>NC_092725.1:67654983-67959463 GCF_047496885.1 Scyliorhinus torazame
CCGTGCCCCCCCCGCCGTTCCCCTCCCCCCCACCATTCCCCTCCCCCCCCCACTGTTCCCCCCCACCGTTCCCCCCCCACCGTTCCCCCCCCACCGTTTCCCCCCCACCGTTTCCCCCCCCACCATTCCGCCCTACCCTTTCCCCCCCACCGTTCCCCCCCCATCGTTCCCCCCCCACCGTTTCCCCCCCCACCATTCCGCCCTACCCTTTCCCCCCCACCGTTCCCCCCCCCACCGTTTCCCCCCCCCACCATTCCGCCCTACCCTTTCCCCCCCACCGTTCCCCCCCCACCGTTACCCCCCCACCGTTCCCCCCCACCGTTCCCCCCCCTCCCCCCCACCGTTCTCCCCCCCCCACCGTTCCCCCCCCACCGTTCCCCCCTCCACCGTTCCCCCCCACCGTTCCCCCCCCACCGTTCCCCCCTCCACCGTTTCCCCCCTCCACCGTTCTCCCCCCCACCGTTCTCCCCCCCACCGTTCCCCCCTCCACCGTTTCCCCCCACCGTTCCCCCCCACCGTTCCCCTCCCCCACCGTTCCCCCCCCCACCGTTTCCCCCCCCCACCATTTTCCCCCCCCACCATTTTCCCCCCCCACCGTTTCCCCCCCACCGTTTCCCCCCCCCACCGTTTCCCCCCCCACCGTTTCCCCCCCCACCGTTTCCCCCCCACCGTTCCCCCCCCCACCGTTTCCCCCCCCACCGTTTCCCTCCCCACCGTTTCCCTCCCCACCGTTTCCCCCCCACCGTTCCCCCCCCACCGTTCCCCCCCCTCCCCCCACCGTTCCCCCCCCTCCCCCCACCGTTCCCCCCCCTCCCCCCACCGTTCCCCCCCCCTCCCCCCACCGTTCCCCCCCCTCCCCCCACCGTTCCCCCCCCCTCCCCCCACCGTTCCCCCCCCCTCCCCCCACCGTTCCCCCCCCTCCCCCCACCGTTCCCCCCCTCCCCCCACCGTTCCCCCCCTCCCCCCACCGTTCCCCCCGTCCCCCCCGCCCCCCCGTTTCCCCCCGTCCCCCCCATTCTCTCCCCCCCGTTCCCCCCCATTTCCCCCCCCCATTCCCCCCCCCATTCCCCCCCCATTCCCCCCCCCATTTCCCCCCCCCATTTCCCCCCCCCCATTTCCCCCCCCCATTTCCCCCCCCATTTCCCCCCCCCATTTCCCCCCCCCATTCCCCCCCCCATTTCCCCCCCATTTTCCCCCCCCCATTTCCCCCCCCATTTCCCCCCCCATTTCCCCCCCCCATTCCCCCCCATTTCCCCCCCCACCATTTTCCTCCCCCCCGTTCCCCCCCGTTCCCCCCCTTCCCGTTCCCCCCCTTCCCGTTCCCCCCTTCCCCTTTCCCCCCCTTCCCCTTTCTCCCCCCCTTCCCCTTTCCCCCCCCTTCCCCTTTCCCCCCCCTTCCCCTTTCCCCCCCCTTCCCCTTTCCCCCCCTTCCCTTTCCCACCCCTTCCCTTTCCCCACCCCTTCCCTTTCCCCACCCCTTCCCTTTCCCCCCCCTTCCCTTTCCCCCCCTTCCCTTTCCCCCCCCTTCCCTTTCCCCCCCCTTCCCTTTCCCCCCCCTTCCCTTTCCCCCCCCCTTCCCTTTCCCCCCCCCTTCCCTTTCCCCCCCCCTTCCCTTTCCCCCCCCCTTCCCTTTCCCCCCCCCTTCCCTTTCCCCCCCCCTTCCCTTTCCCCCCCCCTTCCCTTTCCCCCCCCCTTCCCTTTCCCCCCCCCTTCCCTTTCCCCCCCCCTTCCCTTTCCCCCCCCCTTCCCTTTCCCCCCCCCTTCCCTTTCCCCCCCCCTTCCCTTTCCCCCCCCTTCCCTTTCCCCCCCCTTCCCTTTCCCCCCCCTTCCCTTTCCCCCCCCTTCCCTTTCCCCCCCCCTTCCCTTTCCCCCCCCTTCCCTTTCCCCCCCCCTTCCCTTTCCCCCCCCCTTCCCTTTCCCCCCCCTTCCCTTTCCCCCCCCCTTCCCTTCCCTTCCCCCCCCCCTTCCCTTTCCCCCCCCTTCCCTTTCCCCCCCCCTTCCCTTTCCCCCCCCCTTCCCGTTACCCCCCCCTTCCCGTTACCCCCCCGTTCTCCCCTGTTTTTACCCCCTGTAACCCCCCTTCCCCTCCCCTGCTGAAGTTTTAACTATCCTTGAAGATGTCAGTAAACGGCTTGCATCTCCGGACAACTTCCCCCCTCAACCCTCCCTTAGCTATAGATGAGATAAATAAAAGGTTTAATTGAGAAATCATTAAGAGTAATTAAGTAAATCATATTAACCATGAGAGTGAGGAAAGCTGAATAGCTGGGAACTAATCAGATAAGACTCTAAATTTTCACATTTTGCAAGTTGCTTGAGACTTGCCAGAAAATCCCCCCTGCCCTCTTAAGGCAAAATGGACTTCTTTTTAAAACAAACAAAGATACTGACTTAAATGGCTGCCATAGAACAGCTGACATGCCTGGTATTACAAATTGGTAAGCTTCTAGAAGTTTCCACCATGGATTACAATTAGGATATGCCAAGACAACCTCACACCTTCTGATGTCAGGAATTACTTCAAAGATGAACCAAAGCATACTCGCTCCTACCATTTTCATTTCTATAAAATTACCTTTCTGGCAGAGATCGAAGTTCTACTGAAACAGTGGTTAGAAGACTTCCTTTCTCGTTCTTCACAGGGAAGAATAGTCCATTCAGAAGTGATTTTTTAAAAAATGAATCCCCTAAAACAATAACCATGGTCTGTCCAGATATGAGGTCATCAATTACCTTCTGAAAGGTGGCATGTGACCAGAATAACCATCTTGAAATATCATTTGTTACAACATTCAAGCTGCTAAAAAGACAGAAGAAATCTGCTAATAGAGCAGTATCATTTACTCTCTTTCCCTTCTCTCTCTCAAGATGTTACAGTCTGGAATCCTTCACAGATATAGAGAATTTCTATCAAAAGGAACTTCAGGTACAAAATCATCAACTATTGGAAAAGATGAATTACATTTAAAAAAGCGACCATCTCCAGAAATTACAGTTTACATCAAGATCACGATGGAAGAGATCTGCCTCAAAAGATAGACTCAAGCGAAGGGCTTATAACAAGTGAACTGTTTTTTTTTGTTGCCTTTTGCTGTTGAATTTTAATTTTGCCAATAAGTAACTTCCTACTGTGTACTTATAATTTTACATGCTTGTGTGTGCAAATATTTATTTGTGTGTGTTGCGAGAGTTGAGACATAAGTTTACCCTTTTAAATATCTTTATATCCTTACCTGGGTGTAGTTTTTAGCACAATAACCTCATTGTATTTAAATTCAAAAATGTTTTTCAGACTGAGGTTTTTGCAATCACATAAATGATGAAACGCAAACATGAAATTAATACCTTCAACCTTCTAAATAATTAAAACGCCTGTTACAACCAATCAAGGAGTGGGAAAGAAAGGATGAGTTGTGAAATGTGCCCTCACAGGTCATAACAGTTTACTCCATACCCAGTCAAAGGGATGCCTGCTCATTTCTATCATTGTCATGTGTAGCCTAACACTAAACGTGCTCCTTTTGGTAGTATGAGCAGCAGGGAGACAGGATTAGTGCAGTTCCAACCCCAGTTAAAGCTAGTCTGCACCTCTAAGCTCCCATTGCAGCACAAAGAGAATCTACCCAACATCTGATTGCTACATGAGATTATAAGACCCCTGCTTATTGTAATATGTGCCGGCTTGGTAGTATGCTGGTTCAGACTGCTGACTTCATGGCTGCAGTTCTCAAAGGGTTTTGGAAGGTCTCACGTAGTCCAACAATCTACATGTCGCCCCAGAGAGTGGCAGTGACTCCATGTTGCACAAACCTACTGTCCTCTTTCAAGGTGACGGCTATTGGTGCGGCCACACTGCCACTTGGCTAGTGCCCTTGCCAGCCAGCACAGACTGTTACCTATGTGCCAAGATGGTGCTGAAGCTTGTCCCTCCAGACCAGCAAAGGGTAGCACTGTGTAGGAGAATTAAGACATGCAAAGGCAACTGAAGACAGACACACAATGGGAATGCACAAGGACAAATTGTTTGATATTGTAGGGATTATTGGAACAGTTGTAGGATAAAGTTTAGATGGAATGGTTGCTTTATGGTGTCTTTTTATTTCAGCATTTTGTCTGAGGATGTTGGGATGATTGGTAACACAGGGCTGGTAAGATGCAAATGTGTTGAGCAAGCAATCAGGGTCTGATGAGATGCTCCTGGACAGTATGTCTGGACAGTTGATGTGCCAACTGCCTCCTCATTTCCTCTCTTTCCTTCCTCCATATGAGGTAGCCCTCAAAGTCCTGCACGTTAGGGCAGCACCTCCACGATGACCAGGAGAATGCCACAACCATAAACCAGGAGACACTCTGGTGAGCAATGGAGCCTCCAAATTCATAGTTTCAGGATATCTCTTTACTGAGATACAGGTCGCACAATCCCACATGTGTGTAGTCGATGGCTCTATCGTCACAGGGAAGCCCGCAATCCTGGCAAAGCCATATTTTTCCTACTTCTTTCTAATTGCAGAGAAGACAGAGAAGTCCCCTCTCATGTTGTACAGGACCTCTATGACCATGCAGATGCAGCGATGGACAGCAAACTTGGTGATGTTGCCTACTCCAATGTGAAATGATCTGCCAACATAGTTTTATGGGGGAGGCGTTTTCAGAACCCCAAAATGTATCATGGAGTTCAACCAGCCTCTCCCTTGAATGGATTTGTTGCTTTTCCGAGCACACGGCTTTTTCCCTAGGTGTGGGATTACAATTATGGACATGTGGGGTTTTAAACACAAAACACTGTTTATTCCATGAACTCAACTTAACATCTTAAATAAACATTGGATCTCTTAAAACCCCTTACTTCAAAGGTAACTCAGAAAATGTTGCAACAGTAAATAATTCCTTAAAATGTTCCTTCAAACTTCCAAGAGACTTAACACCTTTAAACAGTATCACATCAGGTTAAAGGAAATATATATTTTCTGTAGCATGGCAGAGATATATTAGCTTGGTTGATTTCAGCTCCAGCAAAACAGCCAGGCACTTTTCAAACTGAAACTAAAAACCTGCAAAATGGCTGAACTGAGCTGAGCTGAGCTGAGCTCCACCCACTCTATGACATCACTGTTTTCTTGAAGGTACATTGCTTAAACATCCAGTTCTTAAAGGCACTCTCGCATGACAATAGAAATTGAGGGCCACAGTTGTCTTGACTTCCATTGGTCATTTGAGGTTGTTGTGCAGGCATTCCCAGAACAGGATTCGGTGAATGCTCCCTCTCCCAGCAGTAGCTATGATACTTTCACCCCGCATAGGTGCTGCCAATTTTGAGCCAGCACATCATGAGTGGCACGGTAGAACAGTGGACAGCACAGTAGCAGAGTGTTTAAAAAAATATAATCTTTATTGTCACAAGTAGGCTTACATTAGCACGGCAATGAAGTTACTGTGAAAATCTCCTAGTTGCCACATTCTGACGCCTATTCGGGTACACAGAGGGAGAATTCAGAATGTCCAAATTACCTAACACGCACGTCTTTCGGGACTTGTGGGAGGAAACGGGAGCACCCGGAGGAAACCTACGCAGACACGGGGAGAACGTGCAGACTCCGCACAGACAGTGACCCAAGCCAGGAATCGAACCTGGGACCCTGGCGCTGTGAGGCCATAGTGCTCAACACTGTGCTACCATGCTGCCCACTATTAGCACTGTTGCTTCACAGCGCCTGGGATCGGGTTCGATTCTGGCATAGGTCACTGTCTTTGCGGAGTCTGTATGTTCTCCCCGTGTCTACGTGGGTTTCCTCCGGGTGCTTGGCTGGTTTTCGTTGGCCAGGAACAGCTACCGGAACATTTGGGTGAATGGCTTCCATGTCCTTAGGAAGCCATCTTCCGACCCCTGGAAGGTGAATTTGATTTTCTCCATTTGGATAAATTCCGATAGGTCGGACAGGCAGTCTGCAGCTTTAGGTGGTGCTGCTGACCGCTAGCCGAGCAGGATTCTACGGCAGGCGATCAGGGAGGCAAAGGCAAGGGCGTCCTCCCTCCTCTGCATGTAGAGATCTGGCTGGTCTGATACCCCGAAGACAGCCACTTTCGGGCACGTCTCCACCCTTATCCCCACTACTTTGGATATTCTCCCCGTGTTTGCGTGGGTTTCCTCCGGGTGCTCCGGTTTCACCTCCCATGTCCCAAAAGATGTGCTGTTAGGTGAATTGGACATTCTGAATTCTCCCTCTGTGTACCCAAACAGGTGCCGGAATGTGGCGACTAGGGGATTTTCATTGTAACTTCATCGCAGTGTTAATGTAAGCCTACTTGTGACATGAATAAATATTATTATTAAATCGAGATGTAACTGCTCAGCGACAAGCCTGTCCTCCATTTACCAGTGGTATTAAAGCCCAAGGGGGTCTACCTCTACAGACTCCATATCTGGAAGCAACTGGGATTTTCCTAAGCAGAGTTGAACACAACTATTACCAAAATTCCTGCATCTCTGCCTTCTTACTTACAGAACTTCTGTGAATCTCTCCATGAGCATTGAACTTCCACTAACTCCTTTTAATCATGTTGCCTTGTGCAGTTGAACCTAGTGTCAGCCAGAGGGTGTTTACAGGGATGATGAGGTCCAACATTGCAGATCAAATGCCAGGCATTAAAACACTGCCAGATATCACAATGTGCTCACTCTGTATGCTGCCGGGCATTGGAAGGGACACCTGCGTTTCCAGCCCCTACAACATGGAGATCGATGGGGAGGGGGGGTTGCACCTCAACATGCCAGGAATGGCCCCTGTGCTATTTCTACCTCACCTGGCCCTCACAACATCAAAATCAGTGGCCGATGGAATCGAATTTTGCAACCACTAAGTGAAATATAGCAATGAATCATTTGCTCGTATGTGATTTCTGATACATCAGTTACTCTGCCGCCTGGAGGAATAACCCCCATCTTCAATAATTCTGATATATTTCTCCAGCATATAGATCCCTGGCAGTTTGTTCCATTTTTGACCTTGACTTTGTCTTTGTTCTGTATGTGGCAACAGCTTGCTGGAGCCAGTCAGCAGCTGCCATTCCTGTTGACAGAACATAGTGTTACATTCCTTCACTTAACATGTTTACTCAGCAACACAAGCCAACTTTCCAGCGAACCTAAGGCCCACTAATTTCTGAGGAAAAAAAATGTTAAGTGCAGAGTCTGTTTTGCCCCCCACTCCCCCATCCCCCTTCGGAATGTCAATAAGATTTAAGTGATGGAGAGTGCAATTCCTTTTCTGTGTTTTTATATATATATATATATCTAATATATATATATATATGTGTATATGAACTTTGTGGTCCTTAAGTTAAAGGATTAGTGCTGGGGGGGTGGCGGGGGGGGGGGGGGGGGGGGGGGGGTTGGTGAGCATTTCTATTTCAGGGACCCAGGGGGTGAAACATGTCCTGGGCAGTAGGACAAGGGGTGATAGCAAGTCAGTGGGCAGCTTCATGAATCAGTGTTTTCCCCACCTGTTACTTTGTTTACGAGCTACTGTAAATCATACAGAAAAGCACCATTGCATTACCTGTATACACCATGTTATAAAAGTGATTCAGTGCTGTTCTGGTACTTTTCCAGTAAAAATATACTTTGTCAACTACTTTGTCATAAAGACCTGAGCCAAGACATTATTTCTCTGTGTGCGAATCAGGTGGTATTTGGGTGGCAGACAACAAATGAAGCAGAGCTTTGTTGTCATGTTTGTTTGTTCACTTTAATGTCTTTCCAATTTTCTACAGTTCATTTTGGCAAGTAGAAGAAATGTCTATCCTAAAATGGTGGTAGAGATATTTCCCTGTCATTAGCAGCTCATCTACACTCAATGGGAATCGTGTACATATGAGGCATCCAAATTTGCTTGATGCTGTAAATAGCAATCCGTATGTGTCTGTCAGATTGTGCCTCCTAACTGTTTTACCACTTTTCTTTCTTCTACCTGCTGTGTTGCTGTCCTTCCTGGTCCTCCTCCGTCAAGTCAGAATGAAGTTCCCTTCTAAATTTCCCTTTACCCTTGCTTCCTGTTACAAATGGAAGAAGTGAAAGGGGCCAGGCTCGTGAGGGTAGAAGATACTGGCCAGGGTTTAGAGCTCACCAAAGTATATCATGGAGTTCAGCTGACCCACAACTTTTAATAGATTTTGGTTATGGGAAGCACAAGGGCCCACTTTACAGGTGTGATGCAACAGAGAACTAAAAGTATTTTAAAAACAAAACAATGTTTATTCTATGAATCCAGTTAACATTTTATAAACACACAGTAAACCTCTTATCAACTACCAACACTGATAACCCTCCAAAAAGATACAGTACTTTATAGGTAACCCTTTCCTAACAACATCCATAAGTCAAAAAACCCTTTTTTAACAAAGACAGTAGGTTTGCATTCATTACAGAAATAGGAATTACTTTGAAATCAAGTGATCTGGAAACATTCTTTAGCATGAAGAGAGAGAGGCCAAAATACATCTGCTTGGTTTGAATGCAGCTCTCCAACTGAAAGCAAAACAAAAACACAGAGCCAAAAAGAGCTTCCAGCTCAAAGCAAAAGTAAAAAGCAGAATCACATTCCAGCTCCACCCACACAATGACATCACTGCAGCCATTTGATGAAACACACTTTTCTTAAAGGGACTCTCACATGAAACCTCCCTCCAAGAAAACCATCAACTTCACGATGGTTTCATTTTTCACCATTTCACTTTCCTTTAAGAAATATTGACAGCAAATATAATTTTTTTTTTAACAAAACAAAACCTGCAAACATTTATAATAACATAGTCCATTTTAGTTATTCTTCCTGCAACTGGTATCCCTTTTGATTGACAGTCTCTTTGGACAAGAAGGTCTCTGCACAATCCATCCATTTCTCTACGCCACGGCATTTCTCTTCAAGGTCAGATACTTTACTTCAATCTGATTACAGAGCCCCTTGTAATTCTCCAACATAGGAGCATTGGTCAACACAGCGTTCAGGCAGTCAAATGCCTGTTGACCCTCCGCTGTCCACTTAAATTTGCTACGCTTCTTTAGCAAGTCCGTCAGTGGAGCAACCACACTGCAAAAATTCGGCACAAATTTCCGGTAAAATCCACTCATGCCAAGAAATCGCATTATTTCCCTTTGTTTTAAGGGTATTGGAAACTTCCTAATAACTTTTGTTTTCACATCCCGTGGGACCATTCGACCCTGTCCGATTGTATGGCCAAGGAAAGTGAGTTGGCCTTTTCCAAATTCACTTTTAGCTAGGTTTACCACCAAACCCGCCTCCTGAAGTCGATCGATTAACCCCATCAGATGCTTTAAATGTTCTTTCCATGTCTGACTGAAAATTACCAGATCGTCGATGTATACCGCACAATTGGGTAATCCTGAAATGACTTTGTTAGTTAACCGTTAAAATGTGGCTGGGGCGTTTTTCATGCCAAATGGCATAACTTTGAATTGGTATATACCATCTGGAATCACAAAAGCTGAAATCTCCTTCGCATTTTAGGATAAAGGTACCTGCCAGTAACCTTTAAGAAAATCCAGTTTGGAAATAAAAGCTGATTGTCCCACCTTCTCAATGCAATCCTCCAAATGTGGGATAGGATAAGAGTCCATTCTTGTAAATACATTAACCTTTCTATAATCCACACACAACCTTGGGTACCGTTCGGTTTCAGTACCATCACTATGGGTGAGCTCCATTGGCTGCAACCCACTTCAATTACGCCATTTTTAAGCATACTTTCAATTTCCTTGTTAACCTATGCCAATTTTAAAGGGTTAATTCTATATGGATGTTGTTTATTTGGAACAGCATTTCCTACATCTACATCATGTATAGCCATTTTAGTACTTCCCAACTTATCTCCACAAACTTGCTCATGTGATATCAATAATTCTTTCAGGTCAGTTTGTTTTTCCTCTGGACGGTAACTTAACAATTTATCCCAATTTTTAAGAACATCCTCGTTTTCCAATTTAATTTGAGGGCTGTCAAATTCAAAGTAATCTGGATTCGGTTCTTCACTTTGGGTTAGAATCATTAAAACCTCCTCCTTTTGCTCTCCTTCCCTTTCAAAGTACCTTTTAAACATATTCACATGACACACTCGGTTAGTTTTCCATCTATCTAGCGTTCTTACCACATAATTCACCTGACTTAATTTCCTTTCAATCTGATACGGTCCACAAAACCTTGCTTTTAAAGGTTCACCTACCACTGGTAACAATACTAACATTTTATCTCCACTGGTAAAAAACTACGAACTTTTGCTTTCTTGTCCGCTACCCATTTCATCACATTTTCTGCAACTTTTAAATGTTGTCTAGCCAATTCCCCTGCTCTATTTAATCGTTCCCTAAAATTTGACACGTAATCCAATAATGTAATTTCCGACTGCTCAGTTACCATTTTTTCCTTAATCAATTCAAGTGTTCCTCTTACCTCATGACCAAAAATTAATTCAAAAGGACTGAATTTGGTTGACTCATGAGGTACATCCCTAATTGCAAACAGTACGAATGGAATTCCTTTATCCCAATCCTCTGGATAATCTTGACAATAAGCCCTCAACATTGTCTTTAATGTCTGATGCCACCTTTCTAATGTTCCGTGCGATTCTGGATGGTACGCAGTTGATTTAAATTGTTTTATTCCTAAACTATCCAAAACTTCTTTGTATAACCTTGAGGTAAAATTTAATCCTTGATCCGATTGTATTTCTTTTATTTTTGATTTTTTAAAAATTGGCTTTTCTCATATTTATAAATAGTTGCTGTGTATGTACATTACATTTTTCTTGCCTGCGCTAATTTACTTTATTTTACAGAGGTTTGTTTCGTCCTTCATTTAACTATATGTACATTTTGTTGCCCTCTGGATCAGTCTATGATTCCCCCTCCTTTGGCTTCAGCCTTCCTCTTCTCTTGTGGTCCCCCCCCCGCCCTTCCCTCGGGTTTAGCAGTCCTTTGATTCCCCATCTATCTTTTTTTTCCCTAACTTACTCCCCGCAGCTGGCCTTGAACAGGTTTTGGAACAGGCTGACGAACTGCCTCCAAGTATCCAGGAAGCCTTCCTCTGACCCTCGGATGGCGTACTTAATCTTCTCCAGGTGGAGAAATTCCGAGAGGTCAATGAGCCAGCCTGCAGCTGTGGGTGGTGCTGCCGATCGCCAGCTGAGAAGGATTCTCCAGCGTGTGATTAGGGAAGCGAAAGCAAGGGTGTTGGCCCCCTTCCCCATGTGTAACTCTGGCTGCTCCGATACCCCGAAGATTGCCACTATCGGGCATGGCTTCACCCTCACCCCCACAACCCTGGACATTGCCTCGGAGAAGGCTGTCCAGAACGCAGCAAGCTTGGGGCAAGCCCAAAACATGTGGGTGTGGTTGGCCGGGCCCCTCCGGCACCGCTCACATTTGTCCTCCACCTCCGGGAAGAACCTGCTCATTCGGGTTCTGGTCAGGTGTGCTCTGTGCACCACTTTGAGCTGCATGAGGCTGAGTCTTACGCAGGAGGAGGTGGAGTTCGCCCTGCACAGTGCTTTGCTCCAGAGTCCCCACACTACCTCCGTCCCCAGTTCGTCCTCCCATTTTTGTCTGGTCTCGTCCAGTGGTGTTTGAGCTCTGTCCAGTAGCTGTCCGTATATTTTCCCAAATAGCCCCCTCCGGGCCCCTTCTCATTGCTTGTGTCCTCTAGTAGTGTGTTTTCTGGGGCCCCGGGGTACCCTACTGTCTCTTTGCGGAGGAAGTGCTTTATTTGGAGGTGTCTCAATTCTGGTCCTTTTGCCAGTTTCCACTTCCTCGTCAGTTTGTCCAATGTCGCCAGTCTGCGCCCTGCGTAGAAGTCCCCGACCGCCAGTGTGCCCCCATCCCGCCTCCATCTTTTGAAGGTGGTATCTAGCACTGCTGGGGGGAATAGAACAAAGAACAAAGAAATGTACAGCACAGGAACAGGCCCTTCGGCCCTCCAAGCCCGTGCTGACCATGCTGCCTGACTAAACTACAATCTTCTACACTTCCTGGGTCCGTTTCCCTCTATTCCCATCCTATTCATGTATTTGTCAAGATGCCCCTTAAATGTCACTATCGTCCCTGCTTCCACCACCTCCTCCGGTAGCGCGTTCCAGGCACCCACTACCCTCTGCGTAAAAAACTTGCCTCGTCCATCTACTCTAAACCTTGCCCCTCTCACCTTAAACCTATGCCCCCTAGTAATTGACCCCTCTACCCTGGGGAAAAGCCTCTGACTATCCACTCTGTCTATGCCCCTCATAATGTTGTAGACCTCTATCAAGTCGCCCCTCAAATCTGTGATTGCCGCAGATGGGGGCCATGGGGGACATTTTGGTTATCCCGAAGTGCTGTCTCAGCTAGGTCCACGTTCTCAGCGTGGCCGCTACCACTGGGCTCGCTGTGTATCTTGTTGGGGAGGACGAGAATGCTGCTGTAGCCAGGGCCCGGAGGGTCGTTCCTTTACAGGATGCCTCCTCCATTTGTACCCAATCTGTGTCTGCTGTTGATGCCCAGTGGTAGTATTGTAGGTTCGGTAAGGCCAAGCCCCCTTTGACTTTTCGTCTTTGCTGTGTAATTTAAGAATTCTCGGGTTCTTATCCCCCCCCCCCCCCCCCCCCCCCCCCCCCCCCCCCCACACACACACACACACATACACAAACGCCATGATTAGACTGTCTACATTTCGGAAAAAGGTCTTGGGGATGAAGATCGGGATGGATCTAAACAGGAAGAGGAACCTTGGCAGTACGTTCATCTTGATCGTCTGCATTCTTCCCGCCAGGGAGAGTGGGAGTGAGCCCCACCGTTGAAGGTCTTTTCTTACTTCCTCCACAGGCTGGTCAGGTTCCATTTGTATCCGATTGTATTTCTGTGGGTAGTCCATATCTAGTAAAGAATTTAAGAAACTCCTCCACAATCTTTTTAGCTGTAATATTACGTACTGGAATGGCCTCTGGAAACCTAGTAGGCACATCCATTGTAGTCAAAAGATATTGATTCCCACATTTTGTTTTTGGAAGCGGTCCTATGCAATCAATTAAGACCCTTGTAAAAGGTTCCTCAAATGCTGGAATGGGTATTAAGGGCACTGGTTTTATCACTGCTTGAGGTTTCCCTATCACTTGACATGTGTGACACAATCGATAAAATTTAATTACATCTTTATGTAGTCCAGGCCAATAAAAATGTTTTTGGATTTTAGCTTGAATTTCCCTTACTCCCAAATGACCTCCCACTGGTATCTCATGTGCAACTCGCAACACCTCCGTTCTATACCCTACCGACAATACTACTTGAGGAACTTCTGCCCACTTTTCATCCGCCTGCATATGTACGCCTCCATTTTCTCATCAAGACATCATTTTTACGGTAATAACATTCTGGTATACACTCAGATTCCTCCTCCGTGTACGCTTTTTGATACAACCGTTTTATTTCTATATCTTTCTGTTGTAACTCTGCCAATTTTCCTGAACTAAAAATAACTGCCTCATCCTCCACCTGTTCTTGTTCTTTTTCAACCATCGGATCAAAAATCATTTCTGATAATTGCACTTCAACTTTATCTTCACTCTTTGATTTCTCCTCTTGTCTTAACCTGTGACTTTGCGACCTTGTTACCAAACAATCGGTAAAAATCCCAGGATATTTGTCCTTCAACACTTCAGGTGTCTGATTTTCCACTGGCTTATCAACCACAGTAGGCATCACTCCCACCTGCGATCCAGCTATATCATTACCCAAGATGAACTGTATTCCTGGACAAGATAGTTTCTCTATTACTCCTACTACCACTTCACCACTCTTCATTGGACTTTCCAACCTTACCTTATATAATGTCGGTGGGCAGCATGGTAGCACAGTGGTTAGCACAGTTGCTTCACAGCTCCAGGGTCCCAGGTTCGATTCCCGGCTTGGGTCACTGTCTGTGCGGAGTCTGCACGTTCTTCCCGTGTCTGCGTGGGTTTCCTCCGGGTGCTCTGGTTTTGTCCCACATCCAATGATGTGCAGGTTGGTGGATTGGCCATGATAAATTGCCCTTAGTGTCCAAAGAAAAAGGTTAGGTGGGGTTACTGGGTTACAGACATAGGGTGGAGGCGTGGGCTGACATAGGGTGCTCTTTCCAAGAGCTGGTGCAGAAGCAATGGGCCGAATGGCCTCCTTCTGTACTGTAAATTCTATGATTCTATGATAATGGAACACTACTCTTCTCACCCTGAATTCCACCTTTTCTGGCAATATTCCTCCCAAACTACATAACTCCTGATCTCTTATCATCAAAGATTGACTAGCCCCCGTATCTCTTAAAATTGTGACATCTTTACCTACTCCTTTTGGTACACATGAGTAAACTTTACCCACACAAGTAAATTCTTTAAAGAGATCTGGCACCTTCTTATCAATCACTTCCTGATCATATTTGCACCTCCTTTGCTTCACTTGGGCTTTCCTTTACCACTTGAACAAACCCCACTAACTTATCCTGTTTTATCAACTCAGCCTTTCCAGTGCTTTTCTTCAACCACCAACACTGTGACTTTACATGGCTTTGTTTATTACAGTGAAAACGTTTGAAACTTTTCATTTCTCTTCCACACTCCTGGATTTCTTTTTTAATCTGAGGTACACTCTCCTTATTATCTCCCATCAGATCTCCTTTACCTCTACCACTTGAGTATTTCTCTTTTCCCCAGTTTCTATCCCTCACAGGCTGAAACTGATGTCAGAAACCAAGCTTTGATTTATGAACTAATTCATAATCATCTGCCATTTTGCTGCTAACCTCGCAGTTTTAACCCTCTGCTCTTCCGCACGAGTTCTCACTACATCAGGAATTGAATTTTTAACCTCCTCCAAAAGTATAATTTCTCTGATAGCTTCATACATTTGGTCTATTTTCAAAGCCCTTATCCACCTATCAAAATTACTCTGTTTGATCCTTTCAAACTCCATGTATGTTTGACCAGGTTCTTTCCTTAAATTTCTAAACCTTTGTCTGTAGGCTTCAGGCACTAGTTCATATGCACCTAAGATGGATTTTTTCACCTCCTCATACGTCCCAGGTACCTTCTCTGATAGTGATGCAAACACTTCACTAGCCCAACCTACCAGCTTTGTTTGAATCAGTAATACCCACATGTCCTGTGGCCATTTCATTTGTTTAGCCACCTTCTCAAATGAAATAAAAAAAGCTTCTACCTCCTTCTCATCAAACCTTGGCAATGCTTGGACATATTTAAATAGATCCCCACCAAGCCTTTGACTTTGACGCTCTTTCTCTTTATCCTCATCACTATCCTCAAACTGTACGTTTCCCTTTACCTCTGCCAATTTTAACTGACTGTCATGTTTCAGAGCCATTTTCTGAAGTTCAAACACTCTCTCTTTTTCCCTTTCCTCTCTCTCTTTTTCCCTTTCCTCTCTCTCTTTTTCTTTTTCCCTCATTTCGTATTCAAGCTGCTTTAATTCTTTTTCATGTTCAAATTTTAATCTGTAGCTGAATTTCTGCCATTGCTTCCTGTTACAAAAAGAAGAAGCGAAAGGGGCCAAGCTCGTGAGAGTAGAAGATACTATTATGGGGCAGGGTTTAGAGAACGCCAAAGTATATCATGGAGATCACCTGACCCACAATTTTTTATAGATTTTGGTTATGGGGAGCACAAGGGCCCACTTTACAGGTGTGATGCAATGAGAACTAAAAGTATTTTAAAAACAATGTTTATTCTATGAATTCAGCTAACATTTTATAAACATTTTATGTTAACATTTAATATTTTATACTGCAGCATAGTGGTTAGCACCGTGGCTTCACAGCGCCAGGGTCCCAGCTTCAATTCCCTGCTGGGTCACTGTCTGTGAGAAATATGCACATTCTCCCCGTGTTTGCGTGGGGTTCCTCCGGGCGCTCCAGTTTCCTCCAAAGACATGCAGGTTAGGTGGAGTGGTCATGCTAAATTGCCCTTAGTGTCCCAAAAGGTTAGGAGGGGTTATTGGGTTAGGGAGATAGGGTGGAAGGGAGGGCTTAAGTGGGTCAGAAGCAGACTTGATGGGCCAAATGGCCTCCTTCTGCACTGTATGTTCTATGTTCTAAACACACAGTAAACCTCTTATCAACTACCTACACTGATAACCCCCCAAAAAGATACAGTACTCTATAGGTAACCCTTTCCTAACAACATCCATAATCAAAAAACCCTTTTTAACAAAGACAGTAGGTTTGCATTCCTTACAGAAATAGGTATTACTTTGAAATCTAGTGATCTGGGAACAATCTTCAGCATGAAGAGAGAGAAGCCAAAATATATCTGCTTGGTTTGAATGCAGCTCTGCAACTGAAAGCAAAACTAAAACACAGAGCCAAAAAAGAGCTTCCAGCTCAAAACGAAAGTAAAAAGCAGAATCACATTCCAGCTCCACCCACACAATGACATCACTGCAGCCATTTGATAACACACACTTTTCTTAAAGGCACTCTCACATGACAATATGTGGAATCCACGTGGCCAGTACCCCAACTCCATTGGGTGCAGACAAAGTTGTTAGCTCCAGTGCATTCCCCTGTAAGATGTAATGGCATTGGAGGCAGTCCAGGGAAGATTTACAGGGTTAGTCTTGGGTATGGAGGAATTTTCTTATGAGGAGAGGTTGAGTAAGTTGGGCCTGTACTCATTGGAGTTTAGAAGAATGAGAGGCAACCTTATTAAGACATATAGGATTCTCAGGGGGTTGACAGGATCGATGTGGATAAGTTGTTTCCTCTTGTAAGAGAGTCTAGGAGCAGAGGATATAATCTCAGTTTAAGGGGTTGCCCATTTACGACAGAGATGACGAGGAATGTCTTCTCTCAGAGGGTAGTGAATTTGTGGAATTCTTTACTGCAGAGGGCTGGACCATTAAGTATTTTCAAGGCTGAGATTGACAGATTTTTAATCAGTAAGGAAATCAAGGGTTATGGGGATAAGGTGAACAAGTGGAATTGGGGATTATCAGATCAGTCACGATCATAAATCATAGATCATAGATCATAGAATCTCATTGAATGGCGGAGAAGATTCGATGGGCTGAATGGTCCATTTCTGCTCCTACATCTTATGGTTTTGTAGAACAATTCTTCGTCACTCAAAATGAAACAAGAGAATTTGTCATAGTCACATATCCCTGGGAATTCTTACATGCAGATATGGGATGGAAAATAAAGAAAGTTGGCATCAAAATCTGGAGGCCAAGATAGAGAGGCAGATTGTCCTGTTGTGTCATTAATATGTAAATCCTCTGTAGATGCCAGATCCCTGTAGAAAGAGTTCACTGAAAGCACCACTTGTGTGTTAATGTGGGTGAGTGTCAGCTGAACTATTACATATTTTACAACACAGAACAATTACATGAATACATTTTCTCACATTAATATAGAGATAAAAAAAATCAATGTCAAATTATCAAAGACGTATAGAAAAAGAGGCATAGAAAAAAGCATATAGTCAACAAAAATAGTTTGCTCATGATTGGCAATACTGACATGTCACAGAGCACACCCCAGCACGCGAATATTCTCAGACTATACATGTTTGGAATTTCAAAAATGAAAGACAGATACTTTGATTTCATTGCGCAGATCAATGTCCAGCTCTGGGAAATGCTGAGATTACTTTGTTGTCTGTTGTATCCTTGACAACGTGATAATACACTGTGGACTCAATATTGAGCTTACAGGGCAAAGAGCTGTCAGGCAAAATAAGGCAGCAAGATGTTTTGTATTATAAAGGAATACTTTATAACAAATGCTCTGTTAGGCTTTAAATAAATATCCCAGAATCTTCGGAGGATTCTTCTGTTTAAAGAAAGTGCAATTGCAGAAGGATCAGGCAGATTATTTTGTAAATTAGATTTTACCTCACCTTTGATTAGCTGTGAGCCTTAGCTTTATATCAACAAACTGCTAATGTTAAAAATCAAGGGCTTGAAATAATACTGGTCATGAAAGGAAAGTTTAACCAAAATTTATACATTTCTGTAAATATGAATTTACTTTTAACTCAACAGTTAACTTTGTTAATTGATTATCAATTGTGTTTAATCATATGCAGGTGGAGGCCATTAAATGGGGTTGCATTTAAGCACACACAAAAAGAGACTTACTGAAACTGTGGAGTGGTTGAATTCGGAACACACAAATGGGGAGCGAGGAGCGAGGAGCGACTATTCGGCTCCTCGACACTGAGGTGCATATTTGTAATACTTCACTCTGTAAGACCGAGAAAAGATTGGTGCCGGCATCAACTTTCACCAACTGGCTTATTGGTCTGTAACAAACAGAGGGCGCGATTCAACCAAACATTTCTATGGACGTGATTCAACTAATTGGGAACAAAGTCCCATAACAAGCGCATTTAGCTGCGTGTTTACCGGCGCTCGCAGTGCCGAGAAACTCATGACTATTCAACGCGACTTGCATTTGATAAGCAGCCTCAGCAGGGAACGCATGGCCGAGGCCGCACATAGCCCCATTTTGTATACTGAGAGGAGTTCGAGTTGGAAGGCCGGGGGGGGTGGACCACCATTGGTCGGTGGGGGATGTCCCAAGGCTCGTGGGTCTGCCATGCCACCCTGTGGATCATCTGTACCAGTAAAGGGGGCAGCTCTGGCTGCAGACTATCTGTCCCACCGACCACCCATAACCCCCACCGACCGTGGCGGCCTCGGGCACAACTGGAGGCTATTACTAATTTGCAATCGTAGTAATGTGAGCACTTCACCGCTCCGAGTGGTTCCCCAAGGGCAGATGTGCCATTGCGCAAGTGAGAGTTACTGCCTAGCATCCCAACCAGACTGTGAGGCCTGGACACTCTGCCTGAACATCGGAGACTTTAACACTATACAAGCAGAAGGCAACATCCAAACACCCAAGAGCTGGGCCTCAGCACTGGGGACATCCCCGCAACCAGAAGGTGGATATGTGGACCAGTGAGGGAACCTGCATCCAATTCAGGTAAAGTTATCAGCGGATGTCAGGGGTACAGGGTTTGGGGTCTGGTGCCTCGGGAATCCTGCTGTGGCCGGGGGCTCGTGTGCAGGGCATGTTGAATGGCAACCTGATGAATGGCAAGGGGTGTGGCAGGGGGTGGACCATGGGGCACTGGAGGGTAATGGCCTGGAAGCCATAACTGTTTGTCTGTCCTTCACCTTCATCTAAACCTTCCAGATATTACACGAGATGGGTGATATCTTGGACCTCGTGCAAACTGTCCTCGCAGTGCTGGTTACAGGCCAGAAGGCCAGATGCCGGAGAAGGCGGCGCCAGCGGTGTCGACAAAGGCGCGGGACGACAGCCCATGTGTAGGGGTCCGCCCATACCCTGAGGACCCGGCTGCCCATCAGCCCAGGGAGGTAGCAGTGGGGGAGGCCGGCGACAGCCCAAGGTGTACAGGCATCGCTGGTCCTACGAACAGATGTTGGACAGCATGTGCTGCAGGAGGTTCTGCCTCAACAAGGGGACAGTGCAGAACTTTTGCCATGTCCTTGTGGATTTAACACCACGTGGAGGATGACGATACCCACTCCCGGTGGCCATCAAGGTCACTGCAGCCCTGAACCTTTATGCCTCAGGATCCTTCCAGGGCTCGAGCGGGGACTTGGGTGGCACCTCATAAGCTCCAGCCCACAAATACATCCCTGAGCTCATGGATGCCCTGTTTCCCTGGGCTGCATACTATATAAACTTTGACCTGTAACAAGCCCAACAGGATGACCGGGCAGTAGGATTCTCTGCTATCGCCGGGATGGCCGAAGTCCAGGGGGTTTATAAATGGTTTGCATGCTGATTTGCACGCACCGGGCCGTCAGAGAGTGCCCTTCATCAACAGGAAGGGGTTCCACTCACTGAATGTTCAACTTGTGTGCGATCACCATATGAAAGTCATGCATGTGTGTGCACGATTCCCAGGTCACACTTAGCACAAAGGAAGATGGTTTTGGATGTTGAAGAGCTGCACAGTAGCACTGTGGTTAGCACTTTTTCTTCACAGCGCCAGGGAGCTGTGTTCCACTCCTGGCTTGGGTCACTGTCTGTGCGTAGTCTGCACGTTCTCCCCGTGTCTGTGTGGGTTTTCTCCGGTTTCCTCCCACAAATTCCGAAAGGCATGCTTGGTAGGTGAATTGGACATTCTGAATTCTCCCTCTGTGTACCCGAACAGGCGCCGGAGTGTGGAGACTAGGGGATTTTCACAGTAACTTCTTTGATGTGTTAGTGCAAGCTTACTTGTGACACTAATAAAGATTCTTATTGTTATGTAAGGAGATGAAGCTGAGGTCTTTGCGAAAGACTGACCATTCATGATCAGAGAGGACAATGTTGTTCTATTCTGGAAAGCCAGCTGGTGAAGGATAGTACTGGAGCCAATCTTTACTTAGTCTTACATTTATATAAAAAGTTAAACAATACACGTGTACAACCTCTAATTTAACCACATCACAGTTTCAATAAGTATCTCTAAGGGAACAATCAATTAATGTCCATCACCTGCAGTCAACTAAACATAATTAATGTAGAATTAACAAGGGAGGTTATGCTGAACCTGTATAAAATGTTGCTTAGGCCACAGCTGGAGTATTGTGTGCAGTTCTGGAATCCACATTATAGGAGGGACGTGATAGCAGCGGAAAGGGTGCAGAGGAGATTTACCAGGATGTTGCCTGGGCTGGAGAGTTTTAGTTCTGAAGAGAGATTGGATGGATTTGCATTGTTTTCCTTGGAGCAGAGGAGATTGAGGGGAAACGTGATTGAGACGTACAAAATTATGAGGGCATAGATAGAGCAGACAGGAACAGACTTTTCCCCTTGGTGAGGGATCAATGGCCAGGGGGCATAGATTTAAGGTAAGGGGCAGGAGGTTTAGAGGGGTTGTGAGGAAAAGCTTTTTGACCCAGAGGGTGGTTGGAGTTTGGAACTCACTGCCTGAAAGGATGGTGGAGGCAGAGACCCTTCTAAGAAGTACTTAGATGTGCACATGCGATCCCAAGGCTGTGGGCCAAGTGCTAGGAAATGGGATTAGAATAGTACGGTGATTGTTTTTGACCGGTGCAGATGCGATGGGCCAAAGGGTCTTTTCTGTGCTTTATGACTCTAAGGTCTGAGGAAAGAGGTGGTTGTGACAGAGTTTTGGTGGATACCTGATCAAAACGCAAAGGCAACAAAATACAAGGAAGTTGAACAACAGAAAATCTACAAGTATGAATTTTGACAGAGGGAAGAACAGATTTCTTCAAGGTGTGCATTCCTGGAATAAAAGTGTCAGTGAATTAAACACTAACACATAAGCAAAATACTACAGATGCTAGAAATTTGATTTAAAAAAAACAGAAAAGGCTGGATGTTGTTTGTGATATACATAAATGATCTGGAGGAAGGTATAGGTAGTCTGATTAGCAAGTTTGCAGATGATACTAAGATTGGTGGAGTAGCAGATAGTGAAGGGGACTGTCGGAGAATACAGCAGAATATAGATAGATTGGAGAGTTGGGCGGAGAAATGGCAGATGGAGTTCAATCCGGGCAAATGCAAGGTGATGCATTTTGGAAGATCCAATTCAAGAGCGAACTATACGGTAAATGAAAAAGCCCTGGGGAAAATTGATGTACAGAGAGATCTGGGTGTTCAGGTCCATTATACGCTGAAGGTGGCTGCGCAGGTCGATAGAGTGGTCAAGAAGGCATACGGCATGCTTTCCTTCATCGGAAGGGGTATTGAGTACAAGAGTTGGCAGGTCATGTTACAGTTGTATAAGACTTTGATTCGGCCACATTTGGAATACTGCGTACAGTTCTGGTCGCCACATTATCAAAAGGATGTGGATGCTTTGGAGAGGGTGCAGAGGAGGTTCACCAGGATGTTGCCTGGTACAGAGGATGCTAGCTATGAAGAGAGGTTGAGTAGATTAGGATTATTTTCATTAGAAAGACGGAGGTTGAGGGGGGACCTCATTGAAGTCTACAAAATCATGAGAGGTATAGACAGGGTGGATAGCAAGAAGCTTTTTCCCAGAGTGGGGGACTCAATAACTAGGGGTCACGAATTCAAGGTGAGAGGGGAAATGTTTCAGCGAGATATACGTGGGAAGTTCTTTACGCAGAGGGTGGTGGGTGCCTGGAACGCATTGCCGGCGAAGGTGGTAGAGGCAGGCACGATAGCATCATTTAAGAGGTATCTAGACAGATACATGAATGGGCAGGGAGCAGAGGGATACAGATCCTTAGAAAATAGGCGACAGTTTTAGGTAGAGGATCTGGATCGGCGCAGGCTTGGAGGACCGAAGGGCCTGTTCCTGTGCTGTCATTTTTCTTTGTTCTTTGTTCTCAGCAGGTCAGGCAGTACCTTTTGGAGAGAGAGAAACCATGTCAACAGGCAGGATTCTCTGTCCAGCAATGCTGGAATCGTCAGCCAAAAATCAAGGCCGGTGTCGGGCACCCCACGGAATGCCATGTTCCAGTGCCTCAACAGCAGCTTGAATGCATTCTACTCTGCACGTATAGTACATACTGCGGTAAACCACTGTTAGTGTATTATATGTATTGTGGTAAACTGTTAATGCACTACATGTATTGTGGTAAACCACTGCCTGATGGCTCCGCCTCCCCTCGGGCTCGGTATAAAGGTGGCTGACCTCCGGCCCTGCCCCAGTTCAGGATCAGTGGTCAGGAGGCTTTCTGTTTAGCTTATTAAAGCCACAGTTTCATTCACTACTCGTCTTGTGTTAACTGATGGCACATCAATTTAAGAAGCTAAACTTTTAATGGTTCACTCAACCCTGATCGCCTGGAGCTGGACTCACAAGTAGCCGACGCCACTGCGACATTCGAGCACTGGCTAAGCTGCTTCGAAGCACCCCCAAGGACATTGCTTTTGCTAACGCTGTTGGGGTGGGTTTAAACTAATGTGGCAGGAGGGTGGGAACCAAATGAGGAGATTAGTGGACAGTAAGGAGGTAGTAATTAAAGCCTGTAAGGAACTAGATCATGAAGTCAGCGTGACTAAGGGGAAGAGTAGGCAGGGAGCAGATGATGAACGCAAAGGGACTGGTGGTCTGAGGTGCATTTGTTTTAATGCAAGAAATGTAGTAGGTAAGGCAGATGAACTTAGGGCTTGGATTAGTACCTGGGAGTATGATATTGCTATTACTGAGACTTGGTTGAGGGAAGGGCATGATTGGCAACTAAATATCTCAGGATATCGATGCTTCAGGCGGGATAGAGAGGGAGGTAAAAGGGGTGGAGGAGTTGCATTACTGGTCAGAGAGGATATCACAGCTGTGCTGAAGGAGCGCACTATGGAGGACTCGAGCAGTGAGGCGATATGAGCAGAGCTCAAAATAGGAAGGGTGCGGTAACAATGTTGGGGCTGTACTACAGACCTCCCAACAGCGTGCGTGAGATAGAGATACAAATATGTAAACAGATTATGGAAAGATGTAGGAGCAACAAGGTGGTGGTGATCGGAGATTTTAATTTTCCCAACATTGACTGGGATACACTTAGTGTCAAAGGTCTAGATGGAGCAGAATTTGTAAGGAGCATCCAGGAGGGTTTTCTAGAGCAGTATATAAATAGTCCAACTCTGGAAGGGGCCATCCTGGACCTGGTATTGGGGAGCCTGGCCAGGTGGTTGGAAGTTTCAGTCGGGGATTACTTTGGGAATAGTGATCACAATTCCGTAAGTTTTAGAATACTCATGGACAAAGACGAGTGTGGTCCTAAAGGAAGAGTGCTAAATTGGGGGAAGGCCAACTATACCAAAATTCGGCAGGAGCTGGGAAATTGTGGATTGGGAGCAGCTGTTTGAAGGTAAATCCACATTTGATATGTGGGAGGCTTTTAAAGAGAGGTTGATTAGAGTGCAGGACAGACATGTCCCTGTGAAAATGAGGGATAGAAATGGCAAGATTACGGAACCATGGATGACAGGTGAAATTGTGAGACTAGCTAAGAGGAAAAAGGAAGCATACATAAGGTCTAGGCGACTGAAGACAGACAAAGCTTTGGAAGAATATCGGGAATGTAGGACCAATCTGAAACGAGGAATCAAGAGGGCTAAAAGGGGTCATGAAATATCTTTAGCAAACAGGGTTAAGGAAAATCCCAAAGCCTTTTATTCATATATAAGGAGCAAGAGGGTAACTAGAGAAAGGGTTGGCCCACTCAAGGACAAAGGAGGAAAGTTATGCTTGGAGTCGGAGAAAATGGGTGAGATTCTTAACGAGCACTTTGCATCGGGATTCACCAAGGAGAGGGACATGACGGATGTTGAGGTTAGGGATAGATGTTTGATTACTCTAGGTCAAGTCGGCATAAGGAGGGAGGATGTGTTGGGTATTCTAAAAGGCATTAAGGTGGACAAGTCCCCAGGTCTGGATGGGATCTATCCCAGGTTACTGAGGGAAGTGAGAGAGGAAATAGCTGGGGTCTTAACAGATATCTTTGCAGCATCCTTGAACACGTGTGAGGTACAGCATCCTTGAACACGGGTGAGGTACCGGAGGACTGGATAATTGCTAATGTTGTCCCCTTGTTTAAGAAGGGCAGCAGGGATAATCCAGGTAATTATAGACCGGTGAGCCTGACGTCAGTGGTAGGGAAGCTGCTGGAGAAGATACTGAGGGATCGAATCTATTCCCATTTGGAAGAAAATGAGCTTATCAGTGATAGGCAACATGGTTTTGTGCATGGAAGGACATGTCTTACCAACTTAATAGAATTCTTTGAGGAAGTGACAAAGCTGATTGATGAGGGAAGGGCTGTAGAAGTCATATACATGGACTTCAGTAAGGCATTTGATAAGGTTCCCCATGGTAGGCTGATGGAGAAAGTGAAGTCTCATGGGGTCCAGGTGGACTAGCTGGATGGATAAAGAACTGGCTGGGCAACAGGAGACAGAGAGTAGTAGTGGAAGGGAGTTTCTCAAAATGAAGAACTGTGACCAGTGGTGTTCCACAGGGATCCGTGCTGGGACCACTGTTGTTTGTGATATACATAAATGATCTGGAGGAAGGTAAAGCTGGTCTGATTAGCAAGTTTGCAGATGACACTAAGATTGGTGGAGTAGCAGATAGTGAAGGGGACTGTCAGAGAATACAGCAGAATATAGATAGATTGGAGAGTTGGGCGGAGAAATGGCAGATGGAGTTCAATCCGGGCAAATGCGAGGTGATGCATTTTGGAAGTTCCAATTCAAGAGCGAACTATATGGTAAATGAAAAAGCCCTGGGGAAAATTGATGTACAGAGAGATCTGGGTGTGCAGGTCCATTGTACCCTGAAGGTGGCTGCGCAGGTCAATAGAGTGGTCAAGAAGGCATACGGCATGCTTTCCTTCATCGGAAGGGGTATTGAGTAAAAGAGTTGGCAGGTCATGTTACAGTTGTATAAGACTTTGGTTCGGCCACATTTGAAATACTGCGTACAGTTCTGGTCGCCACATTATCAAAAGGATGTGGATGCTTTGGAGAGGGTGCAGAGGAGGTTGACCAGGATGTTGCCTGGTATGGAGGGTGCTTGCTATGAAGAGAGGTTGAGTAAATTAGGATTATTTTCATTAGAAAGACGGAAGTTAAGGGGGGACCTTATTGAGGTCTACAAAATCATGAGAGGTATAAACAGGGTGGATAGCAACAAGCTTTTTCCCAGAGTGGGGACTCAATTACTAGGGGTCACGAGTTCAAAGTGAGAGGGGAAAGGTTTAAGGGAGATATGTGTGGAAAGTTCTTTACGCAGAGGATGATAGGTGCCTGGAATGCATTGCCGGTAGAGGCGGGCATGATAGCGTCATTTAAGAGGTATCTAGACAGATACACGAATGGGCAGGGAGCAGAGGGATACAGATCCTTAGAAAATAGGCGACAGTTTTAGATAGAGGATCTGGATTGGCGCAGGCTTAGAGGGCCGAATGGCCTGTGCCTGTGCTGTAATTGTTCTTTGTTCTTTGTTCTTACCTCTGATCCTCCACCGACCTCCAAAAGCTTCAAATACTCAACGCACGGGTGAGCCTGCAAGTTTTCCTTCTTACCAGAGACGCCCCCTCGTATACGGAGGCGATAATGCTGCTGAAGGGACAGTACGTAAAGGCGGTAAACGAGGTGTATGCTAGGCACCTCCTTGCCACGAGGCAAGAACGCCCTGGAGAATCACAAACCGAATTCCTGCGTGCCTTGCGGGTACTCGGCCGGAACTGTGCTTGCCAGGCGGTATCGGCTGTCCAACACACCGAGCTGCTGATCAGGGACGCCTTTGTCGCGGGCATTAAATCCAATTACATCCGCCAGTGCTTGCGAGAAGGAAATACACTCGGCTTTCCAGAACAAGCGGCACCCTCGTGGACGTCGCCATCACCCATCTCTAGTGCGGTGCAAGCCTGTGCCGCGCAGCAGCCCGCCAATGCCGGAAGCCCGAAATGCTACTTTTGCGGCCAGGGTAAGCACCCAGACAACGCTGCCCTGCACGGAACGCGATTTGCAATGGGCGTGGGAGGAAGGGACACTTCGCCAAAGTCTGCCAGTCTCGAACTGTCCCTAAAGTTCCTAGGCCCAGCAGCGCTGCCTGTTTTCTGTCGGGACTGCCCCCATCTGCCGCGCCACCCGCCATGTGCGACCCGTGGGCGCCGCAATCTTCGCTGCAATCTGCCATGTGCGACCCATGGGGGCCGCCATCTTTGACGCCACCTTCGATGCCACCCGTAACCCATGGGGGCCGCCATTTTGGAACCACTCCACCACCTCCCGGGCCCCTGCTCACCCAGTCGTACACTACCTCCGACCGGCCCACCCACCACCTTCCGAAGCTCGCCTCCATCACACTCGACCAGTCTCGACCTCATCATCTCACGAAATCCAAGATGACCGTCCGGAGCAAATGGGCACGAGATGGCCTGCCTCTTCGACTCCGGGAGCACAGACAGCTTTACCCACCCAGATACGGTAAGGCGCTGCCCCTCCCAATTTTACCCACGACCCAGAAAGTCTCCCTGGCTTCCAGATCACATTCTGTAGAAATCCGGGGGTACTGTGTCGCGACCCTTTCGGTACAAGGCGTAGAGTACGCTAACTTTAAGCTCTATGTCCTCCCCCATCTCTGCGCTGTCGTATTACTGGGGCTCGACTTTCAGTTCCACCTCCAAAGCCTTACCTTAAAGTTCGGTGGGCCCCTGCCCCCCCGCCCGCCCCCCCCCCCCCCCCCCCCTCTCACCGTCTGTAGCCTCGCGACCCTTAAGGTCACCCCACCCTCGCTCTTTGCTCACCTCACCCCGGACTGTAAGCCCACTAGAAGCAGACGATACAGTGCCCGGGACAGGGCCTTTATCAGGTCGGACGTCCAGCGACTCCTACCAGAGGGGATCATTGAGGCTAGTACCAGCCCCTGGAGAGCCCAAGTGGTGATCGTCAAGACTGGGGAGAAGCACCGGATGGTCATCAACTACAGTCAGACGATCAACCGGTACATGCAGCTTGATGCGCACCCCCTCCCCCACATATCTGACATGGTCAATCAGATTGCGCAGTATCGAGTCTTCTCCACAGTTGACTTGAAGTCTGCGTACCACCAGCTCCCTATCCACCCGGAGGACCGCCAATACACTGCCTTCGAGGCAGATGGCCGCCTCTACCGCTTCCTCAGGCTTCCCTTCGGCATCACCAATGGGGTCTTGGTCTTCCAGCGTGAAATGGACCGAATGGTTGACCAGTACGGGCTGCGGGCCACATTCCCGTACCTAGACAATGTCACCATCTGCGGCCATGACCAGCAGGACCATGACGCAAACCTCCGGCATTTCCTCCACACCGCTAAGCTCCTTAACCTCACATACAATAAGGAGAAATGTGTTTGCCGCACAACCCGCCTAGCCATTCATGGCTATGTTGTGGAAAACGGAGTCCTAGGATCCGACCGAATGCACCCCCTCCTGGAACTTCCCCTCCCCCACTGCCCCAATGTCCTGAAGTGATGCCTGGGGTTCTTCTCTTATTGTACCCAGTGGGTCTCCAACTATGTGGAAAAGGCCCGTCCACTCATTAAATCCACCATTTTTCCCCTGACGGCTGAAGCCCGCCTGGCCTTCAACTGCATCAAGGCAGATATTGCCAAAGCCGCGATGCACGCTGTGGACGAGTCCATTCCGTTCCAGGTGAAGAGCGATGTGTCGGACTTTGCCCTGGCCGCTACCCTCAACCAGGAGGGCAGGCCCATGGCTTTCTTCTCCCGTACCCTCCATGCCTCCGCAATTCGACACTCCTCTGTCGAAAATGAAGCCCAAGCCATTGTAGAAGCTGTGCGACATTGGAGGCATTACCTGGCCAGCAGGTGATTCACTCTCCTCACTGACCAACGGCCGGTTGCCTTCATGTTTAATAATACACAGCGGGGCAAAATCAAGAACGACAAGATTCTGAGGTGGAGGATCGAACTTTCCACCTACAAGTACGATATCTTGTACCGACCTGGGAAGCTCAATGAGCCCCCAGATGCCCTATCCCGCGGTACATGTGCCAGCGCACAAGTACACCGACTTCGGGCCCTCCACAATGACCTCTGTCACGCGTTTTTTCCATTTTATCAAGGCTCGCAACCTGCCTTACTCCATCGAGGAGGTCAGGACCATGACCAGGGACTGCCAGGTCTGTGCGGAGTGCAAACCGCACTTCTATCGGCCCGACAGAGCATACCTACTAAAGGCCTCCCGCCCCTTTGAGCGCCTCAGCATCGAATTCAAAGGGCCCCTCCCCTCCACTGACCGTAACGGTGTTGACGAGTACTCACGATTCCCCTTTGCCATCCCATGCTCTGACATGACCTCTGCCACCGTCATCAAGGCCCTGCACAGTCTCTTCACCTTGTTCGGTTTCCCCACCTACATCCATAGCGATCGGGGTTCCTCCTTCATGAGCGATGAGTTGCGTCATTTCCTGCTTAGCAAGGGCATCGCCTCAAGCAGGGCGACCAGCTACAATCCCCGGGGGAACGGACAGGTGGAGAGGGAGGACACGACGGTCTAAAAGGCCGTCCTTCTGGCCTTATGGTCTAGAAGTCTCCCAGTCTCCCCCTGGCATGAGGTCCTTCCCGATGCACTCCACTCCATCCGGTTTCTCCTGTGCACTGCCACCAAAGTGACCCCTCATGAACATATGTTTGCCTTCACTAGGAAGTCCACCTCAGGGGTCTCGCTCCCGTCCTGGCTGACAGTCCCAGGGCCCGTCCTCCTCCGGAAGCGTGCGAGGAGTCATAAATCGGATCTCCTCGTCAAGAAGGTCATGCTCCTCCATGCCAAACCACAATATGCCTACGTGGCACACCATGAAGAGCGGCAGGACACAGTCTCCCTCCGGGATTTGGCACCTGCAGGTTCCCCAACGACCATCACCACCACCTCCGACCCGACACCGTCTCTCTCTCTCTCTCTCCACCACTACCCGGCTACTTCAAGATTTGGCACCCGCAGGCCCACTGGCGACCATCACCACCAACCCCGCCCCTACACCGCTCCCCCCTCCACCAACACTGGGCGAAGAATAAGACAACATGCTCCCGGACACACGGGTCTCGACACCAGTGCACACACCACAGCCGGGACTGAGGCGATCACGGCGAAAGGTCAAAGCCCCTGACAGACTCGACCTTTAAGTCCACTTCACCCCCGCTGGTCTCTTTTTTTTTTAACAGGGGGTGAATGTGGTAAACCACTGTTAGTGTAATATATGTATTGTGGTAAACTGTTACTGTACTACATGTATTGTGGTAAACCACTGCCTGATGGCTCCGCCTCCCCTCGGGCTCAGTATAAAGGTGGCTGACCTCCAGCCCTGACCCAGTTCGGGATCAGTGGCCAGGAGGCTTTCTGTCTAGCTTATTAAAGCCACAGTTTCGTTCACTACTTGTCTTGTGTCAATTGATGGCACATCACATGCCGTTAGCCTTTCATTAATGGGTATGTCCTGGTATTCTTCGGGGTTCCTGCGATGCTCTGCCTCCGCCAGGAGGAATTACCGATGGCGAGCTTCACTTGTGGTTTTAAAAATCGGGAAACGGGCGCAGTGGCTGCTGAGAGAGAGAAGGTAGGACATGTTCCCAGACGAGCAACCATGGGCTGCCGGTCCTGCTGCTGGAATAACTGGCTGCGCTCGGGGTATGTCTGCTAGGGTGGGGGGGGGAGACAAGAGCATGGGCTATGGGGTTGGGGTGTCCTCATGGGACCAAGGTATCCAGGCAAGGACCGCCCAACTAACCGCCCACCGTGGCCCATGTTTGCGCAGAGCAATACCAGCCAAGGGGTTATCAGACAGGACCGCAAAGTGTGGGGTTCAGTTGCCCTCTGGGTGGTGGGGGGGAATAAACGGGTGTGCGGGATGGGGGTTAGTGCCTGGGGCACGTGCTTGGTACTCACCCCGGCCACCCTGAGGAGCCTATGCAGCTTTTTCCGGCACTGCTGGCTGATCCTGGTGGTGGGGTCCACAGCGCTCACAGCCTCTGCCACAACCAGGCCCAGTGTATGCCAGCGCGTGGCAGCCTCCTTACCACCCTGGGAAACAGGGTGCCCCCCCCTTTCCTCCACGGCATCCAGCAGGGTCTTGAGCTCAGCATCTGCAAAACAGGGTACCATTCTTCGGGCTACCATCCTGTTGGCTGGAATGAGTGTCTGTGCGGAGTGGAGTTGGCTGGGATGAGTGTGTGTGGGGAGTGGAGTTGGCTGAGATGAGTGTGTGTGAGGAGTGGAGTTGGCTGGGATGAGTGTGTCTGTGGGGAGTGGAGTTGGCTGGGATGAGTGTGTGTGGGGAGTGGAGTGGGCTGGGATGAGTGTGTGTGGGGAGTGGAGTTGGCTGGGACGAGCGTGTGTAAGGAGTGGAGTTGGCTGGGATGAGCGTGTGTGGGGAGAGGTGTTGGCTGGGATGAGTGTGTGTGGGGAGTGGAGTTTGCTGGGATGAGTGTGTGTGGGGAGTGGAGTTGGCTGGGATGAGTGTGTGTGTGGAGTGGAGTTGGCTGGGATGAGTGTGTGTGGGGAGTGGAGTTGGCTGGGATAAGTGTGTGTGGGGAGTGGAGATGGCTGGGATGAGTGTGTGTGGGGAGTGGAGTTGGCTGAGATGAGTGTGTGTGAGGAGTGGAGTTGGCTGGGATGAGTGTGTGTGGGGAGTGGAGTTGGCTGAGATGAGTGTGTGTGGGGAGTGGAGTTGGCTGGGATGAGTGTGTGTGGGGAGTGGAGTTGGCTGGGATGAGTGTGTGTGGGGAGTGGAGTTGGCTGGGATGAGTGTGTGTGGGGAATGGAGTTGGCTGGGATGGGTGTGTGTGGGGAGTGGAGTTGGCTGGGATGAGTGTGTGTGGGGAGTGGAGTTGGCTGGGATGAGTGTGTGTGGGGAGTGGAGTTGGCTGGGATGAGTGTGTGTGGGGAGTGGAGTTGGCTGGGATGAGTGTGTGTGGGGAGTGGAGTGCTGAGATGAGCGTGTGTGGGGAGTGGAGTTGGCTGGGATGAGCGTGTGTGGGGAGTGGAGTGCTGAGATGAGTGTGTGTGGGGAGTGGAGTTGGCTGAGATGAGTGTGTGTGGGGAGAGGAGTTGGCTGGGATGGGTGTGTGTGTGGAGTGGATTTGGCTGGGATGGGTGTGTGTGGGGAATGGAGTTGGCTGGGATGAGTGTGTGTGGGGAGTGGAGTTGGCTGGGATGGGTGTGTGTGGGGAATGGAGTGCTGATATGTGGTGGCAGCTTGTCAGCCTCTCGAGTGTCAATCCCGACCCCGGCAAATCAGACCTCGTTTTGCATTGGAATTTCACTAGTTCCACGTGGTGCCGGTGCTAGCCCATTAAGGGATCCTGAATTGTTCTGGGACAGGCTCTGCTTTCATGATCGCAGAGCAGATTCAGTCCCCGGGCCCACCACTTAGTCTCTGAAACGGAGAATCCGGCCACAGCATTTCAGGTTAATAACTGTCGGACAGTTCTTTTTGCCTGGCCGTCTGAGCATTTCCAGCATTTTCTATTTTTATTTCATCTTCTTGAGTGCTTTGGCATTCCTGTCAATAAAAGCTACATTGCAGGATAAAGCCACTGAGATTTAATATCTCATCATACTCCGACAAACATCGTTGTGATTTGTTCCAAAACTTAGGGGTGCATTTACCCAACAGGCTGGGCACCTCCAGAACAAAACTCAGTGGAGTTTAAATCAAAGGGCAGGACATGTGTTATTGCCATGAGTATGGGTCAGTGATCCGGGCAGTTAAAATGAACCCTCTGTTCTCAGCTATCATCAAGAGCTGTAAAGGCACAACAAGCATATACTGTCATTTTTAATGTGGATTTGCAGTGCCTTGAAAAACTTCTGTCAGTAACAGAGGGGCTCAATATTTCAATGTGTCGTCTCCGGCAGAAAACGAAGTTCAATTCCTGTCGGGTGAGACGGCACAATCCAGATCACGATCCAACTACATTTAGAAATGTTTTTGGTAGTTGGGGTGATTTGCACCGGGAATGAGGTGTGCAGGACCTAAAGACGCCAACAGGCACAGCTCTCCAGGGATCAGGGCGCCATTTTTAAAGGGCACTTCAATTTTAAAACCACACCATAGAACCCGTTCCCCCAATCACCGGCAAAGACCCCATCACCAATCACTGACATGAGACCCCAGCTGAGTGCGAACCCACTATTGGGTCTCCAAAGATCCCATCCCTTCAGCCACCCTCCCCCCTTTGAGGCCCTCCTCAGGTCATGCCCCTTGGCGGTGTCAACCTGGCACTTCCCTCAGGGAACCTTGCAGTGTCCAGCCATGATCCTGACCACCCGGGGGCCAGAGTAGGCTCTGAGCCCACCTCCCACCCCCACTGGTACAGTCATCATGCCTGGTCTTCATTTTTGGAGGCCAATATTGATTCCCATTGACTTCACATTGTGCTGGCAAATCGGAGAATTACAGGGGGCAGGTGAATTTGACTACCTTGTTGGCCTATGTGTCAAACTTTGGGAGAGATTACATAGGGCTGGTTAGTTGGCCGTTAAAATCATCATGGCATGTGATGAAATAAAGGCAGATCAGGGGCTGGATTCTCTGCCAGCGGGATGCTCCATTTTGATGGCAGCCCGGGGGTTTCCTGATGGCATGGGGCTGCCCCACAATGGAAAACCCCATTGACCAGCCAGCATAATGGAGCATCCCACTGGCATGCTGAAACAGAAATGTGACACGGCGGGGCGGAGACTCCAGCCCAAGAAATCAAGAAGTCGGAGTTTTGTTAGTGGGGAGAAAGTATTAGTATATTATCAATGGTAGGTGAACCATTGAAAATAAGATTTTGTGGGCCTTATAAATCGAAAGGAAATCAAGTGAGGTGATTTATTTGATAAGAACGCCAGATAGAAGGAAAATTCTTAAGATTGTGTTGTGTTAATATGCTCAGAAAGTATTTTGACAGGGAAGGAAGAAATGAACATATGTTAACAGTTATAAATCAGTGAGGAAAAATAAATCCAGATGATTCTCATATTAGATTGGACAATTAGGTTGTAATATGGAATTTGGATAAATTATTGAGTTGTCTTCTGAAGGAAAATCAGAGTGACCTGAAAGAGTTCTTATAGTCACATTGAGCTATATGTGGAAACAAACTAGGAAGTACAAAAGTAAATATACATGATGTAGATGTAGTAAATTCTATTCTAATTAAGCAACATCCATATTGACTCAATCCACTAAAGTTGACACAGGTACACACAGATTGAAAGCATGCTTAAGAATGATATAATTGAAGTGAGTTGCAGCAATTGGAGCTCACCTATTGTGATGGTACTAAAACCAGATGGAGCTCACCTATTGTGATGGTACTAAAACCAGATGGAACGCAATGATTGTGTGGGCTATAGGAAAGTCAATGCAGCCAGTAAGTCATATTTGTATCCTATTGCTCGTTTGGAAGACTGTATTGAAATGGTGGGAGAAGCTTATTTTATTACCAAAATAAAAGGATACCGGCAAAGAAATATTAACGTGCGAATGAAGTTTTGGCTTTTGTGTCAGAATCATAGATTAGAATCATAGAATTTACAGTGCAGAAGGAGACCATTCGGCCCATCGAGTCAACACCAGCCCTTGGAAAGAGCACCCTACCCTAGCCCACTCCTCCACCCTATCCCCATAACCCAGTAACCCCACCCAACCTTTTTGGACACTAAGGGCAATTTAGCATGGCTAATCCACTTAACCTGCACATCTTTGGACTGTGGGAGGAAACCGGAGCACCCGGAGGAAACCCACGCAGACACGGGGTGAAGGTGCATACTCCGCACAGACAGTGGCCCAAGGCGGGAATCGAACCTAGGACCCTGGAGTTGTGAAGCAACTGTGCTAACCACTGTGCTACCGTGTTGCCAAATGGTCTGTATCAGATTAAAGTTATGACGTTTGGAGTGAAGAATAAGCCAGCAACATTCCAAAGACTAACAAATAAGGTGATGTCTGGACTAAAGAATTCTGCAGCGTACATAGTTTTCACTCAAAACGTGAAAGGATCTTTTGGAACATTTAAAGGAATTGTTGGACTGACTACAGGAGGCTGGATTGGTGGTAAACTTGACTAAAAGTAGATTTGTGAAAGCCAAAGTCACATTCTTAGGCCATACTGTTGGAAATGGTCAGCTAGCCCCAATATCATCAGTGAGAAATTCTGGGTATGAGTGGTTTCCACAGAACACTCATGCCAGGTTTTAGTAGTTTTTGACAATCTGAAAACTGTGTTAACCGCCACACCAATTTTGGAAACACCGAATTATAACAAGCTATTCAAGGTGGCTATTAATGCGGGTGATGTGGGCATTGGTGTTGTACTGTAACAAGATGATGACAAAGGTACAGAAAGAACTGTTGGTTATTTTTCCATAAAACGAAATATTCATCAAAGGAAGTATTTGATCATTGAGAAGGAGACATTGAGTTTGGTATTGGTTTTGCAACATTTTTATATTGCTAACAGTTCATCAGATACAATTGTTTGTACAGTTCATAATCCATTGAAGTACTTTGCAGAAGTTTAAAGATCGAAATGCAAGGCTAATTAGATGAAATTTATTGCTACAACCATTTACCTTGAAAATTATATTTCCAGCAGGAAGAGAGAACGTGATTTCCTATGCTTTATCACTACTTTGAGAGATGTATGAAGAGTGGAACGTTCAAGGTTGGGAAAGAAAGGCTGAAATGGACTATCCTGATGCTAAATTTGCAAGCATTTAATATGACAAGATATGTATCATATCGTGTAATAGTGTTTGGTAATTATGTTATTCTCTAAGTCTGAATAAAGATTGTAGACTTCCAGTTAACACAAATACTTTATTCAATGGGTTCATTCTGTTTCCAGAGCTTAACTAGATATAATAGTCAAGAGGTATGACCAGTGAAGCTAAGGTAAACTGCCTATGCTGAGCTGTCTCTGTCTGCTGCTGCTCACCAGCCCTGTGCTTCTGAAAGAGGCGGATCCTCCCTTGGGCTGGACCCTTTATATCCGTCTCTGATGCTGCCCTCTAGTGATGCTGTGGCTGTTACATCTGACTGTAGTCCCTGTTGTATGTACAGATTACAGATCACTACAGTAATGAGTAGTATTTAGATTTGAAATACTTTGGAAAATGACACCATCTTTTTATATTGCCAGTTAACTTTTTAAGGGGGAGTGATGAATCTAGAAATTGATACATATAATTGTATCAGTAATGTTATTAAAAACCCTGGTTTAAAATGCATACAAGCAGCGAGCATGTCTATAAAAGCTGTGATGAAGAAGTTGTATAAGCGGGCAGCACGGTGGCGCAGCGGTTGGCATTGCTGCCTCACGTCGCCGAGGTCCGAGGTTCGATCCCGGCTCTGGGTCACTATCCGCGTGGAGTTTGCACATTCTCCCCGTGTTTGCCTGGGTTTCGCCCCCACAACCCAAAGATGTGAAGGGTGTTGCTCTTAATTTTAGCCTTAGTTTAATTGCTCTTGTTCTATCACCTTTGCTCTTGAGTCGCCAGGTATCTTTCTGATACCGCCACATGGTTCAAGTCCGAGTAATGATCAATAATCAAACACACCGCTTAGTAAGAGTTAAATCAACGCACATTTATTACATACAGTAATCAATACTTATAGATTAATTCTACTTCTAAGCTACTTCCTACAACTAACAGGCCAATACTTAACTTTGGAAATGGCCCACCAGGTCAGAGAAACGAATGGCCTTTCGTATGGGTTCTGAGCCTGCGGGATTCAAAGCTGGTACAGGTCGATAGCCAGGAGCGCCTATCTCGTAGCGAGCGTTGAAGTAAGACTTACGATTTTAGCGGCTGTTGCAGAAGGTCAGCAGAAGGGTCTCGAAGGATGGAGAGAGGAGAAGAAGGGTCGATTTGAACTTGGACTCTATTCTTATAGTCCCCAGGGGCTTCCCGCCTTTCGGGGCGGACCCTGTACCTGGTTCCAAGTACTTGGTTCCACTTGGTTTGATATTCTCCAATGCTGGAGCGATTCCTTGATCAATGGGCGGTTTTGGGGTGGTCGTTCACCTCTCTTTGTGTAGGCTCCTGCTGGCGCCGAAAAGTCTGGGTTGGCTTTGTGTGTCTAATTTGTTGCACATTGTTCCCGGGGATTGCTACTTATTATTCAGATGGCTGGTGTGTTGTTATGCTGATGGCTGCAGGTATCGATTCTGTCTGGCCTCCCCAGAGGCGAATGCAGTTTTACCTGCAGCTGCATGTTTGAGTCCTGTTGGCAGATTTTCCCATCAGCCTCTTCCGTTTGCCATTTTAAATCGGGGTTTGGCCATTCTAATCGGGAGTCAGCCATTTTAACTGGCTACATTGGTTAGCATTGCTGCCTCACGGCACCGAGGTCCTAGGTTCAATCCCGGCTCTGGGTCACTGTCCGTGTGGAGTTTGCACATTCTCCCCGTGTTTACGTGGGTTTCGCCCCCACAACCCAAAGATGTGAAGTGTAGGTGAATTCGCCACACTAAAATTGCCCCTTAATTGGAAAAAATGAATTGGGTACTCTAAATTTAAACAAAAAGTTGTATAAGTGAGGTAACCATTACTTCTAACCATTTAATTGTTTACAGAGAGATGGCTAATGGAACATTGGTTAGATTGCAGGAAATTCCCTGGGGTGTAGATGATTTTAGGGGTTGTGTTTAGTCCTAGCTAAGCAGGTCATGGGAAAAGTTAATGGGATCCAGATGATGTAATTAATGGGAGGAGCCAGGTTGGTTTTACAGCCTACTAGAAGGTTTTAAGTTGAACAGCAATTTTCCATAAGATTTGAGTCGGACACGATAAAAGGATTTTCCGGTTGTTCCTGAAAGGATCTCTCTCTAAGGTCTGCACAAAGAACAAGTAACCCTGCTTGCTAACTTTATTTATGAGTAGATTTTGAACCGTATTGGGTTGCTTAGTGAGAATATATACCGTGGCAGGTGTAGATCGTGAGATAACATTTTTCCCTTTCATTTCATACGTTCATAAGATATAGGAGCCGAATTAGGCTATTCGGCCCATCGAGTCTGCTTCACCAAATTCTCATGGCTGATGTGTTCCTTAACTGTTACCTACAATGCTCTCGAGCAGGATTGTTGGATTGCAAAATCATCCAGAGCATCTCCTCCCTATAACACATGAACTAGAAGCAAGAATAGGCAACTTATCCTCCGGAGCCTAAACACCTTCAACGTGATCATGGCTGAACCCATCATGGCCTCAACTCGACTGTCCCGCCTGTTCTCCATAACCCTTCAACCCATTACCAATTAAAAATCTGTCTAATGCCTCCTTAAATTTACTTACTGTCCTGCATCCACCACAGATTCACAACCCTTTGGGAGAAGTAGTTTCTCCTCAAATGTGTGCCAACAACAGACATTAAACTAATTGGTCTGTAATTTCCCACATTCTGCCTCCCTCCCATTTTGAATAAGGGTGTTACGTTAGCATTTTTCCAATCCATTGAAACCTTTCCCATGTCCATGGAATTTCGGAATAATATAACCAATGGATCCATAATCTCTGCTGTCTCTTCCTTTAACACCCAAGGATGTAGGCCATCAGGCCCTGGGGACGTGTCTGCCCTCAGTTCCAAGAGCTTGTTGACTACCGTTTCCCTATGATGCTGATTGTTCCAAGTTCCACCCTTTCTATTACCTCTAAATTGCCCATTCCTATACTTCCAGAACTGTTTAACTGATAATTGTAAAGTTAGTTCTTCGCTGTTAATGTGGGTAATTCTGTGTTTAAATTAAACTTTGTTTGAACATAAAAGATACCTATTGGTCAGTCAGTTTTACTAATTTAAAATTGTTTGGGGTTTCTCGTCCAGCAACCTAACGAAAGTTGGGATCTGGTCCACTATCCTGAGAATTTAGATACGGGAATCTGGGGCGAAATTCTCCGGATCGGCGCGATGTCCGCCGACTGGCGCCCAAAACGGCGCAAATCAGACGGGCATTGCGCCGCCCCAAAGGTGCGGAATGCTCCACATCTTTGGGGGCCGAGCCCCAACCTTAAGGGGCTAGGTCGGCGCCGGACGAATTTCCGCCCTGCCAGCTGGCGGAAAAGGCCTTTGGTGCCCCGCCAGCTGGCGTGGAAATGACATCTCCGGGCGGCGCATGCGCGGGAGCGTCAGCGGCCGCTGACAGCATTCCTGCGCATGCGCAGTGAAGGGAGTCTCTTCCGCCTCCGCCATGGTGGAGACCGTGGCGGAGGCGGAAGGCAAAGAGTGCCCCCACGGCACAGGCCCGCCCGCGGATCGGTGGGCCCCGATCGCGGGCCAGGCCACCGTGGGGGCACCCCCCGTGGCCAGATCGCCCCGCACCCCCCCCCTGGACCCCGGAGCCCGCCCGCGCCGCCTTGTCCTGCCAGTAAGGTAGGTGGTCTAATTTACGCTGGCGGGACAGGCATTTTAGCAGCGGGACTTCGGCCCATCTGGGCCGGAGAATCGAGCGGGGGGGGGGCCCGCCAACCAGCGCGGCGCGATTCCCGCCCCCGCCGAATCTCCGATGCCGGAGACTTCGGCAACCGGCAGGGGCGGGATTCAAGCCAGCCCCCGGCGATTCTCCGACCCGGCGGGGGGTCGGAGAATTTCGCCCCTAGTTCATGCCCAGCGAGGATGAGAACCCAGATTAAGTTGCTGGCAGGGGGCTGGGAGAATTTAAAAATGAGTTCTCAAGGTGCAAATCGCGTTATGGCCTTCTTGTGAGAGTCTCTGACCATAACGCAATTTGCGCCTGTACGAGCAGGACCAGAGAATCACCCCTAGGGTGATTAAAGTCAATCTGTAACATAATAGAATTGAAATATATTTCATTACTTTCTATTGAATGACATTACCGCACAGGGAGGGAGGGTATGAAAATATAGAAACATTGGGTGGCACGGTGGTTAGCACTGCTGCCTCACAGCGCCAGGGACCCGGGTTCAATACTGGCCTTGGGTGACTGTGTGGAGTTTACACGTTCTCCCCATGTCTGCGTGGGTTTCCTCCCACAATCCAAAGATGTGCCGGTTAGGTGGATTGGCCATGTCAAATTGCCCCTTAAGAAAGAAAAGAAAAAAAAATGTATAGAAACAGTCTCAGATCTTTTCACAGTCATAAAATAATGGACGGAATCTCCTGGTAATTTGTCAGAATGTTGGTTCGAACGAGAAAACTGGAATATAGCTCTCCAGCTGCACAGCCAAGTTTTCGTTCCAAATTCTCTGGAATCTGGGGGCATGGTTTCTGCCATTACTCTGGTGGGGCAGGGCCTGATAGAGTTGGCTGCACAGAGATCAGGGCGTCATCTTTAAAGGGCATCACGATCTGTGTTAGAAAGAAACTTCCCCCATGGATATGGTGGCCCGCCCACACGCAACCTCTCACCATACATTAGGGGAACCCCACAATGGAACTTCCCAGAGGACCCGCCCCTGGCACAGCCACAGATTGGTACTGCCAGGATGGCACAGTCCGCATGCCCCCCCCCTCCCCCCCCAAGGGCATGACAAGTGCTACTAGACAGCGACATAAGCAACACAGAAGAAAAATGGAATGACTTCACAACCATCTTAATGGAAAAGAAAACCACACACACAGGGTAGAATGCCATTTCTGCTAAACTTCCATTAGTTAGGGTGCTGGAGTGCGAGAAATCCAGAGGAAGTTCACCTATATTCCACTGTGCCAAGTGCACAATGGGATTAGGCAACTTACGCACAACCCTTATTTCAAAATGGTGAAACTAAAATATCGAGGAACAAAATGGAACAATAAGATTATTTCTCAACACAATTATACCAAACACAGATCTGGAGAATATCATTGTTGTTTATGCGCTGGGTCATACCATTCTCAGCGAATACAGGAATGATGTGCTGTAATTCACTTCCCCTTCCGGAAGGGGAATGAATGGTTCAATGTGCATAATAGAAATGTTACTTGCATGGCACAGCATAGTTTAAGAGTCTAGCCACTTCAATAGAACCCAGTTTTTTGCTGATGAATGCTTATCTTGATTTTGTTCTAATGGGCAATCTGTTTTTGATTACAATTTGTAGAAATCCTGATATAGGCAAAAACGGACCTGGCAAGTTAGTTATTGATTTAAATGTCCTGTTTTCACAGGGAAATGGGCAGAACAACAAAGGCAGACCAACACTTCAGCACATTGGCTATGAAAACCAGCAATCTAATAAAACAATTGGTCACTTGGGGGAAAAAAATCAGAAATAAGAAAATAAAAGGTCTTTTAGCACAAAATGCTTAATTTATTTAAAATAGATTTTCTACATATGCATCTTGACTACAATCAATAGTTTAGGAGGTAATCATACAGCTATGGAGCAAGACTGTACCACGATTCTTTGAATAAATCAAAACAACTTCTAAGGCAAAAAAGTCTCTTCTGTCCAGAAACTAGTGTGTTGTCTTTCTAAACATTTCATCAAAGATTTTGGATGTCTGGCATAAAAAGAGGCTAATAGTTCCTGTAGACTATTAGTATCTCAACATGACGCAAATGGCAAAGTGAGGAGTGATTTGTTGGGACCATACTGCTATTAGGGGATCTGTTGAATGAAGGAACTAAATGAACCGCAAGATATAGTTTCAGCATGGCATCCCAGTGACTGCACTGTTTGAGCACTTGGCTTGCCTACCAGCTTGAATTTCTATCTGTCCATGGATGAGACTCAGCTATTCTTGGTTAGAGGGGCAAGTCAGTCAAATTCCAGTCATCTACCAGTGTGGAAAGGCCCAATCCTATCATTAACCAGTAAGAAATGGTATTCATATATGGGAAATTCATTGGCAACTGATTCGCCAATATCAGTAGTTAAATATCATTAAGGCCTTGTTATTTATATAAAATCTTGCATTTATGTTGTGCCTCTGACGACCTCAGGACATCCCAAAGCACCTTACAATATTTTAGTATTCCTGAAATGCAGTGACTCTCATACCAATACCAGTTGAGGGGTCTTGTGAACACATGTTATATTTCACACCCCACATCACTCTAGCCAGTTCCATATGAATGCAAACTAACCCTTGTCACTTTAAAAAAAATCATTATCCTAAAATATAAAGTGCTTGTGTGTGTACATATGGTAAATATGTTCACTACATTCCTGTTAAACAGCCTGCCAATAATCACTATCAGATCTCACACATTAGACAGGGTATCAAGAGGGCAACGTCAACCTTTAGGACCGCAATACAGCACGAGTAGCATTGTTTTCTGCAAAAAAAGGGACTAGCAGCAGAATCGGAATGGAGGAGCCAATTACTCCGGAAGATACAATTTCTGTACTTGAACTGTTGCACACACAAGCTAATTTTGAAAACTGCCATCAAAATTAAAAAACGCGCACCAAAGATTTTCACCATATGAATGGGATTGTGTATGACAGAATAATGTTCGTAATGAAGCTTCAAATTCAAGCTATCTGGTATCTGTTCAACATTTAACACTGCAAAAATACCGGTGGAGGATTTTTCTGTTGGATATGCGTGACTTGCTGTTTTAAAAAAGCTTTTGGCATGGTCAATTTTCATTTGGAAAGCCCTTGTATTTTGAATCTTGTACAAGACTTGCAAATATTTTATTTGCAAAGCAGCGAGAGATATTGTAGGCCTCGTCAAAAAGAAAAAGGAGGCGTTTGTCAGGGCTAGAAGGCTGGGAACAGATGAAGCCTGTGTTGAATATAAGGAAAGTAGGAAGGAACTTAAGCAAGGAGTCAGGAGGGCTAAAAGGGGTCAGAAAAAGTAATTGACAAATAGGGTTAAGGAAAATCCCAAGGCTTTTTACACATACATGAAAAGCAAGAGGGTAGCCAGGGAAAGGGTTGGCCCACTGAAGGAAAGAGAGGGAATCTATGTGTGGAGCCAGAGGAAATGGGTGAGGTACTAAATGAATACTTTGCATCAGTATTCACCAAAGAGAAGGAATTGGTGGATGTTGAGTCTGGAGAAGGGTGAGTAGATAGCCTGGGTCACATTGATATCCAAAAACAGGTGTTGGGCATCTTGAAAAATATTAAGGTGGATAAGTCCCTAGGGCCTGATGGGATTGACCCTAGAATACTGAGGAGGCAAGAGACGAAATTGCTGAGGCCTTGACAGAAATCTTTGGATCCTCACTGTCTTCAGGTGATGTCCCAGAGGACTGGAGAATAGTCAATGTTGTTCCTTTGTTTAAGAAGGGTAGCAAGGATAATCCAGGGAACTACAGGCGGGTGAGCCTTATGTCAGTGGTAGGGAAATTACTGGAGAGAATTCTTCGAGACAGGATCAACTCTCATTTGGAAGCGTGGACGTATTATTGAGAGGCAGCACAGCTTTGTGAAGGGCGGCTCATGTCTCACTAACTTGATAGAGTTTTTCGAGGAGGTCACAAAGATGATTGATGCAGGTAGGGCAATGGATGTTGTCTATATGGACTTCAGTAAGGCTTTTGACAAGTTCCCTCATGGCAGACTGTACAAAAGGTGAAGTCACATGGGATCAGAGGTGAGCTGGCAAGATGGATACAGAACTGGCTAGGTCATAGAAGGCAGAGAGTAGCAAAGGAAGGGTGCTTTTCTGATTGGAGGGCTGTGACTAGTGGTGTTCAGCAGGGATCAGCGCTGGGACCTTTGCTGATCGTAGTATATATAAATGATTTGGAGGAAAATGTAACTGGTCTAATTCGTAAGTTTGCGGACGACAAAAAAGTTAGTGCAATCGCGGATAGCGATGAGGACTGTCAGAGGATATAACAGGATTTAAATCGTTTGGAGACGTGGGCGGAGAGATGGCAGATGGAGGTTAATCCGGACAAATGTGAGGTAATATACAGGTAGGGAATATACAGTGAATGGTAGAACCCTCAAGAATATTGACAGTCAGAGAGATCTAGGTGTACAGGTCCACAGGTCACTGAAAGGGGCAACACAGGTGGAGAAGGTAGTCAAGAAGGCATACGGCATGCTTGCCTTCATTGGCCGGGGCATTGAGTATAAGAATTGGCAAGTCATGTTGCAGCTGTATAGAACCTTAGTTAGGCCACACTTGGAGTATAGTGTTCAATTCTGGTTGCCACCAGAAGGATGTGGAGGCTTTAGAGATTTACCAGGATGTTGCCTGGTATGGAGGGCATTAGCTATGAGGAGAGGTTGAATAAATTTGGTTTATTCTCACTGGAACGACGGAGGTTGAGGGGCGACCTGACAGAGGTCGACAAAATTATGAGGGGCATAGACAGAGTGGATAGTCAGAGACTTTTTCCCAGGGTAGAGGGGTCAATTACTAGGGGGTATAGGTTTAAGGTGCGAGGGGCAAGGTTTAGAGGAGATTTACGAGGCAGGTTTTTTTACACAGAGCGTAGTGGGTGCCTAGAACTCGCTGCCGGAGTAGGTGGTAGAAGCAGGGACGATAGTGGCGTTTAAGAGGCATCTTTACAATTACATGAATAGGATGGGAATAGAGAGATATGGACCCCGGAAGTATAGATGATTTTAGTTTAGACGGGCAGCATGGTCAGCGCAGGCTTGGAGGGCCGAAGTTCCTGTGCTGTACTTTTCTTTGTTCTTTGTTAGCCAGATGTCCTCCAACATTTCAAGCTGTGGGAAGTGTTGCGCTGTGTTAGCGTATTCAGCAAGATGATCATTCACTGGTTACTGCAGTTGGTAACCATTCACTTTATGACAAATGTTGTCCTAAATTTAACAATGAATATGAACCTCAGCATTTTACAATACTATACCAACTCGCAAATGATTGTTGTTCACTTTACTGATACTGTGAGTCAAGACCTCTTCCATATAGATCATAGTCCTTGTACAATATGTAATCCACCAGCACTGGAGGCAGAGGAAGCGATGCTAAACATTCAGGATCTTGTAGTCGTCTTTGCGCCACGTGTTTTCGTATTTTCAGTCGACACAAGTGCTTCAAACGACGAGGGTTTTCTACAAGAAAATCAAAGTTTTTCCAATGTTATTTTTCCAATTAGTGAATTTTAACCAGAAATGGAGGAAAGTAGCCACTGAGTGTCCAAGAATACAGACCAAAATCTGAGCTTGGGTGTTTTGTCGTCACTGTGAGATAGCAAAATATTCTTTGCATAGCTCTAAAAGCGACTTCAGGAGAAACATTGAATCTTCTGCTTGGTAAAGCAGTCCACCATGGCATTACAAATTAAAAATACATCTTAAAATTATCTCAAAGAGAGTGCAGGCTCTTTTGGTGACTGTAAATGTAGAGATATCTCCTGTGTAACACTGGCCTTATTTTTAATTCCTGTGGTGCTTTGCTTTTGTTCGTCTTGGCAATATCATCAGTAGGGCTGCCAGAATAAGCACCGAGACAAAATATTAGACAGAACTGCCGTTACCCAGTGAATCATATCCAGGGACGGTGGGAGGTAAAAATGATTCTCGCCACAGTACCGTTTGGGTTTTGAAATGTTACCAGTCTGATTGACACCTCAGGCATTCCATGCCACAGAGGCAGACATCTTAAGGTCAGTTGAATAAAGCCTCTCACAGAAGTACACACTATTAAATATTTCTGCCCTCATTCATGCAACAAGTACCTTGGTGAAAAGAGTGATTAATCTGAAACTTGTTTGAACAGTTTGATTAGCTATTGACTAAAACAAAACAAAAACAAATCTACAAATTTACAACAGTAAAATTACACAGAAACAAATCTCTTCTGACAAAGGTCATGGCTGATTTGCGATCTAACTCCAATCTATCAATCACAGATTTAAAATTAACAATTGGTCCAGCATGAATTATTGATTGTGGAAGAGAGTTCTGTTGTGTTATGCTTCTTCATGTAGCATAAGCTGCTTCCTTGATGTATACTCTGACAAAGGAAGGTTCAGACTTGGAGATAGGTTTAACACATTTATTGAATAGTTAACAATTCTCTTACTTGAGTTCGACTCTCCCGCTAATCTTGTTATAGTAACTCAATCTAACTAACCAGTCTGCTCTAAGCCATGCGGTGGGTGTGATGCTTCTGATCTGCCACTGTCCTTCTCTCTGAGTGTCGCCTGTGGAAAGAGAAAGAGCATGTGTGCCCTGTCCTTTTATATGGGTTGCCCCCTTGTGGTAGTGTCACCTCTGGGTGTCTTGACTGCCCATTGGTCGTGTCCTATTCTATGTGTTCATTAGCTGTATGTCTGCATGTCACATTGTCTCTGGTGCTCCCTCTAGTGTTTACTTAGTTGTAGTATATTTACATTAACCCCTTGTGTATTTACAGTGATGCATATCACCACCAGTTCCAAACGTTGAGAGTCGGAATGTTTCTCATTCCATTCTGGAAATGTCTGACTCTATTTTTTAGACTAAGGTTGGGATTTTCAAGCCCTTCTCACCAGCAAGATCTTCCGGTCCCACCGAAGTCGACCCCCCCCACAATGGGTTCCCTGGTGGCAGGGAGCGAGCCATGCAAAATCACATAGCCTTTGGCAAGACCGGAGGATCCCGCCAGCAGCCAATGGCTTGCTGTACCCCTGTGGGTAAAAGCCCAAAATCTTGGTCTATGTCCCTAGTCCTAGACTTCTCAACCAATGGAAAAAGATCCTCTCTATTTATTCTCTGTTTCCCTTCATATTTTGAAAGCTTTGATTAAATCACCCATTAACCGTCTAAAATTCCAGGGATTACAACCCTAGTTTCTGTAATCTGTGCCAGTAAATTAATCCTTGGAATAGGGGTACCTTCAATATACGTTCCCTCAAAGGCCAATGAATCCTTCCTAAGATGGAGTGAATAGAACTGCTCACAATTCTCCATGGTGTGATCATACCTAACGCTTGTGTATTATAAAACAGAATCCAGGAACTATACAGACCCATAAAAAAACATGATGGGTGGCACAATAGCACAGTGGTTAGCACTGTGGCTTCATGGCACCAGGGACTCGGGTTCAATTCCCGGCTTGGGTCATTGTCTGTCTGGAGTCTGCACGTTCTCCCCGCGTCTGCATGGGATTCCTCCGGGTGCTCCGGTTTCCTCCCACAAGTCCCGAAAGACATGCTTGTTAGGTGACTGGAACATTCTGAATCCTCCCTCAGTGTACCCGAACAGGCGCCGTAGTGCGGCGACTAAGGGATTTTCACAGAAACTTCATTGCAGTGTTAATGTAAGTCTACTTGTGACACTAATAAAGATTATTATAGGGGCAGCACAGTGGCTCAGTGAGTTAGCCCTGCAGCCTCACGGCGCCAAAGTCCCAGGTTCGATCCCCGCTCTGGGTCACTGTCCGTGTAGAGTTTGCACATTCTCCCCGTGTTTGCGTGGGTTTCGCCCCCACAACCCAAAGATGTGCAGGGTAGGTGGATTGGCCACGCTAAATTGCCCCTAATTGCAAAAAAATGAACTGGGTACATTAAATTTATAAAATAAAATAAAAAGATTATTATTATTATGACTTATGTTCTCTTGTTAAACTCAGATTAAAACCTGTTGCCTTGTTCTGTTCTTTATACTTTGCTGTCAAATAAATGCAGTTATTAATAGTACTGTAACAGGCCAACCTGAGCAATACATTTTTAAATAAAAACAAAATGTAAATACTTAAAGATGAATTAAAAACTGGAAATGCATGGAAGCTCAGTAGCTCAGTCAACATCTGCAAGAGATATGGTAAATTTGTTTTTTAAATTTAGAGTATCCAATTCATTTTTTCCATTTAAGGGGCAATTTGGCATGGCCAATCCACCTAACCTGCACAGCTTTGGGTTGTGGGGGCGAAACCCACGCAAACATGGGAGAATCTGGAAACTCCACACGGACAGTGACCCAGAGCCGGGATTGAACCTGGGACCTCGGCGGCGTGAGGCAGCAATGCTAACCACTGTGCCACCGTGCTGCCCAAGAGCTATGGTAAGTTACTGTTTCAGATGGGGACCTTGCAGTAAAAATCAGTTTTGAAGCATAGTTTAACTCATGAGATTAATTTATTTTGTGTTCTTTTGCAGGTCGTGTACATGTTTTTTTAACAGTCTGAAAGTTTTCTAACAAGAAAAGCGAATAAAGGCAGATTTACCGATGATATCAAGGATCTCGGGCCACTCCTTTTGCTTCTCAAGAACAGGTTTTAATTTCACGCAGAAGGAGACGTAATCCACATAATCGATCAGCACACGCACCACCCTGCCGACCAAATGACTTAACCAGGAAACGGTAATGAACTCGCAGAACTACAAACAGATTTAAAGAACAGGAGAATGTCAAGAGCATGTTAGCACATTAATCAGATAAATTTAGGCAGGATGGAGATATTAGAGCATGAGATTGAAAACTTGGTCAAGGAGGAAAGTTTTCAGAAAGGTCTTGAAGAGAAGAGAGAGGTGGAGAGGCCAAGACATTTAGGGAGGGAATTCTAGAGTTCAGGGCCCAGAACTGCTGAAGACACTGCCCACCAATGGGTTGGGCAAATGGAATGGAAGATGCATAAGAGGCCAGAATTGGAGGACTACTGAGTTCTCAGAGGGCCGTGGGTCTGAAAGAAATTACAGAGATAGGGAGGGGGCAAGGTCACACATAGATTGGACTGAATCAGAGATAGGCTGAAGGGCGGCAGGATCGCCACCCTGCAACCTCTTGCTTGGCCACACTCCACGCCCTCCGACCCACCTCCAAAATTGCCTCTGGGAGGGCATATTAAATGCTGCCCAATAGCCTCAGGGACTTGATTCTGGTATTCTCTTCAAAAACAAGCAACAACAATAACATCGATATGCAAAAATAATACCAATCATATTGAAATAAGCACGTACAGAACTATGATCAGGCATGTCCTGAACAGAGGAAGTGTTAATTTAAAGGGGCATGCTGGGATCCTGCATTAAAATACTTTATCACAATGGAATTTTCAATTTTTATTTTTAACAGTTTGGTTATTTTGGGGGTATTCTAATCAGAGTTTTGGCACTGAGCTTCATCATCTCTATAATCCACATTTTGGACTTCTGAATTCCATTTAAAATTCCACTCTATTATTTGGGGGAGGAGGAAGAGCATAAAATAAAGAAGCACAAATAGGCCGTGATGCCACTTTCAATAAGATCGTGCCAGAATCTTTACATCAGTGTCACTTCCCACTTTATCCCCCATGCCCATTTACTTCCTAATGCCCCAAATCATCGTGGTCACAGTCTTGAACACACCTGGACTGGATTTTGGAATGCAAACCACATGAGGGAAAAGTGTGTTTCGGGGAGTGGAGTTTGGAAACTCTTATGTGATCATCATCTGGGGGGATTCTGAGGAGAAATCCACAGACACTAACTTGGGTTCAGAGCAGAGTGCATGTATTGTAATTCAATACAAATATAAATCCCTTAAAACTACCTTTGTTTTCTTAACAGGGCGTAAAGGAGTATTGTGTAATTATCCAACTTTTCATGTTTAGTAAATGTTCTTTCCCGATTGGTAAAACTAATTAGCATTCTGTGACCCTGTTCCACTATGTTTTCACCATTTTTATTAAATCAAAGATAAAAGTTATGGGGCTGGATTCTCCGCTCCGCCACATTTCTGTTTCACCCCGCCGGCAGGATGCTCCGTTACGCTGGCTGGTCAATGGGGCTTCCCATTGTGGGGCAGCCCCACGCCGTCGGGAAACCCCCGGGTTGCCGGCAAAACGGAGCTTCCCGCCGGCGGAGAATCCAGTCCATGGACTCTTGAGCCAGGGTTCCATCCCAAAATCTTCCTGTCCAGTTATAACAGGATCATAAGAGTAATCAGGGTGTGTTCTCATCAAAACTCTATATAATTACAGCACAATTTCTTCACTCTTACACTGAAACCTTCTTGTAATAAAAGTTAGCATATTATTTGCTTTTCCAATCGCTTGCTACGTCTACATATTAATTCTCTGTGATTTGTGTATAAGAACCCAAAATTCCTCTGAATCTCAATATTTACCTGCCTCTTCCCTTGTAAAAGTTATTCCACTTCACTAATCTTCCTATAAAAGTGGAATATTTCAAACTTCCCCATATTATATTCCATCTGCCACCATCTTGCCCAAACACTTAACACATCTATATCCCTTTGCAGCTTTATTACCTCCTTCTGCCAAGCTTACTTTCCCACCTAGCATTGTATGGCCACAAACTTAGGTACGCGACACCCAGTCCCCTCATCTATGTAATTAATATACATTGTAAACAGTTGAGGCCCAAGCACTGGTGCTTGTGGTACTACAAGTTACGCTTCGCCATCCTGAAAATTACCCGTTTATTCCTACTGACTGTTCTCTATCCAGGAATCAATCCTGAGCCCATTGTTTGAGCTGGTTTAGCTCATTGGACTAGACAGCTGGTTTGTGATGCAGAACAAGGCCAGCAGCGCGGGTTCAATTCCCATACCAGTTGAGTATTCTGAATTCTCTCTCTGTGTGCCCGAACAGGTGCCGGAACGTGGCGACTAGGGGCTTTTCACAGTAACTTCATTGCAGTGTTAATGTAAGCCTACTTGTGACAATAAAGACTATTTTCTTTTCATTTTAACACTTTACCGACAATCATTTTTTTCCTTCTTTTAAATTTTTCCAATTAAGGGGCAATTTTAGCATGGCTGCACATCTCTGGGTTGTGGGGGTGAAATCCATGCAGACACGGGGAGAATGTGCAAACTCCACACAGACGGTGACCCGGGGCCGGGATAGAACCCGGGCCTCGGCGCCGTAGGCAGCAGTGCTAACCACTGCGCCGCCGTGCGTTCTTGGGTAGGGTGCTCTTTCCAAGAGCCGGTGCAGACTCGATGGGCCGAATGGCCTCCTTCTGCACTGTAAATTCTATGATAATCTATGAGTCTCTTGAGGCAGCAGTGTAACCATGTGCCACCGTGTCGCCCCTCTGACAATCTTTAATCTGTGTAAGAACCTTTTCTATGGAACCTTATTGAATGCCTTCTGAAAATTTAAACGTAATACATCCCTTCACTATACTGCTTGATACATTCTGAAAAATCTCGAGCAGATTTATCAGAAAGCATTTACTTTTCATTAAACCTGCTGATTCTGCCAAATCATATTATAATTTTATGCTCTGTTATCATGTCCTTAATAAATAATACATTTTTGCATTTTCCTACTACTGATGTCAGGCTAACTGGCCTATAGTTCCCTGTTTCCCCTCTCCCTCCTTTCTTGAACAGGGGAATTATATTTGCTACCTTCCAATCCACAGATAATCCAGGAAAATCAAAACCAATACATCCATTATCTCCGCAGTCATCTCTTTTAAAACTCTAATGTGAACACCGTCAGGTCCAGGGACTTGTTCGCTTTTAATCCCATTCATTTTTCCAGTAACTTTTTTAAAACTTGTGTTATTTCAAGTTGCTCACTCTCATGAGACCCTTCCCCACAATTTCTCTTATGTTCATTCGCCAGACATTTCAACTGCACAGGACCCATTTTTTAGCATTTTGTGTCCTAAATGTGTCTGTGATGCACATTTCTGGTGCTAGACATGGTTTTGCTGAGGGTGAGGGTGCTCGGAGTGAGCACCAGAAGTATCCAGAATTCGCAAATTGTGATGCCAGTCAGTGTGTAATTGACTCAGAGAGTGCAATTTTTGATCTGAACATCCGAGTGCACGCCCTGACTTCATCTTGCACAGCTGAACGTCCATTCTGCAGTGGGATGGATTCCCCAAAAGTGCTATTTAAAAGCATCATCAACTACCTTTAGGCTATTTGTTAATTAACTTCTACTGGCTGTTGCTGAGCTAGTCGATGTATTTGAAGATTTGTATGACAGGGTAAATGAGCAAGGGTGACACAGAGCAGGGTCAGCAGGATGGCACAGTGCTTAGCACTGCTGCCTCAAGCGCTAGGGACCCGGGTTTGATTCCGACCTTGGGTGACTGTGTGGAGTTTTTAACGTTCTCCCCGTGTCTGTGTAGGTTTCCTCAGGGTGCTCCGGTTTCTAAACTCAGTCCAAAGATGTGCAGAGTAGATGGATTGGCTATGCTAAATTGGTCTTTAGTGTGTCCAACGTTATTGGGGTCATGGGAATACAGCGGGGTTAGTGGGCCTGGGGAAGGTGGTCTTTCGGAGAGTCGGTGTGGACTCAGTGGGCCAAATGGTCTCCTTCAGCACCATAGTGATTCTATAATTCTAGGTTCAGGTGCAAGAAGAGGGAGTGGGGAGAAGGGCTTTCTTCAGATGCCATATCAACCCTGACTCTTCAGGGAGCGGCACAGTGGTTAGCACTGCTGCCTCACAGCACCAGAGGCCTGGATTTAATTACGGCCTCGGGTAACTTTCTGTGTGGAGTTTGTACATTCTCCCCATGTCTGCGTGCCCAGTTTCCTCCCGCAGTCCAAAGATGTGTAGGTTAGGTGGGGTTCCTGGATGATGGGGATAAGGCCTCGGTGGAGTTAGAGAACCTGAGACTGCTCTCTCTGTCCTGTTGCATCTTCGTCATTCTTCCTGCAGGTCAGATATTCTTCCCTGGTCACTTGCAGCACCTGTTCCAGGTAAAATGTACCTCACCTTTAATAGCTGCAGGCCAGCTATAAGCAGTGAGTGCTAAATTGAATTTGTGTTAGCCTATCGAGAACTTGCTCCTTCGCTAAGGGGTGCAGCCACTCAACAACATGCTTATTGCTGTCTGCACACTGCCACCTTGTAAATGGGAGGACAGCAAGAGGTTTGTGTGCTGCCTGCATCAGTAGCAAAGGGCACAGGTTAAGTATGAATCGTTATTCTGACACCAGTTTTCAGGGCTTATTGAATTTAGTGTGGCTTTTGTGTCTTCTACTGTGATGATAGATAAAAATATCTATGTAACATTTCTGCCATTTTATTATACCCCGTGATAGTTTCTCCTATCCTTGCCTCTGAAGGGCCTTGTTTACTTTCATTAATCTCTTCCCTTTTACATTTTTGAAATCTGTTTTTATGGGCACGATCTACCCGAATGGGGACAGAGTCCCGTAGCGCGAGATGAGCCTGGTGTTTCCTGGCCCTCGGAGCGCCGAGAAACATCCTGCTATGCAACACCCCTCCGGGTAGACTGGGGGCCTCAGCGGGGAACTCTCCGACGAGGCTGCACTTAGCCCCGTTTTCTGCATAAGGAGCTTGGCTCGGCAGAACTGTTCAGTGCAGCGAGAGATCGGGATGGCATTTAAAAATGGCGCCCCAGTCTCTCAAGCCCCCGAAGCAATCCCGGACCTATCCCAGGCCCCCCGGCACCTCCCCCAACCTGCGCAGGGCACACTCCGGCCCATAAGACCATAAGACATGGGAGCGGAAGTAAGGCCATTCGGCCCATTGAGTCCACTCCACCATTCAATCATGGCTGATTTCAACTCCATTTACCCGCTCTCTCTCCATAGTCCTTAATTCCTCGAGAAATCAAGAATTTATCAACTTCTGTCTTAAAGACACTCAACGTCCTGGCCTCCACCGCCCTCTGTGGCAATGAATTCCACAGACCCACCACTCTCTGGCTGAAGAAATTTCTCCTCATCTCTGTTCTAAAGTGACTCCCTTTTATTCTAAGGCTGTGCCCCCGGGTCCTAGTCTCCCCTGCTAATGGAAACAACTTCCCTACATCCACCCTATCTAAGCCATTCATTACCTTGTAAGTTTCTATTAGATCTCCCCTCAACCTCCTAAACTCCAATGAATATAATCCCAGGATCCTCAGACGTTCATTGTATGTTAGGCCTACTATTCCTGGGATCATCCGTGTGAATCTCCGCTGGACCCGCTCCAGTGCCAGTATGTCCTTCCTGAGGTGTGGGGCCCAAAATTGCTCACAGTATTCTAAATGGGGCCTAACTAATGCTTTATAAAGCTTCAGAAGTACATCCCTGCTTTTATATTCCAAGCCTCTTGAGATAAATGACAACATTGCATTTGCTTTCTTAATTACGGACTCAACCTGCAAGTTTACCTTTAGAGAATCCTGGACTAGGACTCCCAAGTCCCTTTGCACTTCAGCATTATGAATTTTGTCACCGTTTAGAAAATAGTCCATGCCTCTATTCTTTTTTCCAAAGTGCAAGACCTCGCACTTGCCCACGTTGAATTTCATCAGCCATTTCTTGGACCACTCTCTAAACTGTCTCAATCTTTCTGCAGCCTCCCCACCTCCTCCATACTACCTGCCCCTCCACCTAGCTTTGTATCATCGGCAAACTTAGCCAGAATGCCCCCAGTCCCATCATCTAGATCGTTAATATATAAAGAGAACAGCTGTGGCCCCAACACTGAACCCTGCGGGACACCACTCGTCACCGGTTGCCATTCCGAAAAAGAACCTTTTATCCCAACTCTCTGCCTTCTGCCTGACAGCCAATCGTCAATCCATGTTAGTACCTTGCCTCGAATACCATGGGCCCTTATTTTACTCAGCAGTCTCCCGTGAGGCACCTTATCAAAGACCTTATCAACGGCCCGATCACCGCCGTGCAAAATATGCTAGCTTGGCACCTTGGCAGTGCCCCTGCCAGTGCAACCTGGGCACCCTGGCAGTGCCACACTAGCTGTCCCACTCTAATATGCAGATTCAGCAGAAAGTGCTACCGTCCACAACGGGCAGGATTCACATCGTGACAGCTCGCAAGATCATGTTAGGTCTCGCAAGGTGTGGCGAGTTGGGTAGATCCTGGAAAAGGGGTCTCCCGTATCTCCCGGTCATGTTGCGCCACGCTGCGCAGCTGTTTGGGCGTAATGCGACAGGTAGATCCCACCCTATGTTTCTTACTATTTATTCTCACATTCTAGTATCTCTCTATCAATTTCTTGGTCATCTTTTTTAAGATCATTCCAATCTAGAAGCTCACTACTCTTTCTGGAAAATTCTATGATGAGGAGATGCCGGCATTGGACTGGGGTGAGCACAGTAAGAAGTCTTACAACACCAGGTTAAAGTCCAACATGTTTGTTTCAAACACTAGCTTTCGGAGCACGGCTCCTTCTTTTTTATATGCGCAGTCTTCCTGGAGATCCTCTCCACTTTGAGCCGGCAGTTTGCGGTGTCGATGGTAGCCATGATGTGGAGATGCCGGCGTTGGACTGCGGTGAGCACAGTAAGAAGTCTTACAACACCAGGTTAAAGTCCAACATGTTTGTTTCAAACACTAGCTTTCGGAGCAGTGCTCCTCGAAAGCTAGTGTTTGAAACAAACATGTTAGACTTTAACCTGCTGTTGTAAGACTTCTTACTGGAAAATTCTAAACAACAGATTTCAATAAAATGCTAACTTCTCCACTTAGCCATGGCTGTACCACTTTTCCATTCCTCAAGAGAATGGATACTCATTGAGAATTATGAATTATTTATTTAAACCTCTGCCGTTGGCTAATCCACTGTCCTATCTTTTAATCCAGTTTCCTGATTTCCTTCAGCAAACTTGCACTCCGTAATTGGCTTAGTTTAAATTTAAGACCCTCATTTCAAACTTATCCACAGCACTCTCAAGCTTAATATGAAGTTTCTGCATATTATGATCGCTCTTCCCAGACGATCCTTTACTATAGGATTACTCATTATTCCTGTCCCATTACATGACAGAAGTAGATGAATATAATGGGGGGAATGTGAGACGTTAATTGCATACTGACAACATCCATTCTCACCCATGTATTGGTAACATCCAAATATTGCTTCACCAGGAAGGCTACCTGCCACCACCCAAAGCCAGCATCATAATCCTGAACTAGCTCATTCCAAGTCATCCAGGGGACATTAGCAACATTAGTTAATCTGCACTGCATTATTACCCAATCAAGAAAATTCATCAGTTGCCAGTCATGGCTCAGTGCACACAGTCTCACCTGAATCAGATGGTGTGCGTTCAAGCTCTACCTCCAGGGACTTGAACACATATTCCAGACTGACACTCCAGCACAGTGCTGAAGCTTTGCTGCACTGTTAGAGGTATTGCCTTTTGGATAAGATACCTTCTTTCCTCTCAGGCAGATGTAAAGAATGAACAGCACTATTATAAGAAGAGCACGAAATGCTCCTGGTGACTTGCCAACTATTAACCCTCATCAAACACCGCTAAAATAGTTCACCAATATTTATCTAATTCCAGGTTGTGCGAATTGGCTGCTGTATTTTCCCTTATAACATGATTATGTTCCAACGCACTTCATTTGCTGTAATAGCATTTTAACCAAAAGAACCATAGAATTCCTACAGTGCAGGAAGGGGCCGTTCGGCCCATCAAGTCTGCACTGACCATCTGAAAGAGCACCCTACCTAGCCCCATTCCCCTACCCTATCCCCATAACCCCACAACCCCAGCTAACCCGCATATCTTTGGACTGTGGGAGGAAACCGGAGCACAGACATGGGGAGAAAGTGCAAACTCCACACAGTCACCCAAGGCCAGAATTAAACGTGAGCCCCTGGGGGCTGTCCATGGGGGGCTGCCTCTGTCACTTTGGGTCATCTTAGGTCATGAAAGATGGATTTTAAATCCAGGTAAATTTTTATTTTCTTTCTTTCACCTTATCATGTCTCTTCGAAACTTTTCAAACACTCCAAATGACTTTGAAACCCAGTGACTGGTGGCACTGTACGTAAATGCATTGCAAAACCAATTCTTTCTGAACTGATTTTCTACAATTCGTTTCTCCATGCATTATGAACCAGGAGCGGGTCACTTACTGAGGTGATGTAGGACCTTGGTTCTACCCTAGGCCAGGGAAGAAAGCTTCCAACGCTGTCAGAATGTACGCAGTCAAAACAAATCTGGACATTATAGCCGTTATTCAGTAAGAGTCTCAGCATCATTTCGTCATTCAGAGCATACTGGATAGCAGTGGGAAAGTGAGTGTCGTTTATCAATAAGAAGTAGCTGTTCACATTGGCACCATGGTGTAGGAGCAATCGCACTAGTTCATGATTCCCAGATCTTACTGCCACAAGGAGGCAGGACAATGGATCTCTGTTTGGTAACGCGCCTCCTTTCAGCAGGAGTTCAGTGCATTCAATATCGTTATTAGACACAGCAATAAAAAGGGCGCTTCTCCGCTTGTCATCGTAGCTTTCAGCGATTTCTTCATCTAAAAGTGCGTTGACATCAAATTCACTTTCAATCAGTAATTCAAGGCATTGGGAACTGCCACCCTCGGCAGCTGAATGGATTGGATTTATCCCACTTTTCTCTATTGCAGACTTCCGGGTTCTGAGAACGAGAAGTTTCAGAGCCCTGCAGATAAAAATAAGTACAAGTGTACAATTGAATTTAAAGTTAGATCTTTGCAGAAAGAATTAAGGAATTAACCTTTCCAATATCAATGCAATTTCCCGACAACTGACTGCAAATTATGTCTCAATGAAATACAGATTACATAGAATATACAGCACAGGAAAAGGCCATTCAGCCCAGGTCTGTGCTGGTGTTCATACTCGACACATGTCTCCTCCTGCTCCAGCGACCTTTCTCGCTTAGGCTCGTATAGTTTCCTTTTGAAACTATTCACCTCTAAACTATCTATCTCAAACACTTCCTGTGGTAGTGAGTTCCACATTTTACCCACTCTCTGAGTTAAGACATTTTTCTTTATTTCCCTAATGGTTTTATTAATAATATCTTGCATTTATGACCCTTAGTTTAGATTTTCTCCACATCTACCCTGACCAACCCATTCAGAATTTATAAAGATCGCCATCAACCTTTCTGTAATCTCTCATTCATGTAAATCTCTTTTGCATAGTAGTATTTCTATGCCCTTTTCTTTATAGTATGCGGTCCAGAGCTGTGCACACTACCCTAAGCGTGGCCTGACCAAGGTCCTATACAACTTTACTTCTTTTAGATTCTATATCCCATAAATCTCAGTGCTTTATTAGCATTTTTAACTATTTGTCTGGCCTGTAATGTTGCATCAAATGTTTTGTGTAAGGAATATTGCTCACCAATAATATGCATCTCACAAACAGTCAATGTCCCTTTAATAGTCACTGTTAGAACAGAAATTAATCCCAAAACAAATAAAGCATCTGTCACAAGGGACAATAGATATATATTTTTACAAACGATAGTTTAGTACAATATGATTATAATCGCTAACTTAGCTCGCCCTCGACTTTGTGAGAGGCGTTGAAGGCGGTGATCAGAGCAGAGATCATAGCGTATCAAGCACACGTGGATGGGAGCTGAGGGAGGAGCGACAGAAACTGGTGAATGAGATTCTTGGGGCGGATCGTAGATCTGCGAGGGGCCTGACCCCGGAGCTTTTGGCATGCAAGGAAAAAACTGCAAATGCAGATTGACCTGCTGTCCACGGGCAGGGCGGCGCGCCAATTGAGGGCGGCGAAAGGGGCAGTCTATGAGTATGGGGAGAAGGCAATACTCTTGGCTCACCAGCTAAGGGAACAGGATGCAGCCATGTTAGCGATTTGGAGGGCAGGTTGGCCTCAGCCCCGGAAAAGGTCAATGGAGTGTTTTGGGCCTTTTACGAGAGGTTGTATAGATCGGAGCTGCCAGAGAACGAATGGGGAATGGCAGATTCTGGGGGGGGTTTGGAATTTCCTAAGGTGGGGGAAGAATTGCGGGAGGAACTGCAGGTGCCACTGGGCCTGGAGGAGATTCTGATAAAGAAAGCATCGAGGCTGGATGGGGTCCTGGTGGAATTTTATCAGAGGTTTTCAGATCAGTTGGGTTCGTTATTGCTGGGTATGTTTAGGGACTCTTTCGCACCGGGCACCCTCCCAGAGACACTGGGGCAGGACGTCTATCTCTCTGCTCCTGAAAGAGGATAAGGACCCCACAGAGTGTGGGTCGTATCGCCCGGTCTCCCTGTTAAATGTAGATGCCAAGTTATTGGCCAAGGTGTTAGCATTAAGCCTTGCTTTCTGGAGGTAGTGGGGGAAGACTAGACGGGATTTGTAAAGGGACGGAAGTTGACGTCCAATGTGAGGCGGTTGTTGAATGTGGTGTTCACCCCTGAAACTGGGCCACAATCGGAAATAATTGTATCATTGGATGTGGAGATGGTGTTTTACCGGGTTGAGTGTGGGTACCTCTTCATAGTATTGGAGTCGTTTGGATTTGGTCCTGGGTTTGTGTCGCGGGTACAGTTGCTGTATGCCGTCCCGTTTGTTCGTGAGCTCAGGGTCTTTCTGGTTGTATCGGGGTACGAGGCAGGGGTGCCTGATGTCTCCCTTGTCGTTTGCGTTAGTGATTGAGTCATTGGCCATTACTTTTGGGACATCGGATGTGTGGAATGGAATTGTTAGGGGTGTGGTGGAACTTAGGGTATCATTTTTAAAAATAAATTTAGAGTATCTAATTATCTTTTTCCAACTAAGGGGCAATTTAGCATGGCCAATCCACATGCACATCTTTGGGTTGTGGGGGTGAAACCCATGCAGACATGGGGAGCATATGCAAACTCCACACAGACAGTAACCTGGGGCCAAGATCGAACCCGGATCCTCAGTGCCGTAGGCAGCAGTGCTAGCCACTGTGTCACCATGCCACCGAAACATAGTGTATCACTATGTGCAGATGATTTGCTGCTGTATGTGAGGGACCCAGGGTCGTTGATGGGGAATATTCTGGGTATCTTGCAGAGCTCCAGTGCCTTTGCCGGTTACAAGTTGAACATTGGGAAGGGCAGATATTTTGAGGTCGGTGCATCGGGGAGGGAAGCCAGATTGGGGAGGGGGTGGGGGGGGGGGTTACTTTCTGGTTAGCGGGGACTAGTTTTTGATACTTAGGCATCCAGGTAGATGGGGATTGGGCGCGCTCCGGAGGTTGAACTAAACGAGCTTGGTGAGTAGAATTAAGGCATACCTACGGAGGTGGGATAGTCTCCCATTATCTTTGGTGGGCCGGATTCAATTGGTTAAGATGAACATCTTGCTGAGATTTTGTTTTTATTTCAGTATCTACCAGTGTTTCTGTCCAAGTCTTTCTTCCGAAGGGTTTAGCGGTTTATCTCTGGCTTTATTTGGGCGGATAAGGCCTTGAGGATCCGGAGGAAGGTCCTTCAGAGGGACAGAGAGGCAGGGGTTTTCCGCTACCAAACTTGCTATCTATTACTGGGGGCCAGTGCGGAGAAGGTGTTGGGGTGGTGCGGGGATCTGGGGGTTCTTTAGGTTCAGATGGAGTCTGGGTCACGTTGAGGGACAAGCTTGGGGGCATTGTTAATGGTGCCGCTTCCATTGGCGCTGGCAAGGTACATGGTGAACCAAGTGGTGGGATTCATGTTAAAAATATGGAGGAGACTTCCGGTGGCGTGGGCGAGCAGGGCGGCCGCAGCAACAAGAGCTCCCGCTGGTGGCCGCGATTCGCGGCGATTTCGGGGAAAGCCCCGAGTCTTCACGCACCCCCCCGACTATCGGCGGCCTTTGGGGCCGCCACGAGCAGCCAGCGGGGCCGGTTTAAAAACCGGCGAAGAAGCCCGCGCGGGCGGCGGGGCGCTGAGGCGCCGGGCCCGGCGCAGCAGGTCAGAGTAGCTACGAGGAGGCCGAGGCGGCAGGCCCGAGGCCAGGACACCATATAGGGAGGGTCCTCCACGTCGGATGGCTCCCACCTAGGAAGAAGACAGAAGGCTGAAGCCTGGTCCCAGGTGAATGCAGAGGAGAAAGAAAGAAGATTTAAGGAAGTTTGGTGAAAGTTATTTTTGTTTTTATTCTCTCTCCCCCCATTTTCTTTTCAAAAAAGAAGGATGTCAGATTGATGAAGGGCAGGAGGGTGAAGGGGGAGAGAGGAGAAAAGAAAGAAGATAAATAAGCCGCTAAAGGATTCGAAGAGCAGCGTCGAAGAAAGGAGGAAACGCGGGTTCGCCGCCGAAGGAGAAGACGAGCAAAAGTGTTGACAGGATGGCGGAAGCCGAACTGCAAGGCGGGGCCGCACTACTTACGGTGGAGAAGATGACCGAGGTGATGGCAGTGGAGCTGGAAAAACATTTGGTGAGGCACATGGAGGCCTTGAGGAAAGAGATTGCGGTCGTGTTGAGGTCATTGATGGAGGAGGCAATCGGCCCGATGAGGGTGGAGGTGGCAAAGGCATCGGCCGAGGTGAGAGAGCAGGGCGAGAAGATGAAGGAGGTGGAGGAGGGTGTGACACGACACAGCGACCAGGTCACCTCGATGGGTGATGAGCTGCGGAGGGTGGTGGAGGTTAACAGAGGACTCCGAGCAAAGCTGGAAGACTTGGAAAACCGCTCAAGGCGGCACAATTTGAGAATTGTGGGCTTGCCCGAAGGGACAGAGGGCCCAAGGCCAATGCAATACTTCGCTAAGAAGTTGGCGGAGCTGATGGGGGAGGGTGAGAGCCCCACTCTGTACGAGCTAGACCGAGCTCATCGGTCATTAAGGCCGAAGCCCAAAGTGAACGAGCCGCCAAGGGCAGTAATTATCTGTTTCTATAAGTTTTGCATGAAGGAGAAGGTATTAAGCTGGGCGAAGCAGGAGCGTGAGGTGCCTGTGGGATGGTACTGCGGTTCAGATCTACCAGGACGTGAAGGTGGAGTTGGCAAAAAGACGAGTGGCGTTTGGGCGAGTGAAGGCGGCTTTGTACAAGAAGGGGGTGCGATTTGGTGTGGTGTACCCGGCGAAGTTGAGAGTAACATATAACGCCAAAGACTTTTATTTTGAGACAGCGGAGGTGGCTGAGGTGTTCGTGAGGGCAGAAGGCTTGGGACAGATGTGAAGAGAGGAACTGGAAGAGACTGTGGACTGTGTTTGAGCGGCTGGAAAATGTACAAATGTTACAACTTTCTTTTTACTGATTTGTATTGAAATTTACTTCTCTTTGCATTGTTACAGAGTTCAAGTTAATGGCGTTCTGTGTTACGACGGTTAAATGTTATGTTAGTGAATGGTAGGTGTTGGATTGTTGGGTTTGTTTTGGTGTTTCTTTCTCTGGGACTGGGCGGAAGGGGGCGAGAGGTCTTGGCGGGGGGAGCCACCCACGCTAGCTATCTAAAGTCAGTTAGTGAACGGGGATGAGGTGAGAGGAGGACTGCGGACGTTGGAGCCTGGGTAGCAGGCTTCAATGGGCCTACGAGGCGAGCAAGAGAGGGTGGAGGGATGGATGTTGGGGGATGTTTTTGTAGGGGGGGTTCTTGGGAGGGGGGAAGGGGTTCGATGTTAACAATGGACAGGGGCGGGTCAGGCTTATGGGGCAGGGCCCAGTGGTATGGTGATGGTGGATAAGAAAGGTGGGGGGGTGAGAGACCCCCAGTAAGGATAATCACGTGGAACGTGAGAGGGCTAGGAAGTCCGGTCAAGAGGTCAAGGGTGCTTGCACATCTTAAAAGTTTGAAAGCCGATGTAGCAAAGCTGCAGGAGACTCACTTGAGGGTGAAGGACCAGGTGAGACTTAAAAAAGGCTGGGTTAGCCAAGTGTTTCACTCCGGATTTGATGGAAGGGCTCGAGGGGTAGCGGTGCTGGTCAGCAAAAGGGTACGCTTTCAGATGGAGAAGGTGGTGGCAGATCAGGGGGGTAGATACGTGATTGTGACAGGGGCACTGGAGGGGAGATTAGTGGCGCTGTTAAGTGTATACGGTCCCAATTAGGACGATGTGGGATTCGCGAGGAAGGTGTTTGGGGCTATTCCCGACTTGGACATGCATGAGCTGATTGTTTGGGGGACTGGAACTTGGTGCAGGAGAAGAGGTTGGACAGATCACAGCCGTGCTCGCTGGTCCCAACGGGGGGGCGAAGGCGCTGGCTGGGCTAATGGTGGAAATGGGAGGGGTGGACCCTTGGAGGTTCCTGCACCCAAGGGAACGGGAGTATTCATTTTTCTCAGCGGTAGATAAGGTATACTTGCGGATCGACTTTTTTGTGGTGGGGAAGGCTTTGCTGGCTGGAGTCAAGGGGTCGGAATACTCTGCAATTGCAGTGTCAGATCACGTTGGGTGGATATGGTGCTGGAGAAGGGGGCAGCGCAGAGACCGGGGTGGAAACTGGATGTGGGGCTTTTGGGGAACCGAGTGTTCTGTGAGAAAATTGAAAAGGTAATTAAGGAATATGTAGGTTTCAATTGTATGGGTGAGGTGTCGAAGGCAGTCGTCTGGGAGGCTCTGAAGGCGGTGGTGAGAGGTGAGGTAATTTTGTTTAAGGCCAGGGTGGATAAAGAGGAGAGGTTGGAGCGGCAGAGGGTAATAGATGAGATGTTGGAGGTAGATAGGAGGTATGCAGAGGATGGGGACCCGGCGAAGCTGGAAAAGAGGAAGGAACTACAGGCGAGCTTCGACCGACTGTCCACCAGGAAGGCGGTGCGCCAACTGAGACGAGCAAGGGGTGCAGTTTATGAACATGGAGATAAGTTAGCAGGTCAGCTCCGGAGGGAGGCAGTGGCAAGGGAAATTCTTCAGGTGAAGGATAGGGCAGGGAAGTTGGTGGTGGCCCCAGTGCTGATTAACAAGGTTTTTGAGGAGTTTTATGAGAGGTTGTACAAGTCAGAGCCACCTGGGGGAGACCGTGAGATGCAGGAATTTCTAGATGGGTTGCAGTACCTGAGGTTAGGGGAGGGGGACAGGGCTACATAGAAGGAGCAATAGTGGAGCAGGAGATAAAGGATGCGATTGGGAGGATGCAGTCGGGGAAGGTGGCAGGGCCAGATGGGTTTCCGTTAGAATATTATAACAAATTTAAGGATAGGTTGGCACCCCTGATGGTGGGGATGTTTGAGGAGGCGATAGGGAAGGGGGTGTTGCCGCAAACCTTGGGGCAGGCACGATTTCCCTGTTACTAAAAAAAGATAAGGATCCGACGGAGTGTGGGTTGTATCGGCCCATATCACTTCTGAATGTGGACGTAAAAGTGTTGGCGAAGGTACTGGCGGGTAGGCTGGAGGAGTGCCTTCCGAAGGTAATAGGGGAGGATCAGACGGGGTTCGTGAAAGGGAGGCAGCTGTTTTCGAACATTAGGAGGGTTGTGAACGTTGTTATGGCACCGTCGGAAAGAAAGGAAACAGAGGTAGTTGTGGCATTGGATGCCGAGAAGGCGTTTGATCGGGTAGAATGGGGGTACCTGATGGCAGTGCTGGAGTGGTTTGGGATTGGACCAAGGTTTGTGAACTAGGTAAAGCTATTATATAAGGAACCGAAGGTGAGTGTCTGCACAAATAATATCAGTTCGAGATACTTTTCTCTCCACCGTGGGACGAGACAGGGATGTCCTATGTCCCCCCTGCTGTTTGCACTTGCGATTGAGCCATTGGCCATCGCATTGAGAAGTTCGGGAGCATGGAAAGGAATAGTGCGGGGGGGGGGGGGGGGGGGGGGGCGATAGAGCATAGGGTGTCCTTATATGCCGAAGACTTGCTGCTGTATGTGTCGGAGCCGAGTGCGTCGATAGGAGGAATATTGGAGCTACTGCGGTATTTGGGTCTTTCTCGGGGTACAAGTTGAACCTGGACAAGAGTGAGTACTTTGTGGTGTCTCGGCCGGGGGTGGGGGCAGGGGTGGGAGGGCTGCCATTCCGTAGAGCAGGGACTCATTTTAGGTATCTGGGGGTGCAGTTTGCCCGGGAGTGGGGGAGGCTTCGCAGGTACAACATCACTAGTTTGGTGGGGAGAGTGAAAGCCGATCAGGCAAGGTGGGATGGCCTTCCTCTGTCACTGGCGGGTCGGGTAGAGGCGGTTAAAATGAATGTGTTGCCGCGATTCCTGTTTATTTTTCAATGCCTACCGATTTTCCTGCCAAAGTCTTTTTTCAGGGAGATTGAGGGAAGGATTACCTCATTCATATGGGGAGGGAAGGTGGCCAGAGTGAGAAAGGTGCTGCTACAGAGGGGAAGGCAGGCAGGGGGTTTGGGTCTCCCGAACCTGTTGTACTACTACTGGGCGGCGAACGTGGAGAAAGTGCGGAGCTGGGTCAGAGGGATTGATTCTCAGTGGGTCAGAACGGAGGAGAGTTTGTGCAGGGGGTCGGGGCTGTGTAGATTAATGGTGACTACGGGTAATCCCTGATTCCTTTTTGTCATTTGTTTATGTAAACATGCGGGCTGATGTTTGGGGGTTGGTGGGCGGATGGGATTGTTGTTATTATGGGGATTGACATATCTTGCTGATTATTGTTTATTGTTGATGGGTGTAAATGTGGGAGAAAATGTGAAAAAGGAGAATAAAAATATTTTTTAAAAAATAAATAAAATTTAAAAAAAATATGGAGACAACGCCTCCAGCATTTTAAGTTGGGGGCAGCCGGCAAGGCTGGACGTCACATTTGGTACATGGAAAGAGAAAGGGCTGTAGAGAGTGAGTGACTTGTTCCTGGAAGGGCGGTTTGCCAGCCTGGAGGAATTGAAGGAGAAATTTGGGTTGTCTGGCTCGGACATCTTTAGGTATATCCAGGCAGAGAGGGGCAATTTAGGTGGTGCCACTATCATTCCTGTTGGAGGCGATTTTCCTCTTCGGGATCGGAGGAAGGCGATACGTCCAGCATGTATGAATGGTTCGTTGGGGAAGAGTTAGAACATAGAATTTACAGTGCAGAAAGATGCCATTCGGCCCATCGGGTCTGCACCAGCTCTTGGAAATAGCACCCTACTTAAGCCCATGCCTCTACCCTATCCGTGTAACCCAGTAACCCCACCTAACCTGTTTGGACACTAAGGGCAATTTATCATGGCCAATCCACCTATCCTGCACATCTTTGGACTGTGGGAGGAAACCGGATCACCCGGAGGAAACCCACGCAGACACGGGAACAACGTGCAGACTCCGCACAGACAGTGACCCAAGTCGGGAATCGAACCAGGGACCCTGGAGCTGTGAAGCAACTGTGCTACCGTGCTGTTGAGTTCGGTGGAAGGGGTAAAGACTAAATGGGTGGAGAAATTGGGGCCAATACTAGAGGAGGAGGTATGGAGTGAGGCAGCGCGGAGGATGAATGCCACATCGTCCTGTGCGAGACAGAGCTTGATCCAGCTAAAGGTAGTGTTTTAAGCACACCTCATTGAAGCTAGGATGAGTCAGTTTTCTGAGGGGGTGGAGGATAGGAGTGAGTGCGTTTCAAGTGGGCTTACACTAACCACACACACACACATGTTCTGGTCCTGATCAAAGCTGGTGGGTTTTTGGAGATCCTTCTTTAGCACCATATCGGCGATCCTAAATATTGAGCTGGAGCCCTGGCCTTTGCCGGCTATATTTGGAGTTTCGGTTGTGCAAAGAAAACAGATCATGTGACCCAGGAGCACGGTGCCACCTCGGAGAGGAGTCCCAGACAGGGGACAGGGAGAGAGGGGACAGAGAAAGGTCCCAAAGTTGGAACCTAAAAAGGGAACCCAGGGAGAGGTCCCAGGTAAAGTCAGAAAACTGTGGAATGCACCACCGGGAGGAGGAGGCCATCGGTGGAAACCACCAGAGAGAGGAGAAAGGAGAGAGGTGTAAAAGTGCTGTGATTGACAGCTTTTAAGTAATCAGGGCTCGGGAGAAGCCCTGGAGATGTGAGAAGGCAGCGGAAGGTTCAGACTGTTGGGATAAAGGTAATCTTTTGGAGCAGTTGTGTTTTGCTCAATGTGGCGAAAGAGTTGAAGCTGTGCTTGTGAGTTAGTGCCGGAGTGCAGACATGGGAATCCAGGGCAACGGAGTCTCAGGAGATAAACTGAATCGCTGGGAGATAATTTTGGCAATCTGATTCAGACCAATCTTTTTTTTAAAAACATTTTTATTCAGGCATTTATATATACACATTAAACACAACCAAAACCAAAAATGAACAAACAGGAAATCTCATAACAAAAGAATAAATTCTCCATTTTAATTGTTGACGCCGGGATTGAATTGTGTGTGTTTGCGTTACTTTTTTAAAAAAAACGCATTTTATTCAAACTTGTATCAAAATAGGTTGCAGCAAATAAACACCCCGAGAAATATTCTTCCCAACAATCAACTGTACAGTTTGTACAGATTTTTCTCCTTTTTCAGCCCCCCCCCACTCCCCTGCGACGAACAGCTCCTCAAACACAATCACATACATCCCCCATTTTGTAAGGGCCACGAAGAATCCAGCACGAGTTTTAAGGATACAAAGTAATAACATTTATTTACTATAACATATATACATAACAGTAGCAGTAACTTCCCTTGCTACATACTCCTTCCTGCTGGTTCCTGAACTGGCCAGCTTTATTTATACTAGGAGTTTACTAGTGGTTTCTCCGCCCCCCCCCTCATTGGGGAAGCTCATACTCCCACAGGATTGTGGGATAGTCATTAGTCCCCAGCCAATGGTAAGTAGGCAGGTTATAACATCCCTCCCCCCCAAAGTCCAAGGAATCCACCGAAGACCCTGGCGAAGGAGGGCGTCAGACTCGTTTTGCCGCAGGCCGGACACCATTTGCACGCGGCGCTGGATCAGGCGGCGTGTAACGAGACGGAGACCGGCGCTTCCATGATGAACGGTGCGGTTGTACATCCACGGCCCGTGGACCCGAGGATTCCCCCTCTGATGCATCCTGTGTCTCCATCTCGGAGTCAGAGTCTGCTGCCTCCGTCATGTCAGCGTCTCTATTTCCATTCGGTCCCGTAACGACCTGCGCAGGCTTCGAGTGAGGCACCAGTGGAAGATTGTGAGGACTACCTTCCCTTGTCTCTGGTCTCTGTGGCTGTTGAAATGAGCTCCGGGGGCAGGGAATCTTTTGAGGGGATGGTCTTCTGGACCGAACGTGGTCTACATGTTTTCGCTGGAGACGACCCTGGGCTTGCACTTGGTAAGATATATGGCCCGTTTGGCGAAAGATTACACCAGGAACCCATTGGGCACCACCAGCAAAATTCCGCACGAACACTGGGTCACCGGGCGCAAACTGCCGAATCGGCCGATGCCGAGAAAATCCCTGTCCCTGCCGTTCTTGTGTGCGGCGTCCTTTTGCACCAATGTCCGGGAAAACCATACTAAGGCGGGTGCGAAGTCTCCGGCCTATTAGGAGTTCTGCGGGAGCTACCTCAGTCACTGCATGGGGGGTGGTCCTGTATGTAAATAAAAAGCGAGCCAGTCTCGTGTCCATTGATCCGGAAGACTGCTTCTTTAGGCCTCTTTTGAATGTCTGCACTGCGCGCTCTGCCAACCCATTTGAAGCCGGGTGGTAAGGGGCAGTGCGGATATGGCGGATGCCGTTCATCTTCGTGAACCTCGCAAACTCCTCACTCGTGAATGGAGTGCCGTTATCCGTGACCATCACCTCGGGGAGGCCATGCGTACTAATCGATAAACGCATCTTTTCAATTGTTGCGCAGGACGTTGTCCCCTGAATCTTATGCACCTCTAGCCATTTAGACTGGGCGTCAATTAGTAGAAGGAACATGGATTCTTGAAAAGGGCCTGCGAAATCTGCATGCAAGCGTGCCCAAGGCCGCCCTGGCCATTCCCAGTGATGTAGGGGCGCGGCCGGCGGAAGCTTCTGATGCTCCTGGCAAATGGAGCAGTTTTGGGCCACCTTCTCAATGTCGGTGTCGAGGCCTGGCCACCAGACATAACTCCGGGCCAACATTTTCATTTTGGTCACGCCTGGATGCCCATTGTGCAAGTCTGATAGTATCAGCTCCTGGCCTTTTTCCGGGACAATCACACGCGTCCCCCACAAGAGGATGCCGTCTTCCACGCTGAATTCTAACAGCTTGGAGGAAAATGCCCGCAACTCGCCTGGGAGCTGTCTATGCTGCCCACCATACAGGACTATGTGCCGAACCTTTGACAGGACTGGCTCCGCCTGGGTCCACTCACGGATCTGTGATGCCGTGACAGGCAAGGTGTCCATAAAATTTAGGGTTGCAACCACCTCACCGGTCGTGGGGGTCGACATGGGGCCGGTCGATAAAGGCAATCGGCTCAGTGCATCGGCATTTGCTATCTGCGTACCAGGTTTGTGCTCCAGAGAATACTCGTATGCAGCAAGCAACAAAGCCCAGCGCTGGATCCGTGCAGAAGCAATGGGCAGTATTGGCTTATCCTCTCTGAAAAGTCCCAGCAGGGGCTTATGATCAGTCACAATAGTGAAATGGCGGCCGTACACGTACTGGTGGAAGTGTTTCACCGCAAAAACCACTGCCAGGCCCTACTTCTCGATCTGCGCGTACTCTTTCTCCACTGCAGTCAATGTGCGGGAGGCGAAAGCTATCGGCCGTTCGGCCCCGTTCTCCATCTTGTGGGACAGGACGGCCCCAATACCATACGGGGATGCATCACATGTGACGAGCAAAGGCTTTCCAGGATCATAGTGGGTTAGTAACCCAGACGGCGACAATTGTTGCTTTACCCGCCGGAAAGAGGTTTCTTGCGGCTGACCCCAAACCCAGGTGTGATTTTTCTTTAGCAGAAGGTGCAAAGGGGCCAGCGTAGTTGCCAGATTGGGGAGGAACTTCCCGTAATAGTTTACGAGACCGAGAAAAGAACGAAGATGCGAAGTGTCAGTCGGGGCGGGGGCATGTTGAATTGCACGCACCTTCTCTGCGACGGGGTGCAAACCCTCGCGGTCCACCCGATAACCTAGGTAGACGACTTCCTTTGCCTGAAATATGCACTTTGTGCGACGTAAACGGACTCCAGCCTCCGAAAGGCGTCTAAGGACAGCCTCCAGATTTTCCAAATGTTCCTGCTCCGACGTCCCTGTAATCAAAACGTCATCTAGGTAGACAGCCACACGTGGTAAATCTCACAAAATGCCCTTCATAACACGTTGAAAAATTGCGCAGGCAGAGGTTACTCCAAAGGGCAACCGTGTATATTCATACAGGCCCCGGTGAGTATTAATCTATTAATCGTTACATATGGTCGGGAGGCAGGGTCCAGCTCCAACTGCAGGTAGGCGTGACTCATATCTAATTTTGTGAACGAGAGTCCACCTGCAAGTTTCGCGTAGAGATCCTCTATGCGAGGCATTCGATATCGGTCGAGTCGGGAAACCGTATTCACTGTAAGTTTATAGTCGCCACACAAGCGAACTGTGGCACCTGGCTTCATTACAGGTACAATTGGTGCTGCCCAGTCAGCAAAACGGACGGGCCTGATAATACCCAAACTCTCCAAACGAGTGAGCTCCCCTTCTACCTTCTCGAGCAAGGCGCAAGGCACTGGGCGCGCCCGGAAATAGCGCGGCGTGGCTCCTGGTTCAACTTGGATACGGGCTACGGCCCCTTTTATTTTCCCCAAACCAGGCTGGAATATATCTGGGTATCGTCCTAGCACCTCCGTCAACCCTTCAGAAACTGTTTGGAGGATATGCTGCCATTGCAACCGCAAATGGCGCAACCAGTCCTGACCCAACAGGCTGGGCCCATGGCCGCGCATCACGATAAGTGGGAAACGCCCCTCCTGGCGTCCATAGACAACAGGGGTCATTGTAGTTCCTGCAATGTCCAATGGTTCCCTCGTGTAGGTGGCCAACCTGGCCTGTGAGTCGGTTAATGTAAGGGTCTGTATACCCTGCTTGATGCGGTTGAATGTCCTCTGGGCGATAACGGAGACCGCTGCGCCAGTATCCAACTCCATCTCAAGCGGGTGGCCATTGACCCGTACTGTCACCTTAATGGGGGCCACACGGGGAGCTGCCACACAATGTAGCTGCAGGCAGTCGTCCTCCGTCTCCACGTCCTCAGGAGTAGTCGCCGCAGGTTCATCCACATGGAAGGTACGGCCTCTGGGCTGGTCCCAGTTACGTCCCCTGGGCTGGTCCCAGTTTCGGTTGGAACGACGGCGCCTCTGGCGCCCCCAGGACCGCCGTCCGCGACGGGGTCGGCGCCTACAAGTCTGCCACGGACATGGCTCCTCATCCATTGGCTCTGGAGAAGGCTCCGTTCGGGGAGGAATGTCCGACGGCCACTGGCGTCGGTCCGGACGTTGCCTCGCGCAAGGTACCGCAGGAGTGCGGGGGGACGTTTTCGGACGGAAGGGGTTGCGCCCCAAGGCATGCACTTCCATTCCCTGTAGCTCCTGTACTCCTCGCTCTGCGCTCTCTCGGGACAATACTATTTGAATGGCCTGTTGAAAAGTCAATGTTGGCTCAGCTAACAACTTTCTCTGGGTGGCCGCATTGTTAATACTGCAAACCAAACGGTCGCATAACATTTCTGACAAGGTCTCACCATAGTCACAGTACTCCGCAATCCTGCGTAGCCTGGATAGAAAATCGGCAAGGGATTCTCCAGGGGTCCTCTCAGCGGTATTAAACCGGTAACGCTGGACTATCGTGGACGGGGTTGGGTTAAAATGTTGCCCCACTATATTCACAAGTTCATCAAACGTTTTGGTGTCCGGCGCAGCTGGGTACGTAAGGCTCCTAATCACCCCAAACATATGCGGGCCGCAGGCGGTGAGCAATATGACCACCTGGCGCTCGTTTTCGGTGCTATTGTTTGCCCGGAAATAGTAACGCATCCGTTGTGTGTACTGGTTCCAGCTTTCCAGCGCAGCATCAAAAACATCCAAACGTCCGTACAGAGGCATGGTATAATAGAAAACAACTTCCAACCTGTATCCAACAAAAATCCAGGGAGGTGGCTTCAGCAGTGTAGACGGCTATTCACTTTAACCTTCGTTGCCAGTTTTGTAAGGGCCACGAAGAATCCAGCACGAGTTTTAAGGATACAAAGTAATAACATTTATTTACTATAACATATATACATAACAGTAGCAGTAACTTCCCTTGCTACATACTCCTTCCTGCTGGTTCTTGAACTGGCCAGCTTTATTTATACTAGGAGTTTACTAGTGGTTTATCCGCCCCCCTCATTGGGGAAGCTCATACTCCCACAGGATTGTGGGATAGTCATTAGTCCCCAGCCAATGGTAAGTAGGCAGGTTATAACACCCCACCTTTCCTCAAACTCCCCTGCTGAGCCCCTTAACTCATACTTTATCTTCTCTAACCACAGGAAGTCATACAGGTCACCCAACCAAGCTGCTACCCCCGGTGGCGATGCCGACCACCACTCCAGCAAAATTTGCCGCCGTGCAATCAGAGAGGCGAAAGCCAAGACATCGGCCTTCCTCCTCTCCATGAGCTCCGGCTTCTCTGAAACGCCAAATATCGCCACCAAAGGGTCTGGGTCCACTCCCTCCTCCACTATCCTGGCTAAGACCGCGAACACTCCCGCCCAGAATCTTCCCAATTTTTCACAACCCCAAAACATGTGCGCATGATTCGCTGGCCCCCGCCCACACCTCTCACACTCATCTGCTACCCCCTGAAAGAACCCACTCATTCTCACCCGAGTCATATGCACCCTGTGCACCACCGTAAACTGTATCAGGCTCATCCTTGCACAAGAGGAGGTCCCGTTTACCCTTCGCAATGCCTCACTCTATACTCCCCAATTGATCTCCATTCCCAACTCCACTTCCCATTTCTCCTTGATCTTCACCACCCGCTCGCCTCCCTGCTCCCCCAGCCACTTGTATCTATCCCCAATTCTTCTCTCCCCTTCCACATCCGGAAGCAGCAGTCGCTCCCACAGGGTGTATCCCGGCAATCTAGGGAACCCCTTCCAGACCTTTCGTGCAAAGTCCCTAACCTGTAGATACCTGAACTCACTACCCCTCGGCAGCTCTACCCTCTCCCTTAGCTCCTCCAGACTGGCGAACCCTTCCTCCAAATACAAATCCTTCACCTTGACCAGCCCCACTTCCCTCCACCTCCTGAATACACTATCCACCCCCCCCCCCGGCTCAAACCCATGATTCTCGCATAGCGGCGTTAGCACCGACATCCCTTCCACTCTAAAATGCCTCCTCAGCTGATTCCTGTGGACTGCACCACTGGGCTCTCTGAATACCTATTCGGACCTGCTGTCACCACAGCTCTCAAACTAGACCCCTTACAAGATTCTTCCTCCATCCTCACCCACTCTACTCCTTCTCCTTCCCACCACCGCCGCACTTTGTCCACATTCGCCAGCCAATAATAATGAAGCAAGTTTGGCAATGTCAACCCCCCCTGCTGCCTCTGGAGCAGGGTCCACCCCACCCTCGGCACCTTCCCCGCCCATACAAAGTCAGAGATGATTGTGTCCACTTTCCGAAAAAAGGCCTTTGGTATAAAGATCGGGAGAGTCTGAAAGATAAAGAGGAACCTCAGCAGAATATTCATTTTCACCACTTGGACCCTCCCCGCCAACGTTAAGTGCAGTGTATCCCACCTCTGAAGATCCTCCCTGGCCTCCTCCACCAGCTTCATTAAGTTCCACTCATGGAGACCCGTCCATTCCCTCGCTACTTGAATCCCCAAGTTCCTAAACTTATTCCTCGCTACCGTAAATGGCATCCCCCCTAAATTAGCCCCCTGTGCCAGCTCATTCACCGGGAATACCTCGCTTTTCCCTACATTCAGCTTGTATCCCGAGAACCCTCCAAATCTCCCCAACAGGCCCATAATCCTTCCCATACTCTCCAACGGATCCAAAACATACAGCAAGAGATCATCGACATAGAGCGACACTCGATGCTCCCTCTGTCCCCTCATTATCCCCTGCCACTCTGCCGACACCCTGAGAGCCATCGCCAATGGCTCTATGGCCAGCGCAAACAGCAGCGGCGACAGCGGGCACTCCTGCCTCGTACCGCCGTGTAAGTCAAAGCTTTGTGAGATCATATCATTCGTCCTCACCCTCACTCTTGGAGCCACATACAGCAACCGCATCCATGCCACAAATCTCAGCCCAAACCCAAACCTTCCCAAAACTTCGAACAAGTACCGCCACTCCACCCGATCAAATGCTTTCTCCGCGTCCATGGACACCACCACCAGAGCTCTCGACGGATTCATCACCACATTCAACAGCCGTCTTATATTACTCGCGAGCTGCCTGCCCTTCAGGAAGCCTGTTTGATCTTCTCCAGCCACCCCCGGGACACAATCCTCCATCCTGCCCGCCAACAACTTAGCCAATACTTTCACATCTGTGTTCTATAGTGATATGAGTCTATACGACCCACATTCCACCGGATCCGTCCCTTTTTGGGGGATTAGTGTGAGTACTGCCTGCTTCATCGTCTCCGGCAACTCCCCCTTCTCCAGTGCTTCATTAAATGCCCCCAACAAATATGGTGCCAGGTCCGCCGCAAATTCCTTATAAAATTCTACCGGGTACCCATCCGGCCCAGGGGCCTTCCCCGAATTCATACCCCTGATACTATCCAGCACCTCCCTCAGCCCCAGGGGCTCCTCCAACGCCTGCCTCTTTGTTTCCTTCACCTGGAGAAATTCCAGCTCGTCCAGAAACCACCCCATATCCCCCTCCTCTCCTCCTGGGTCAGCCTCATAAAGTCCCTGGTAATACTCTCTAAATGCCTCATTTATCTCCCCTGGCTCTGACACCACATCCTCAGTCCCAGTCCGAATCTTCAATATTTCCCTGGACGCAGCCGACCTCCGCATCTGGTGCGCCAGCATGCGGCTCGCCTTCTCCCCATACTCGTATTGCACCCCTCTTGCCCTACGCCGTTGCCCCATCGCCCTCCCCGTTGTCAGCCTGTCAAATTGCCCCTGCAACTTTTTCCTCCTCGCCAATCCCTCCACGGTGGGCACCCTCGAATATTCCCATTCTGATTGAACTCCACATAATCCCTAATCGCCAACCGCACCTTATCACAAAAACCTCCATCCGCCAACAGCCCCAAGTCAAACCTCCACCCTGGCCTCTGCTCTCGTCCCGTACTGAACCGAATATCCAGCCAGTGGGGTGCATGGTCCGAGATAACTATCCCCGCATACTCTGCCCCCTCCACCCCAACCAAAATCTCCCGACTCACTACAAAGTAATCAATCCTCGAATACACCTTATAGACATGTGAAAAGAAGGAATGCTCCCTTCCCTCTGGGTTCTGAAAACGCCATGGATCCACCATACCCATCCTCTCCATAAACCCCCCCAGCTCCCTTGCCATTCGTACCCTACCCATCGACATGGGGCTCGATCTATCCACCCTCGGCTCCAGCACACAGTTAAAATCTCCTCCCATGATCAACTGATACGTGGCCAAATCCGGGATTGCTGCCAGCAACTCCCTCATAAAACCCACATCATGCCAATTTGGGGCATACACATTTACCAACACTACCGGTGCCCCTTCCAATACCCCACTCACAATCACATATCTCCCACCTGGATCCCTCACCTCCTTCACACTCACAAATCCTACTTTTCAACTCATTAAAATGGCCACAGCCCTTGATTTCAAATCAAACCCCGAGTGAAAAACTTGCCCGAACCACCCCTTCCTTAACCTAACCTGGTCCTTCACATGGGGGTGTGTCTCCTGCAAAAACACAACCCTCGCTTTCAAATTCCTGAGGTGTGCGGCCACCCGTGACCTTTTAACGGCCCATTCAGTCCCCGAACGTTCCACGTTACCAACCTTAACGGAGGCTTGCGCCTCCAATCCCCTCAACCGTCCGTCATCTTCCCCATTTAACTCCTGTCCCTTTAATTCCACTCTGTACCTAGCCCATCCCAGATGGCCCTTTTCTTCTCCCTTGACCATGTCATCTCTCACCCCCTGCCGCATCGCAGAACCCCCCCTCCCCCCCGCTTTTCCCCTTCCCCTTCTTCCCCCCCACTTCCTCTTCTCCTCCCCGCTCGGCCTTCTCCCCACCACCTCACTTCCGTTCACCAGCATAACCTGCTAGCGCGGCTGCCCCTGTCCAAAGGCATGTACCTAATGACCTCCCCCTCCCTCTCCCCTCACCAATCAGCTCAAAGAAGAAGGCCTCCTGCTGGCCTTACCCTCCCCCACCCAAACAAGGACTTCGCCTGAACTCCAGGTAGCCTTCTCCAAAAGCAAACAAACAGATGTTAGACAGATGTCAGTCCCATAAAACAGGAGGGGGGATGGGAACATCCATCCCCACATAAACCTTTCACCCCTACAACTCCTTACAATCTCAACATTGAACAGAACACACCCCCCCCACAAAAAAAGGTGTAAATCCCCCAATCCCTACACCCACTTCACACATGCTCCCGACCATTACATAGTGCCAGCACCCCGGTTCCCAAGCATTGTCCACTCAGTTCTCCCCCAGTTTATGCTCCTTAATGAAGTCTTCGGCCGCTTCCGGGGTCTCAAAATAATACTCCCGGCCTCCGAACATCACCCATAATTTCACCGGGTAGAGCACCCCAAACCTGATCTGCCGCCGGTACAGCACCGCCTTGGCCTTGTTGAAACCTGCCCGCCGTTTTGCTAACTCGGCTCGGATGTCCTGATAAATCTGGACGTTATTTCTCTCCCCGTCGCAGCTACGCTTCTCCCTGGTCCACCATAGAATTTTCTCTTTCTCCACAAATTCATGGAGTCTCACGATCACCGCCCACGGCGGCTCCCCAACTCTAGGCTTTTGCCTCAGAGACCTATGCGCTCGGTCCACTTCAGGTGCCTTATCTAGCACCCCTTCTGCCACCAGTCCCGCCAACATCCCTGAGACGTACCTCGTGGCACTCACACCTTCCACTCCTTCAGGCAGGCCCACTATTCGCAGGTTCTGCCTTCTCGAGGCATTCTCCTGCTCCTCCACCTTTGCCCTCAGCGTTTTACAAAGGCCCCACCTCCGCCTCCAGAGCCACCACACGATCGCTGTGGTCCGAGATCACTCCTTCAATCGCCCAAATCTGTGACCCCTGCACCTCCAAACACCTCTCCATCCGCTCCAAAGTACTCTTCAGGGGTGCCACAGCTTCTGCAATGGCCTTTGCATGATCTTCATGCATTTCTTTCCTCTGTTTATGGAATTCCTCCTTGATAAAAGTCATCAGTTCCTGTATCTGGGGCCTTACAGCTTGACCCTCCCCTGCCTGCATGCTGGAAGAGACTGTCTGTGAAGCACAAGACTGTTTCAACTTGCAAGCCAAACCTCTCACTGTTTTCTGCCGGGTCCGGTGATCAGAAGATGTCCCATTCAAGGGGCAAACTACTCCTCTAACATTCACCTATGCCTTTTCATCAAAATTCCACCCGGATCTGGGTAAAAAGAGCCCTTTTCTGTGACTTTGAACAGGAACAGCCCTTTATGTGACCAATCGCTCCATGGTCACAAGCGGAAGTGCAGTTTGCGTTCCTGTTGGCGGCGCTATTTATGGAGCAATTCAGGACATGCTAATGGACCGGCAGTCTGCTGGTGCAAATTTCAAGCAATTCCCAGCCCAGTAGGCGATCTAACTGCTGAGTTTGGAGTTAGCGTCAAACAGCCTGACAACTCGAGCTGTTTTTAAATGCTCCACTTACCACACGCTCACTGCAGCCACCAAGATAGCTCAGAGAAGATCTGCCCCCTGAGGTTGGGAGGTGAGGTGGACCCACAGCTCCATGTTAGTGAGGAGTGGAGGGGCACCCTCTTCTCCAGCGTGAGCCACAGACCCAACCCTGCCATCCTGAAACTGCCTGGGAGGTGGTGGCAGTGCTGCCAGCCTCACCAGGAGATGACAGCTGATGATCCGAGGGATTGGGGTTACTGATGATTCCTCTGCCCTGAGAGGGGCAGAGAACCAGTGAGGGTTCCATAGGCCGTGGTGCAGGTGTCCTCTGGTTGGGGTGAGCTGCATTGATCCCCTGCTTCCTCTGCAATGGGGCAGCGCTTCTGAGGAATGCCAAAATCTGGCTGGCTCTTGATTGAGCTTGGATGGATGATGATGCCACTGGGGTATGAGGGTGTCCAGAGGAGCAGCCTGGGTGGTCTCCCAGATGACGAGAATCCTAAAGGACACAGGCAGCAGCCAGGAGCCTGTAAGAAGCACCAAAGGGGTGCATTTAAAGTACAGACTGCAGCAATGGGGGTCTGAGCCAGGCCACCCCAATCCCGAGGGGTATACCCCAAGTCCACAGACGGCACCAAGTCACTACTCGTTACTGTCCCTGGCCCAGACAGCCAAACCCCAGCAAGCCAGTCAATATTCAATGGATTTTCAGTGTTTTTTTGCCTCCCGCTCTCCCTCCGCAGCCATGGCGCCCAGTCCACGTTTGTAACTACTTGTAGTAATCACACCCGCGAGATGACCGTCTGAGAGGAGCGGAGGAGCATCGTGAAAGGGGCGGAGCATACTGTGTCCAACCCCCTAATCGCATGTAGATGCATGCAAATGCCAGTTTTGCATGTTCCCAACGGCGCGGGTTTCACTGCCATGGAGGGACTGGAGCATAGCACCCGAATTAGCACCGGGGTGGACCTCAATTTTGGCTGGAGGCCTGATTCGCCGTCCGTTCGCAGTTCACGTTTGCGGCATCGCTAGGTGGAGAATTCAGAGTTTCAATGAGATTGGTTGGCTCAGTGTTTACTGACATCTCGGCGAGTTACTGAGAAACCTGTTCGGTTTTGTTTGCCTCTGCCATTTATTGTGCAGTGTAGTGTGTTCGACCAGAATTTGTCTGTTTAATCAAATATAACCCATATTAATCCCGAATGTTAGAGTATAAGGTATTTTAAATTGGTTTATCTTTCTGGCCTTGTATAGTTTATTTTGTTTGTTCAAAACCCACGGAAATCCTGGAGCTTTATTCTCTGAACAAGTGTCCTGGACCTCAAACTTTATCTATTTTAAACAGGTTACTGGTGCCTAACCAGATCACACCAAATACTTGGGCGGATGGGGAGGGGTCTGGTCCAGGATTATAACACAAGTCGGTATCATTGATGTTGATAAGCTATGAGTAAGACTAATGTGCCAACTTTGCCTGATCCTCTCTCAAGTTCTGTGATGCTTCACACAGTGGGATGAGCAAAGGATTAATGACAGATCTCCAAACTCATTGCGATCCATTGATCAGTGAGTGCGGGAGCCCACAACCATCAATTCCTGGCTCAAAACATCATTCTTTTATTGTCAAAGACTCTGGAAGCAATTTTAACCGAACACACCGGTCAGGAAACTAAGGGGATTGAGCGGAATGCTGTTTGATTTTACTCTCTGTTAAAGTCAACGAATCAATACTGTATGAGATATAAAACCAGCATCCAACACAATCCCGTGGGTTTATGCCCAGTGGGTTTGCTTAAAATTATCCCAAAGCGACTGGAGTGAAAAATTCTAAACCTTCTGTTGCTCAATTTCCTTTGTGATGTGAAACATGTAATGCACTGTAAAATGTAAATATAAATAGATGTTTGTCACTCGTGATTATTAATTCTCAAAAGATTAGTGATAGATGTACATGCTGACCTCCACTCTCAAGTCCTTGGCTGTTCTTAGTTCATAGCATCCAGTGTGACAAGCTCCTGACCTGCTGAGCAGCCTTCTGCTAAAGGACTCACAGTGTCCGATACAATCTGGTGATCAAATTAGCTTGATTCTTCACTTCGATTCAAAGTGAACAAACAACCAAACAACGTATGTTTTTTTTTATACAAAGATAAGGGTTCAGCAAATTGTTTTATCCTGGTTTCTCAACATAATTAGAGAAATGCTCTGAAAAGCATTAGAATGTAATACGATATTATTGCCTCAAAAAGGATGCAAGCTGACTCTGGCTCATCTTTAGATCAAAACAAAAGCAGTTTCTTCAGGTATTAATGGAGTAAGATAAATGATTTAATCCAAGAAATTGGATAATATGTTTTCCTATCACTAATGTGAAATTGTTTTTATTGAACAAACAATTTCTACGGACACTTTACTTATCAGTGATACAATTAAGATTCTTGTTCACAGGGCGGCATGTGGCGCAGTGGTTAGCACAGGGACTGCGGCGCCGAGGTCCCAGGTTCGATGCCGGTCCAAGGTCACTGTCCGTGTGGAGTTTGCACATTCTCCCCATGTCTGCATGGGTTTCACCCCCATAACCCAAAGATGTGCACGTTAGGTGGATTGGCCATGCTAAATTGCGCCTTAATTGGAGAAATTGGGTATTCTGAATTTATTTAAAAAAAATTATTGTTCACTTTGCTCACTAAAATATGTATTGAGCTGCTCTTTGCCAGTTTCTCCCCATTCACCTCTGCTGAGTGGTGTCACCTAGCTGCAGTCTGTCTTGTTGTCTTTCTTATGGTACTTTGCCCAGTGACCAGTCACCATGCGTGAGCTTTGATGGTGAGTTTTAACAAGCTACTTGGCTATAGGCCATCAAGTCCAGCTCCACACTGACTTGACCTGACAAACGCATTTGCAGCAGGAGCGATTAGTTAGTGACCAAGAGTGAGACGTTGTGTTCCTTAACCTAAGTGAGAAGTGGCCAAACTGGGCCTCTACCCAATTCACCCAGCACATACCAAACCTGGAATCTTCCTCACCTGTACACCTAGCTACTGAGCCATCAGAGCTAAGACCCGCAAAGTCTTCATAATAACTGATAACCGGCAAAGCCAAAGCTTGTTTTCAGTGCATGCTGCTTTAATGAGTTGCTCTATTACTCACAAGTAATGTCCCCCCTGTGCCGCTCTGTGGATTGGTAGGTGGCCTGAGTTGTCTGGTTCATTGGGATTGGCTCCATACTCTAGCAGGGCGGTGATACAATCTGGATTCCCACCTTCGGCTGCTTCAAACAGTACAGAGGCGCCATCGTCTGCTTGAGCATGCACATCACCTCCTGAAGACAAAATAAGGCACTCCATGTTGAAATAAGCAAGTCACACTTGTTAAAAAGCTGCCGAGCCTATATTCTCTGGTGTTTAGAAGAATGAGAGGTGGTTTCATTGAAACCCTGAGTGAGCTCAACCGGGTAGATGCTGAAAGGTTGTTTCTTCTGGCTGGAGGGTCTTGGTTTCAGGGTAAGGGTCAACCATTTAGGACTGAGGTGAAGGGGCATTTCTTCATTCAGAAGTTTATGGATTTTGACTTTCTCTACACCAGAGGGCATAGTTAAGACAGGGATTTATACAAACTATATGGCAATTAAGAGAGTGGGAAAGTGGGGTTGAGGTAGAATATCACAGAATAATACAATATAGAAGAGGCCCTTCGGCCTACCTAATCACATTTGGCAGCACTTGCCCAAAGCCTTGAATGTTATGATGTGCCAGGTGCTCATCCAGGTACGTTTTAAAGGTTGCAAGGCAACCTGCCTCTATCACTCTCCCAGGCAGTGCCTTCCAGACCGTCTCCAACCTCTGGGTAAAAAAGTTTTCATCAAATCCCCCCCTAAACCCCCTGCCCCTGACCTTGAACTGTGTCCCCTCATAACTGACCCTTCAACTAAGGGCAACAGCTGCTCCTTACCCACCCTGTCCATGCCCTTCATAATCTTGTACACCTCGATCAGGTCGCCCCTCAGTCTTCTCTGCTCCATTGTAAACAACCCAAGTCTATGCCATATTCTATCCCATATTCTTTTTTCACACTCTATTAACCTGCCCTCTGCTTTCAGAGATCTATGGACAAACACGCCAAGGTTCCTTTGTTCCTCGGGACTTCCCAGTGACAGGTCATTCATTGAATACATCCTTGTCAAATTACTCCTTCCAAAGTGTATCACCTCTCACTTTTCTGGGTTAAATTCCATCTGCCACTTTTGTGTCCAGCTGGCCATCCCGTCTCTTTCGGGGGCCGGTTTAGCTGAGTTGGCCAGATAGCTGGTTCGTGATGCAGAGCGAGGCCATCAGCGCAGGTCCAATTCTCGTACAGGTTGAGGATATTCATGAACGTACTGCCTTCTCAACCTTGTCTCTCACCTGAGGTGTGGTGATCCTCAGGTTAAATCACCACCAGTCAGCTCTCCCCCTCAAGGGGAAAGCAGCCTATGCTCTTCTGGGACAATGATGACTTTACCTTACCTATATCTTCCTGTAGCCCAAGACACTCAACATCACTGTCAACCATCTGGCCAATCTTTGTAACATCTGAAAATTTGCTGATCCTACCCCCCACCCCCCAAATATAGTCATCCATGTCATTTATATAAATCAGCACAGATCCATGCGGTACGTCATTGGTCACTGGCTTCCAGTCACTAAAGCAGCCGTCTGTCATTATCTGCTGTGTCTTATAGCTAAGCAAATTTTGAATCTACCTTATCAAGTTACCCTGTATCTCTGTTTCCCTTCTTTAGAAGTCTCGTATGTGGGACCTTGTCAAAGCTTTGCTGAAATCCATGTAAACTACATCAACTGCACTACCCTCATCTACGCACCTGGTCACATGCTCAAAAAGTTCAACAAATTTGTTAGGCATGACCTTCCTCTGACAAAGCCGCACTAACTATTCTTGATCAAACTGTGCCTCTCCAAGTGGAGACAGATTCTCCTCTTCAGAATTTTCTCCAAAAGTTTCCCCACCACTGACGTGAGACTCACGATCTGTAGTTCCCTGGCTTATCTCTACAACCTTTCTTAACTAGTTAGACCACGTTAGCTGTTCTCCAGTCCTCTGGCACCTCCCTCGTGGGCAGAGAGGAATTATAAATTTGAGTCAGAGCCCCTGCAATCTCCTCCCTCGCCTCCCACAGCAACTGGGACACAATTCATACAGACGTGAAGATCTGTTCACTTTTAAGCCCACCAACATCTCCAATACCATGTCACTCCCTACAGCAATTTGCTCAAGAACCTCACAGTGTCTCTCCCTGAGTTCCATATCAACCTCCTCATTCTCTTGGGTGAGGACAGATGTGAAGTATTCGTTCAACACCCTACCAATGTCCTCTGGTTGCACCCACATATTTCTCTCTTGGTTCCTAATGGGCCTTACTCTTTCCTCCATGATCTTATTGAATGGCCGTGTGCAAGCACAAGGGTATGAATGGCCAACTCCTGTTCCTTACGTTCTTCTGTCGGCCAGATTAATTCAAATGACTTTTCCTTATGGTACCTTTATGAATTAGATGCTCCAATATGCTGCAGTGTCCAAATGCAGCAGCAATGGCAACAGGAGTTACTCCGTACCCATCCTTCTGATTAACGCTGCCATTGTTCCTCAGCAGCAGTGCCACCATGTCATCATGCCCTTGTTTGGCTGCCTCATGCATTGCTGTCCACCTCCTAACACAGGGCCGGTTTATAAGCGCCCCATGTTGCAGCAGCACTGATACCATCTCGAGGGAATACTTCTTCACAGCTGAGAAATAAACAGCAGACAGAAACACAAGAAATGTAAACTTTTCTTTGAAACACAAATTGAAACTGAATAAGTATGTAGAGGATTCTAAATGGATGAACAGATAGTGCAAGGTCACATCACACTTCAAGAGACTTGATGAGATAAGAGACAGTGACAGCAAAGCCTGAGGTTAACGACCGTAATTGAAGGCCAAGCCGCATGAAAAAAAATTTAGAGTACCCAATTATTTTTTTCCAATTAAGGGGCAATTTAGCATGGCCGATCCATCTACTCTGCACATCTTTGGGCTGTGAGGGTGAAACCCATGCACACATGGGGAGAATGTGCAAACTCCACACCTGGGATCGAACCCGGGTCCTCGCGCCGTAGGCAGAAGTGCTAACCACTGTGCCACCGTGATGCCAATAAAGGCCAAAACCCTCCAACACGCTCAGTGACACTGGGAGGAACACTTGCCCTCAAAACATAGGCTGGTTTGGGTCAGGTGAAGAGCAAACATTTTATGCGAATCTCATGAGATTTTAACTGAGGTAGGGATGGCGAGAGGACTACCAACCTGCTCTCACAAAATGGTTTGGTCAATCAAATATTGGAATTAAGCATGACTCTAATTTAACCTATTGTCTGAGTTTAACCCTGGTCGTCTGGTTTTCTAGTGCATCTGGAAACCAGGAGCTGAAGGGAGAGTAGGACTGCCTTGTGGGCCAAGTGAAGCAGGATTACTTCTTTCCAGCTCACCAAGCTTACCACTTTTCCTGAACATCACTCAGCCGGGCTCCCTTTGACCAATAACACCCCACGATGAGACCTTCCCCTGTTGCAAGGTCACTGACCACCCCTCCCACTCCCCACACCATTCTCCCACTAACTCAGCTGTAGTTTCTCTACTTCCTCTTGGTCAGTGGCCTCCTCCAGACACTCCCCATTCAATAGGGAGCCAAGGCTGTGAATCAGGCTGGCTTTTGGGCGGGGCATGTGCTGGAAATAAAGAGAAATGCTGTGATGTTAAAATTGCACAGTGTGCATCCGAACCAAAGCTCATACCCACCTCCTTCACAAAATCTGCCCCAGTCAAGATTGAGGCCATTATTTATGTTTATCGCAGTCCTCCCTTCAATAATTTTTCATATAGGTCAGGATCCTCCGTTTGGGAAACCTAGGTGTTGATGCCGGGACTGAATAGAGTGCAATTCACGTTCCCGTTGGGGGCGCAATTCAGGAAGCGAATCTAGACATGCAAATGGTCCAGCATTTTTCCAATGCAAATTCCGAGAAATTCCCAGCCCAACGGTGTTCTAATCTTTGGGGCCGGAGTTAGCGCTAAAGAGTCCAGCAGCTGGAGCTATTTTTAAGCGCTCCACTTACCACTGCAGCCTCAAAGATGGCTCAAAGAAGACCTGCCCCCTGAGGTCGGGAGTCTGAGGTGAACCCACAGCTCCATGCCAGTGAGGAGCAGAGGGACACCCTCTTCTCCAGCGTGGGCTGCAGTCTCAAGCCTGCCCTCCTGAACACCGCCTGGGAAGTGGTGGCAGAGGTAGTCAGTACTTCCAGTCTGACCAGGACGCAGCTGGTGATCCAGAGGGGTGTGGGTCACTGGTGAGGCCTCTGCCTTGAGAGGGGTAGAGAACCAGGGAGGGCTCCAAAGGCCACTGAGCAGGTGTCCTCTGGTTGGGGTGCGCTCTGATGATCCTCTGCTTCCTCTACAGTGGGGCAGCGCTTCTGAGGTGTGCCAACATCTGGTGGGCCTTGATTGAGCTTGGCCATGCCCATCCCCTTGATGATACAGCTATAGGGTATGAAGGTTTGTCAGAGGCTTTCTGAGCATTCAAATAGCACAGGCAGCACTCAGCAGTGTGAGCAGTCTGAAAGTAGCACCAAAGGGGTGCGTTTAAAAGACAGACTGCAGGAATGATGGTCTGAGCCAGGCCACGCCAATCCCGAGTGGCACCAGGTTGCTCTCCACTACTGCCCCAATCCCACCCCCAAACAAGCCCAACAATCTTTGCGAGTTTTTCAGTCTTTTTTTTAGCCTCCCACTACCCTTCCACGGTCATGACACCCAGACCCCACTTGTAAATACTTGCACTTCTGCTTAAGAGAGGCGAAGCATTGCAGAGGGGTGAAGCACGGAGTGTCCAAGCCGTAGATGATACTGAAATCCATGCAAATGACAGTTTTGCATGGATGGGCCAGCAGGGCAGAAACTTCGATTTGGCCTCCAGCAAGGGTTTGGAGCATATCGTTGGAATCGGCACCGGGCGCAAATCTCGATTTTAAATTTCACATGATTCACCACGATTGCGAAGCAGAGAATTCAGCCCATAGGCTTGAAAAGCACACTGTCCATGAGCACGGTCTTTAAAGGACCAGTGAATACTCATCCCAATCCGAAATATTCTGGTTGAGTACTTTGACATCACTTAACTGTGCCTGAAACACTTTGGCGAAGGGGATGTTAAGATGTGACGTGGAATAATCATATATATATCCCAGTTACTTTTAGTACAAGTCTGAACATAACCAAGCCAGGCCCTCAGTTCCACATTGAGATTCTATGCTTTACAGTGTTGCATTTTTTACTTTATGAAATAGATATCCAAAGTAGTCTGCATTCTCGCTAGAATTATTCCATTGATGGTTATTGATGAGGTAAAGCTGAAGTACCGGCAATTTGCTTTTCATGTGGTATCTAGCTTTGCAGTCTGTTGCTCTAAATTGCTTAAATGTTCACAGACATGGCAAATCTTAATACTTAAATATTGTACTGAGAAACAATCTTCCTCTGTATTGAGGGTTTGCCAACGAATAACCTTCTGGACAGTGGTTAGCACTGCTGCCTCACGGCACCAAGGACCCGGGTTCAATCCTAGCCCCAAGTCACTGCCCGTGTAGAGTTTGCACATTTTCCCTGTGTGCATGTGGGTCTCACCCCACAACCCAAAGATGTGCAGGGTAGGTCAATTGGCCATGATAAGTTGCGCTTAATTGGAAAAAAGAATTGGGTACTCTAAATTAATTTTTTTTAAAAAGAACTACTTTCTGAGACAATGAGATACTCTACTCCTTACTTAGCTATGACTGCTTTAATTTAAATGGGGCTGTGATATCCACAAACACAGGCTTGAGATTGAAACATAAAAAAATACAGCATCAGATCGCCCTCTATTGGGTGATTTACAAATTCACTTTAGTGATCTCGACTACTTATCATGGTGACTCCAGTGCAAATACAAAGTTTTAGGAAGTGTGAAGGGTTATGAATTACAACAGCTGAGTAAAAGGAATGACTTTTGTCGTTCAAGGCTCCTTTTCACCAGGTAGAGGAGACTAATTCTGAAAGAAGAGGTTTTCTAATTCCCTAAACTCTCTGCAAAACCTGTTCCAATCAATAGTTACATGAATCATGAATCCATAAGTTGTGATCCATATTTTATGTCGACCATGCAAGGTCTCAAAAATAGATTCCATGAATAACATTTTATTCTGCTGTAACCTGTTGGTGAGGAGGGATGGTAACATGCCCAGTTCAGTCACTGAGCAAAGACTTTCAGGCTCAGCATCAAAGATTTGTCACAGGAACACAGGACCTGAACACTTCCTACACGATAGAAGAGACCAGCGCATTGGAAAAAAAAGGTTTTCAAGGAATTAGTTGAGATGTGTAATTTCTGATTCAATCGTATTTTCAATTATATTTGAGCTTCACATTTACATCGTATTATGTACCGAATTCCCTCAATGGATTTAATGTCTTATGGTCCACTAAATGGCTTTCCACTATCCTCTATGATATCATCAGCACTTTACCTTAAAGAAAAACAAAGAGACAGAAAGCTGATCATAACCATTTGATGACGATAGGTTGCAAGCTGAAATATCTGACAAAACTATTTCTACACAGAAAATGTGTGCGGTGTGATTGCGTCACTTTATCTAACCATTTCCATTGAATTTGTTTTAAAACTAATATGAAAATAAAAAACAAAATCAAATGCAAAACTTTAAGCAATGGCATCTAAAGCACACGTGAATTTACACTGCAAATTATTCCTTTCCCAAAGGTTTAAGACATAAGTCTTCCAAACAGGCTTTCCCAGAATCCAAACCATGCTGAAAACTCCCCACTAAAGTTAACCCTTATAACTACACTTTTGTCATAATTGTGCTAGATTTCAGAATAGGGCAGGAAAATTAATGCTATCCTTCACACTGTTATTGTTTGCAATTGGAAAGCCTTTTACAGTTGTCATAGTCTAGACCGTATTCACAATATGTCAATAGTCAGGGGTGCCTCATGGCGCCGAAGACCAGGGTTCGATCCCCTCCCCGGGTCACTGTGGAATGTGGAGTTTGCACATTCTCCCCATTACTGTGTGGATCTCACCCCCAAAACCCAAAGATGTGCAGGATAGGTGCATTGGCCATGTTAATTGGAAAAAAATAAAATAAAAAAAACAATATGTCAATAGTTTACAATCCCTCAACCAAAGTTTTTCAATATCATGTTCTAGACAGGTGCAGTAATGCAACACTGCGTGTTTAGAACAGTGTCCCTGTTCAAACGCTAGCAGCTGCATTAAATCCCATGAGATTTCAAATGGCACAGCAGATGGAACAAATTTCAGGCAGATCAGTTGCTAATGGTATTATTTTGGTATATATATGCCTGGGACAGAGAATTTGATTTGTAATCAACCTCAAATTAACGCTTACTGAAGCCAAAATAATGATCCATTTGACATTTTTCTTGGGTGAATGTTATCACACATGATAAGATGCCAGTGTCCTGTTAACAATCATGATCTGTACTGACATGGATTGTTAAACGTAACTTATTTTGATTAAAATGGGTGTCACGGTAGTACAGTGGTTATTACAGCGCCAGGGTCCTAGGTTCGATTCCCGGCTTGATCAATGTCTGTGTGGAATCTGCATGTTCTCCCCGTGTCTGTGTGGGTGTGCTCCGGGTGCTCTGGTTTCCTCCCACAAGTCCCGAAAGATGTGCTGTTAGGTGAATTGGACAATCTGAATTCTCTCTCTGTGTACCCGAACAGGTGCCGGAATGTGGCAACTAGGGACTTTTCACAGTAACTTCATTGCAGTGTTAATGTAAGCCTACTTGTGACAACAATAAAGATTATTATTATTAAATACATTTTTCACGCAGGAGTGTTCAACACTGGTGTGAAGTGACTGCAGGTCCATACTGGCAGTGTGTTTTAAGTGCCAGAGTCTAATCTACAGAAAGGAGTCATCTCAGGTTATTGTGGCTTGACATCACATAATAATAATAATTGCTTATTGTCACAAGTCGGCTTCAATGAAGTTACTCTGAAAAGTCCTTAGTCGCCACATTCCGGCGCCTGTTCGGGGAGGCTGGAACGGGAATTGAACCCGCGCTGCTGGTCTTGTTCTGCATTACAAGCCAGCTGTCTTAGCCCACTGTGCTAAACCAGCCCCCACATTGAGTATGAACCCAGCGTCGTGTCAAACCTGCTTTATACAGTGCTCACAAAGTCCTGGGTCAATTGGATCCCTGGGCTCTTCGTTAACCTACTTAGTCTCAATGAAAATATTTAGGAAATGCTGGCTTCCTGCTTCCACCTGGAATTTCATGGGTCTTTTCATAATCTAATTTTGACAGAAGATTAACAGGGAATTCTGCTGAAATAATGTAAATGACCATTTGCACTTTTTCTATGGAGTTTCCACTTCAAATAAAGGATAAAATGACTGTGTTGTTTGCCTCCCAATTTGCAGATATGAATTCTGGTTGGTATTCTGGTCAGCTTTAATCAAGAGGTAAATCAGACCGACTGCCCAGCTAGCAGTGCACATGAGTGCATGTTAAATGAGAACACAATCAAGTCTGAGTTCGAAGTGCCCCTCTCCTAGCATTTAATCCATATCCCAGCAAGATGCCAGGAGAGTAGGGGATGGGAAAAAGCAAACTAATATTCAAGAGGGGGGAAAAAAATGACTTACCAATCAGCAGTGGTGTTTCTCCCCTGTTGTTAGTGACATTGGGACAGATCCGTTTCTCCAAAAGAGCTTGCACGTTGCCTAATATCCCAGCTGTAGCAGCCAAAGTAAGCGGCGTATCCCCATCTTCAGTTCTCTGATGCCAAATTGTTTTATAAGATGCTACAATTAACAATTTATAAAATTAAATGGATACATTTATATACCGAACTGCCCTTTTAACCAAACATAATTTCCACAAATTATGAGTATAGACTCATATCGGTTTGAGAGAGTTGGAACCAATGTACCATAAAATAATATTGACAGAAGAACAGACTCGACTACTGTGATTTGGCAGTGGCTTTAACCTCTATGTGATACCAGTGAAAAAGGCACCGCAGCATTTATGATACCCACAGCAAATTGATGAGGTGACAGTTATAGAAATATGCAAATAGAGGTGCAAAATAATAATATCCAAATTGATTGTGTGACAAATGGAGGACTTTAGGAATATTGGCTTCCAAATATTGGGATAATTTAAGGGTTAAACACCAGGAATTATAGTGTGTTTGACTGCAGTGGTCATGTTTTTAAAAAAGGATTTTGTTTTGTAAAGGCCTGGAACTTCTAGGAACCAGATGGTGAAATTGACCAAAGGAATGTGGTTTGACTAGAGAAGTCCCCGGGGAGTTAATGTGCTTTGCAGCCTGCACAGTTCATTTGTTTTTCAGTTTGGAGAGATGAGGTAATTGCCGGGTGGAGCCAAGGAATGCAGAAAGGCAGTTCATTTTTGGAGAGGGCTTTGGGAGAGGAGCTGAATTCTGATCTGTCTGACAGTGAGTCCACAATTCTGTCACAGTAGGGTAGTTATAAATGAATAATATCATGTAAAGCAGAGCAGCTTGTCTGGGGACAAGGAAGAAGCTGAAACACTCCAGGCGAACCAGATTTGTGGAGATATTCAGTCTGAAGGGGTTCTAATAGGAGCCAAATCTGTTTTATAAAGTAAGTATTACTCTATGCCCTGCTGATTTTAATATAGATTGAGACCTGTATGTTTATTTTCTTGTTGTTTAATGGGAAATTGTGTAGTAATGTTATGGGGTAATTGTAAGTTGTTCTTTTCGGATGTGAAGTTAAAAAGTTTAATATTGTATTCATTATAAAGTTTTTTTTGAGAATACCAAAGCTCTATTTATTTCATGCAATTACTCCTGAAGCGAATCATTCTTTCCGCATAGTCTTACAAATAAATTAAAATTTGGGGGTCTTGGTCCAGCATCCTAGTCACTGTTGGGGTCTGGTCTGGGATCATAATAATTGGAAAATGTCATATTTCAATTAAAATGTTGTTAGGTAGCATATGATCCCTGAGCCACACAGGGGCATCCCAAATTCAATCCTTTCTCACGCTGATTGACTTCATTGCAATCAGGGCAGCTTTTAATCTATTATGAATAGTTGAGGTGAATACCACAGATTAAAGTGAAGCCAGATATGCAGATATGAGGGCGAAAGGGATAGGAGGTTCTGCTTATTGGGTTAGATGAAGAGGTATGGGAGGAGGCTCATGTGAATCTTTTTTATTTAATTATTTTTTTCCTTTTTTTTTGCTCATGAATCTTAGACATTGGCGCAACAGACCAGTTGAGCTGAATAGTCTGTGTCGATGCTTTGGACTTGATGTTGGAATTGTGATTGGCCTCAACGTCCCTTGGAAAATCATTTTTTTCTTCCTAATTAAGGGGCAACTTAGCATGGCCAATCCACCTAACTTTCACATCTTTGGGATAGGGAGGATGAGACCCAAGCAGCCACAGGGAGAATATGCAAACATGGACAGTGACCCGGAGCCAGGAGCGAACCAGGGTCCTCGGCACTGAGAGGCAGCATTGCCACCCTTCCCTTAGAAAAAAACTGATGCAAATTCTACTCCACACTCTTACCGAGCATCTTTTGTTTGAAGTGAGGGTGTGTGGGCATCTATTGCATTTGGTATTAGCCAAGCTATAATGGTCTCCATAGCTTGATACACTTTTGTCACTTGCTGCCAAGGGCCACAGATCAATAATGGCCAAGTGGATGAAGCACTGAAGGATGATCGCTATCCATGGAATCAGATTCAATGCCTTCAAGAAATTGTTGTGGTGGACTGGGGGAGTGTGGTGAGAATTGCATTTTATTTCAATGGATAGATATTGATAATTTTCTACCACATTACAGCCTTGCAGCTAATGTCAACTCACAGTCCAGTACAATTTCAAGCACTTGTTGAATGGGCTGGACAGCAGCTTCGTGCAGTGGAAACCATCCCTTCTCATCTGCTTCATCAAAAGCAAATTTATGTTCAATCAACTGTTGTAGAGCGAAGACTTCACCTAGGAAACATTAATAACAAAGCGTTTGCTGTCATGATCTCATTGAATGATGCAGCAGGCTCAAGGGGCCGAATGGCCCACTACTGCTCCTTATTCAGATGTTCATATTGTTTAGGTCTACAATACTACAAATCATATGGCGTATGGGCCAGAAACTGTACCTTGCCTGATCGATTCCACTATTTGTCTGTTTTCTTGGCTGGGTGACAAAAATCTACAAAAAAATGGCACAAGGTGAGTGAGGTCCCTATTCTCGATTGATGAAAATGGTTACAGCGTATTTACAAGAGAGAAACAGGCCATTCAGCCCAAATAGTCTCTGCTGGTGATAATATTCTATTCAAGTCTCCTCCCATTCCACCTGCCTCATCTTCGCCTTTCAGCATATATTTCTACCCCTCTTTTCTCTCGTGTACCTGTCTGGCTTCCTTAGAAAACCATTTCTTAAGCCATTTGCCTCACTAGTCAGTTCCATATTCAAACCTATGTGTAAAAGAGCTTTAGAATTATTAATAACTATCTTGTATTTATGGTCTCTAGTTTTGAACTCCCCTATATGCTCCCTATCCCCCCTGTTCAACACATGAATATTTTTAGCATCTCCACCTGTTTCCTCTCAGCTTTCTCTTTTCTAAAGAAAAATGCACCAACGTATTCAATCCTTCCTAAGATCTTTATTTTCTCAGTTCTGGTACAACTCAAGTCATTTGCTTTGCACTTTCTCAAGTGCTTCAATGGCCTTTTTTATGGTATGGAGACCAGTATTTTGTAGTACTACCTGACCATGACGCTATACACTTTTAACACAATTTCACTTATTTTGAATTCTACAAATCCTAGCACTTTGTTAGCATTTGCTGGCCCGTTTCCATAATTGCTTCACCCGTATCCATAGATCCCTTTGGTCTTCTACCCCATCCAGGTTTTTGGTTAATTTTCCAAAGTTTAAGTTTCTTCAACCAAAGTGCACCTGCTCACAGGTCTGTGTTGAAGTTCCATTGGACAGTTCGGTGCTCAATCTGCAAATTTTCTCATGTCTTCTGGTATCATGCTGCATTCTTCCTCAGTGTTTGCTACACCCCAAGTTTGATATTAATAACTGCAACTTTTGATATTGAGTGCCTTATTGCTAAATCTAAATCATTAATGTAAATTAGGAATAAGAGTGGACCCGGTATTTACTCTTGTGGAGCACTGCTTTCCTCCAGTCTGGATAACTATCTCTTACCTTTACACCCTGCTTTCTATTTTTTAAGGTGAAAGAAATGCAGCGTTGTGGGTTGTGTCCCTGTCTCTGAGCCAGAAGCTCAGGGTTCATGTTCCACTCCAAGACTTAATGGCTGTGGAACATGGCCAAACAGGTTGACTATCGACTTCCAAATCCTGCCAATGTATGTCTGCGGCAGGTGGTAAGAGCAGAAGAGAATCTTGTCCAGCCACATGCGGAAGACAATGGCAGACTACTGCAGCACATTTTCAAGCATAACCATGAACCAACATATGGAAGTTCATGGTCGCTAACACCCTCTTAGAGCATGGTACCTGGAGAGAGAAAAATGGAGTCAGGGTGATGTATCATTTGTCACATTCTGCTCTGCATCAATTACCTTTCATTATACTGAGATGCTGAGTTATTGGCTTCGATGCTCTCTTCAATACTCAGCTGGACTGCATACTGTGTCAGTTGGTCGTTGACTGAATCAGTGTTTTCATCCATTATCTTGCGAATTGAACAATCTACACTAGGATCTACCAGGGAAGGGATAAAAGAAGAGGGTAATGGTCAACTTATGAATCAGTTAATTGATGCCTGGCAATGAGTTATGAGGCTAGAATTCAAGTGAAACGTTCCCTGACATTATATATGGCCATTTAGAATTAGAGCTTTTAGCAACAAGAGACCAAATGGCTTATGTAAGCCTGTACTTGTTAAAAATAAACTTAGCCCACTTTTGCAGCAAATTTCTCTCCCAAATGTTCTTTGTAACTATGTCTGCTTTGATTTAAATCTTATGTTCACTTTAAAAAGTTTTATATGTCCTTTCTTACAGCAACAATACCCATTTAATATATTCCAAAGCACATTGTAGAAATTAAAATAAATAGATAACAAGTATCAATTGGACAAGACTTAGGGAACATGATTAATAAATTGATTAAATAGTTATATGACGAGGTTTTTGGCGGATGGATATTTTAAGTAATAAACCCTGTCCCAGTCCCCTCCAAAGGTGCAAAGAGCTGAAGGACTACTTTGTCACTAATTTTAAGACAATCTATTCATTCACCCTTCTGCTTGTTCCTCTCCAACAAAACCCTTCTCCTGTGACAAGCTGCTGCTTGTCCCACCAAGCTCCAAATCTATTTTTAATCTTGTTCCTATTTCCCTACTATCTTGTGATCTACCACCCATCCCTGCCTCAATTCCCTTGACTCTATTTCTGCTAAACTGCTGACCACCTAGTTCCTCTCCCGAAGCTGATATTATAAGTTGTTTAACACAGATATTGCTCCCCCTCTCCTATGTTAAAAAATGCTATCATAACCAATTCCTTGGAAAATCCACCCTCCCTTAGTTCTTGCAAACTATCTTGTCTCCAATTTCCAGTATTTCTCCAAAATTCTTGAACATACTGGCACCTCCCAAATCCATGTCCAGATTTTTCACAACTCCTCAAATGAATCTCTCCATTGGGATTTCTGCCTCTATCACACTACTGAAAAGGCACAAACTAAATCAAAAATTGCAGCCTCTGTGATTGTGATCATGGGTCATTATACCCCCCCTCCCTCGAGTAATCTTTAACATGGAAAACCAAATTATCTTCTTCAATGCCTCTCCAGTGTTACCCAGTTTAGTGGGGCTTTCACTTGCATGATACCATGTTCCATCAAGTTTCACCATTTACCTTTGGAGCGCCCCAAGAATCTATCCTTGGCCCCTTCTCTTCCTTATCTAAATACTGCATTCGCTGACACCATTTGGGGTCAATACCAAATATATTCTGACAATAACTAGTTCTATCCCTTTACTATCTACTTCAATCCCTCCACTGTCCCCATATACTCAGACTGCTTGTCCAACACCCAGTCTTGGATGAGCCATAACTATTCCCACATGAAACTTCAGATAAACATCAGTAATGCCAAAACAATCATCACTATCGGCCACAAACAATGTAGCCTTGCCACTGATGCCATTCTCCTCCCAGATTAATCTTCAACCTTTAGAAACCTCCCCATTCCTTTCACACGGCCTCTTGTGCAATCTCATCCCTTTACCCCATCACTGTGCCTATGTCTGCCTTGATCCCATGGTTTGGAATTTCTTCAATAAAACATACAGCCAACCTTCTCACCTTCTTTGAGAAGGTGACTGAACAGGTAGACGAGGGTAGAGCAGTTGATGTGGTGTATATGGATTTCAGCAAAGCGTTTGATAAGGTTCCCCACGGTAGGCTATTGCAAAAAATACGGAGGCTGGGGATTGAGGGTGATTTAGAGATGTGGATCAGAAATTGGCTAGCTGAAAGAAGACAGAGGGTGGTGGTTGATGGGATATGTTCAGAATGGAGTACAGTCACAAGTGGAGTACCACAAGGATCTGTTCTGGGGCCGTTGCTGTTTGTCATTTTTATCAATGACCTAGAGGAAGGCGCAGAAGGGTGGGTGAGTAAATTTGCAGACGATACTAAAGTCGGTGGTGTTGTCGATAGTGTGGAAGGATGTAGCAGGTTACAGAGGGATATAGATAAGCTGCAGAGCTGGGCTGAGAGGTGGCAAATGGAGTTTAATGTAGAGAAGTGTGAGGTGATTCACTTTGGAAGGAATAACAGGAATGCGGAATATTTGGCTAATGGTAAAGTTCTTGAAAGTGTGGATGAGCAGAGGGATCTAGGTGTCCATGTACATAGATCCCTGAAAGTTGCCACCCAGGTTGATAGGGTTGTGAAGAAGGCCTATGGAGTGTTGGCCTTTATTGGTAGAGGGATTGAGTTCCGGAGTCGGGAGGTCATGTTGCAGCTGTACAGAACTCTGGTACGGCCGCATTTGGAGTATTGCGTACAGTTCTGGTCACCGCATTATAGGAAGGAAGTGGAGGCTTTGGAGCGGGTGCAGAGGAGATTTACCAGGATGTTGCCTGGTATGGAGGGAAAATCTTATGAGGAAAGGCTGATGGACTTGAGGTTGTTTTCGTTGGAGAGAAGAAGGTTAAGAGGAGACTTAATAGAGGCATACAAAATGATCAGGGGGTTGGATAGGGTGGACAGTGAGAGCCTTCTTCCGCGGATGGATATGGCTGGCACGAGGGGACATAACTTTAAACTGAGGGGTAATAGATATAGGACAGAGGTCAGAGGTAGGTTCTTTACGCAAAGAGTAGTGAGGCCGTGGAATGCCCTACCTGCTACAGTAGTGAACTCGCCAACATTGAGGGCATTTAAAAGTTTATTGGATAAACATATGGATGATAATGGCATAGTGTAGGTTAGATGGCTTTTGTTTCGGTGCAACATCGTGGGCCGAAGGGCCTGTACTGCGCTGTATTGTTCTATGTTCTATGTACCTCTCCCCTTTAAAAGCCATACTTAAACCTACTCAAATCATGTTTTTGACCATGCCTTCTCCATCTTAGAATCAGCATCCAGTTTTCTTGTGCTATCCCTACATGTTTTGTATTAATAAAGCTGTGGCTCAAAGGATTTTTTTTGGTAGAATGTGATAGATAAAACTGTGGGTTAAGAGAACAGTAACATATGGGCACAGACACTTCACCAATCAAAAAGAGGACTCTTTAAAAAACTATGGTGGGCAGCACGGTAGCATTGTGGATAGCACAATTGCTTCACAGCTCCAGAGTCCCAGGCTCGATTCCAGCTTGGGTCACTGTCTGTGCGGAGTCTGCACATCCTCCCCGTGTGTGCGTGGGTTTCCTCCGGGTGCTCTGGTTTCATCCCACAGTCCAAAGATGTGCAGGTTAGGTGGATTGGCCATGATAAATTGCCCTTAGTGTCCAAAATTGCCCTTAGTGTTGGGTGGGATTACTGGGTTATGGGGATAGGGTGGAGGTGTTGACCTTGGGTAGGGTGCTCTTTCCAAGAGCTGGTGCAGACTCGATGGGCTGAATGGCCTCCTTCTGCAATGTAAATTCTATGATAATCTATGAAACAATACCTGCTCAAAAGAGGAAACACTTGAGAGTTAATGGACTCCTAAAGGGCGTTAAAAACAATGCTAATTCCTCCTTTGAAATAGCCTGCCTGTCAATCAAGAGACTTGCAAAAGGCAATGGACCATGAAATTGAATAGAAACAATGCAGGTCAAAGCTTTTAGGCTTCTAAGTATGCCCACAAGCTTCAAAAATATAAGGGGAGTTAAATTGATGGTGAAAAAAAGCACTTCAAGGTTTCCAACATACTAAAAAAAACTTTTTTTTTAAAATGAAAAGTGCCCAATTCATTTTTATTTCCAATTAAGGGGCAATTTAGCATGGCCAATCCTACCCTGCACATATTTGGGTTGTGGTGGGGAGACCCACGCAGACATGGGGAGAATGTGCAAACTCCACATGGACAGTGACCTGGGACCAGGACCGAACCAGGTCCTTGGCACTATGAGGCAGCAGTGCTAACCACTGCACCACCCTAAAAGAAAGACATTCACATTCTTCTGACAGATCATTTATATTTACATGCTGGGAGAGAGTATAAAAGCTTCCAACACATCAAAGGGAAGATGTTTACCTTCTTCTGACAGATCTTAACAGGGGCTGTTTAGCACAGGGCTAAATCACTGGCTTTGAAAGCAGACCTAGGCAGGCCAGCAGCATGGTTCAATTCCCGTACCAGCCTCCCCGAACATGCGCTGGAATGTGGCGACTAGGGGCTATTCACAGTAACTTCATTTGAAGCCTACTTGTGACTATAAGCGATTTTCATTTCATTTAATTTCATCTTTGAACTTGACATGCTGGGAGAGACCTCAAAGCGTTCCCACACACCAGAGAGTACACTTTAAACTCTAACTTGACACGCTGAAAGAGTTTAATGATTTTGAAAGCTAGAAGGAAGACGTGCCATATGATCTCCATTAAGGGAAAGACTCTCAACTTGAGACCCACCAGCCCAGCCCAAGACTCCCCCAGTTCCCACCTTCCATGAATGACCCCCCTCAGCACCCTGGAGGCAAGCGTAGGGAGAATACTCACCCCGTCAGAGTCCAAGGCACCAGGTCCTCGCTTGTCAGGACCTGCACTACTTCATGCCCGCGGGACTCCCAGCTGGGGGTCGGAACATGCCAGGCCAGATGATTTGGGCTTCCTGCCCGATAATTACATTAAAATGAATGTAAATGGGAATTAGCATGCTCTGGGCAAGAGCCTGATCGGTGCTGGAGGAGCAGACTAGGAGACTCGTAATGGGTTTGATGCCCGGTGAAAATCCCGTTTTGGCCCTCTCATCTGATTCAGCAGGCCATCACGATTCTCACCTGGGCCTAATGGCCCCAGAGAATCGCCACCCCCCCCCCCCCCGAATTCTGATTTTCTCTACTCTTGGGTAGAGAGGATTATGAAGTAATTATTTAATAATCATTGTTCTCAGACTTCAGCAACCCAGTCCTTTTCAAAAGGACTAACACTTGCGCTACTGTGCTCTATTTGAAGAAACATTAATCTTATTCAAGGCGTTGCCAGCAAACTTACAGTCAAATGTTTTATTGGTGTCTCTTTTTCTATCGCAACACTGGATTTCTTAATTTTATTTTTGAATTGTCTTTTTGTTTATCTTTAATATCATTATTTACAACTGACTAAACATCAACCCAGAGTTTTCAGTCAGTGGCAAAGCAATGGCACTTGTTGCTTGCCTTGAAGAAACCTGCGACGAAGATATCTGTGGCATGGATTTCACCTTTCTTGATCTTAAATTTAATTGGGTGCCAAGTAAATGGAATCTCCCGGCAACCAGAAACAGTGAGCCCACCAGACAATGCAAGCAGCCAATCAAACTGAAGGACTCTCATGGACAGGTCAAGAATTAAAATGTACTGATTTTCTTGCATATTTCAAATACATATTAGTGAGTAAAATAAAGATTGGTTTGTAACTGAAATATCATTAATAAACTTTTTAAAAATTGAATTAAGAAACTTTGGAATTATTATAATAAAGAAATTTGCCATTCGACAAATATGGGATCGGTTTTCCAGGACCAGAGAAGTCATTTAGCAAAAGTTGAGACATGGAGGGCGGGATTCTCCACTCCCACGCCGAAGTGGCCACGCCGTCGTGAACGACGTCAAGGTTCACGACGGCGCGGAACGGCCCCGGTCCCGACCGATAGAGGCCCCGACAATGGGCCTGTATCGGGGCCGCGTCATCTACACGCGCCAGGCCTTGTCGCCCGCGTAAAAGCGGCGCCGCATAGATGACATGGCCGGCGCCGCATAACGGACGTCATCCACGCATGCGAGGGTTGGCCGGCGCCAACCCGCGCATGCGTGGTTGCCGTCCTCTCTAAGTCCGCCCCGCAAGAAGATGGGGGACGGATCTTGCGGGGCCGCGGAAGGAAGGAGGTCCTCCTTCAGAGAGGACGGCCCGACGATCGGTGGGCACCGATTGCGGGCCACCCCACATTCCAGGTGAAGCCCGGTGCAGGATACCCCCTCACCCCCCCACAGGCCGCCCCCCCCCCCCCCAGCGTTCACGCACCGCCCACGACTGCAGCGACCAGGTGTGGACGGCGCCGGGGGAACCCGCCGTTTTGGCCTGGCCGCTCGGCCCATCCGGGCCTCAGAATAGCGGGGGTGCCGGAGAATCGCCATTTTCGGTATCTCCGGCGATTCTCCAGCCCGTGAAACTCGACCGGGCCGTTCCCACCGCTTGGGAGAATCGCGCGTCGGACCGGCGTCCCCAGAAATTTTGGCGGCCCAGGCAATTCTCCCAACCGGCGTGGGAGTGGAGAATCGCGCCCGGTATGTCTCATCACTAAGGCATAGCTTAAACAAATTTTTAAAAATAGCAATATTGCAACATAAAAGGAGAAGTATTTGTCAGTTAAATTACTTCTAAAGATGTCTATGGAGACTTCAACAGCACACCCTACAGGGAAGCACTGACAGCAGCTTCTAGATTTCTGTGCTTATGTGCATATGTACGGATGCCGGAAGTTGCTGTTAGTTTCACAGGTGATAGTGAATGGTGGAATTTCACTGTGAAGACAACCAATCTCCATTTTCTTTTGTGTTAACTTAGCCAGCATGAATTTCAACTGCAGTCTCACCAATATTGCTGTAATTATCCCATTTGCACGACCGTTACATTTTAGCTAAATTTTAAAACCTCATTTTGTCGCATTAAAGTTTTTTTAAAGTGCAATATTTTTGTGTCACTATCTTGGTGGTGCACTCACACAAACTTTTCAATTCCAACAACATGCAGCGGGAGTAGGGAAGCAATTCTGCTACACCTCTGGTTCTTAGCATAAATCTAAAATATAGTGTCAAGTTGTGATAGTTAATTGTCATTTTGAGTAGTATGTTATTTTGAGTAGATTATTTTCTAAGATTTGTTTTGGCTTTACACAGTGCATGAAGTATAAAGATGAAGGCTTTTATTTAAGAGATTTTTAACATAAACAAGTAATCAATAAACAAATACCCTAATAAAGCAAATATTATGAGTAACAAATCCTTTGGGATACTAACGCTATGCATCACTATCATTATGAGACTTAAGTATTTGCAAAAGGAAACTGCCTAATTAGAAAAGTCAGGCTCATTAACATTTCCTCCAAAGTGAAATATCCGATGACAGAGATGAAGGGGAGTTTTTTGTGATATGGATCTAGTTTTTAAGATTGGTTAGAATCACGTCAACAGTCCAAAGGCAACCAAAACTGAAAATGAACTACGGGTGATAGACCGAACTGGGCCAAATGTTAAAAGTAGGTGCAGTTTTTATTAACTACTTGTAGTTCTTTAAAAAAATTTTTTTTAGAGTACTCAATTATTATTTTCTTCCAATTAAGGGTCAATTTAGTGTGGCTAATCCACTTAACCTGCACATCTTTGTGTTGTGGGGGTAAAACCCATGCAGACACGGGAAGAATGTGGAAACTCCACAGACAGTGACCCGGGACCAAACCCGGGTCCTCAGCACCGTAGGAAGCAGTGCTAACCACTGCGCCACCCCAACTACATGTAGTTCTTTTAGAGAACATGCTGTGTGATGTTTCTGCTGGCATGGTGATTCTATTTGTATCTATGTCAACTGGACGCAGTGGGATTGAGTTTTAGGACTGCTAACCTTCTCTGCGTTATCAAATAAATGAATCTCTGATTCAAAATAATTCGGTGAACATGCCAAGTTCTTTAAATAACCAAGCGAAGGAAAAAATCCGATGATGATATTTGAAGAGCAAGTTAATTGGTATCGTATGTCAGGAAAACAGTTAATCTGAATGTATCTCATGGCTATTTGTGGGATCTTGATATTCTCAAATTCAAAAGTACTTTATTAACTAGAAAAAGCCAGAGATATCTGGAGGCTGTATAAGTTGCTACATAAATGCAATTTGTAAAACTTACTTATTCAACTTTTGTAGCCACAAATGGTTTATTTTGTAAGATAATACTTTTTTTTAACATAAACTAAAAGATGTTTTTAAAACTTGTAATTGACTTTCAAAGTTCCTATCATCGGAAGGCAAAATAGTGAGCAGATCAATTGACATTAATACACAATAGTTCATTGCTGTTCTCCATGCAGGTGTCCACAAATTCTCAGCATGCACAAGACTTTGTGATTCGCGTAGCTTCACTGCTTCACTCACAAGCTCTGCATCAGTGCACATTTTTTGACATTGCAAAACACGAATAATGCAAGGAAATACAGAGAGTCTTTAACAAAAGTACTGTAACAAAAAACAAATAATGTATGCTGTTTTGGTCAGGAAAGCAATCCCAGAGCAGGGAAAGGAAAGCTATAAAATGCTTACGGTTGACATTTGTGTAAGTAGTAATGTATTAACAAAGTTCTGGAGAAAGTGGGAAATGAGGTCTCTTGAGACACGGAAGCAAAAATAAAGCTCAAGCAGGTTCCTGCACAAGCCACAAGACCGTGTTGAAAGTTCAGCCACATTCTACGTCCAATGGAAGCCCAGATCAGATTTGTCTGAGGAAGGCAGGGTTTGCATGAAGGCGTAGTTCCTGATTACTGGGCATCTCCATCAGAGACTGTTAGTGCACCTGACACTTCAGGGGCATTAGAGGAAAGGGATAGGTCCAGTCTTAGTCCATCGCTTTCCCCTCCAGACCTCTATGGCCACCCAACCACCTCAAAGCGTCCTAGCCCTCTTTCTACCTTGGGCCCTGCCCCCTCCCTGACCTTACCCCCTCGCCCAGGCCCCACCCCACCCCCCTCGCCCAGGCCCCACCCCACCCCCCTCGCCAAAGCCCCGCCCCTCCCTCCAAAACCCCGCCCCTCCCAAGCCCCACCCCTTTCCCAGGCCTCAGAACCTGACCCCCTCCCCCTCTCAGATTTGCGGATTACTTTAAGCAGAGGGACTAAATAAAGGTCAATGTTTAACGAGGGCACAATGCGGAGCTGCTGCAGCAGTCCGATCCGCCACGATGCTGCTGAATGGCGGAGCCGGCGGGAGGGGCTGAATGGCCTCCTCCTGCTCCCACTCTGCAGCTGATCAGCGATCCCTGAGCCTCTGCTCTCTAACCCACCTTCCACTTCCTCTCCCCCCGCACCCGCGCTGATCCACCGACCATTTGACGCTGGTGTGGCTCCAACGCTCAGAGGTCCTCTGATCGCGTCTGGATATCGTGATGACTCGGTGCTCGATTAACCGGGCTGGAGCCGACCCCACAGTGCACCGCGGCGGCAATGGCCGGCGTCCTGAAGAAAGTGAGTGGAGGTCAAAGAGAGAGATAGAGATATATGTGGTAGAGAGGAAAGAGACAACCCATAGAGGGTAAAGAGAGAAATATCGGAGGGAGGAGAAATAGACACGGGAAAGGCAGAGTTGGAGAGAAATAAATATGTAGGAATAGATGGACAGAGTGAAATAAATATCAGGCAATAATTATATAGGGGATAGATAAAGATTATAGAGCAATAAAAATATTTTAGGAAGGCAGAGGCAGAATATATTTTATGGATAGATACTAAAGAAGAATGAGAGAGAGAAAATAATATAGTGAAGAAAAACATGGAGACTGAGGGGAAGGGGATGGATAAACATAGGGGAAAGAATGGAGCGATTGGGTGGAACATATAGGGGGAGCCATCAGTCGGAAAAGAGAAACAAGGGAAAGAGATAATATATGGGGAAGGGAGAGAGAGAGCAATGGGAAGGACATGGAAAGATATTATTGAGAAAAGCAATAGTGGGAGAGGTGGATATGGGAAGAAAGATAGGCATATGGGGAATAGTGGAGACCAAAATATCCTTGAGGAAATTTTAAAATAAAACCAAAATACTGCACATGTTGGAGAGCTAAAATAAAAGTGGTGGGAAAACTCTGGCAGTATCTTTGGATTGAGAAATAGAGTTAATGTTTCAAGTCCAATATGACTCTGGAATCAGAATATATTAATCTTATTTGTTTTCTTTCCTGAAGACAACTGGCTTAGTGGGTCTTGCTGTGGCCCAGAATCCTCATGAGGTGAGCTTTTTGTAATTTTTTGCCTCGAGTTCTGTAACAGGTACAATTCTATGCATTGTGATCTGGAACAGTATTTGTCATTGTGAAATTCTTTACCATAAAGCTGTAAGAAAACAAATATGATTGGAATTCAAACATTCCTTTTGAAAAGTATATTTCATCAGTGTTGAGTAAAGAGAGAGAGAACAACCTTTCTGTTGTACTAAAAATGGCTGTATTGGCTGGTCAGAATAATCCTGGTGGAAAGAACTAATCTATGTGGACAGGCTTGCAGTGAATGAACAATGAGACTTTCAAGAAGCATTTATTCTGTAACTTAATAAGACAATCCATGGGAGAAATATAGTGAGGGGTGCAGAAATTTCGATTTTTTTTTCTCTCCCCACCCCCCCCTCCCAAAACACCTGTCCCCCAACACCTGTAACTGATTAGTAGCATGCTTCCCAGTTAAAGACTGAATTTGATATTTGTATGATATTCAAAAAAGCTAGTTAGTGAATGCTAACAGGATGTTAGAGTTCTGCCCTATGATGAAGATAACGTTTTGTTATATCTAGAATATATTTCTTTGGTGTTAATACAATAATTGTTTGAGTGCTTTCATGTTGGCTTCACCTGCCGATGTTTGAGGTTTAATTTAACGCCGCTGCTAGCTTCATCAAGATCTTAAAGAAAAAGGTTGATTGGAGATACAGTGTGTTAGCTGCATTGTGCAGTGTCAGTGTGGTAAAATGTAAATTTGTGAACACGATTCTTCACTCTCACTGGGAGAGTCAAAGACACTACAAACCAATTTATTTTAAAAACTGCAAAATTACAGCTACCTCTCCATTTATCATCTGCAACTGGGGATCTCTGAAGTTGTCAGGAACTTGCCCAGTAACCTTTTTGAAGGATTGCAGTGAGTTCATACTTGCCACTTGTTTTGGCAATGGATAACTGTGTTAAAAAGTACTTCCTGACATTTTAGCTTCACCCTCTTCATATTTTATCCTCGTACCACTTTGTTTCCCTTTCTCCATCTAACTTGCGCATCTAAATAGAATCTATTGCTACCACCAGTTTTAATCTTAATTATATAACTTGAATAGTCCTTAATTTCAAAGTGGTCCATCAACTGGGAGGCACCAGGAAAGATATTAATGTTTCTTGGCAAAAGGGAAAACTGAAGACAAGTGAACGATGTAAACAGCTATCTGATGGAACTGGCAGGGACTCTCCAGCTGCCTGTCCTGCCTGCCAGAGAAAGTTTGGGAAGACTAAAAGAAGTGAAATAAGCCACAAGAGAGTGAATGCTCCAATGTTTTTTGTATTATTTACTTTCAGAAGTTAAGAATTTTGTACTCCAGAATTCTTACTGTCCTGCAATCCGTCCCTCAGGATGCAGCCTATAGGAAGTATACCGAGCAGACCATAAATGACAGGTTAAACATGGTAAAATCGGTAAGCTGGCTTTATTTAGCTGACTGCATGTTTTTAATGGATGGCATATTGTTTGTCAAATGGATCGGATATGTTTCATTTGAGTATTTATTTCAAGGCCTGTAACTAACTGTCTATTGAAATTCTTAAGCTTTGTAAAACTGATTTAAAAAAAAAAAAAATATATCACTTAACTTATGGCATCAAAATAATTAAGGGTGATGAATGTTGTGCAATGCTTACTTAGACAAAATATTTATTTAAATACTGCATATATATATACAATTGTAGAGATCAAGGTTAATAAAGTGATACCAAAATCTAGAGGCAAAGATATTTAAGGAATGTTTTTTTAAATAGCAATGCTAATTTTCTGGAAACATACTTTACATTCCAGATTGTGAGTGATGCCCAGTCACTCTGAATTTCTTTTCCTGGTTTGTCTTGATTTATGCTGTGTGATAGGTTTAAATTTGTTTCTTACCCCAGCAGTCACACCTGAGGAAGATCAAGACAACATTCAGCTTCGGCTGATAAGTGACAAGTCACATTCTCACCACACAAGTGCCAAGCAATGACCATCTACAACAAGAGAGAATCTCACAATCTCCCCTTAATGTTGACTGGCATTACCATTGCCAACTCCCGAACCTTCAGCATCCGGAGGTTACCATTGACCAAAAACTTAACTGAACCAGCTCTATAAATACTGTCACTACAGAAGCAGGGAATTTTGTGGTGAGCAACTCCACTCCTGACTCCCCAAAACCTGTCCACCAGCCACAAGTAAGGAGTGTGATGAAATACTCTCCACTTGCCTGAATGTGTGCAGCTCCAACAACACAAGAAGCTTGACAATATCCAGGACAATGCAAGCTTCATGATCAGCACCCCATCCAAACATTCCCCACCACCAACGATGTACAGTGGCAGCAGTGTGCGCCATCTACAAGATGCACTGCAGTAATTTGCTAAACCTCCTTCAACAGCATCTTCCAAACCCGTGACCTCTACCATGTACAAGGACAGGGGCAGCAAATGTCTGGGAACATCACCAGCTGCAAATTCCCTTTCACGCCACACACCATCATGACTTGGGAGTATATTGCTGTTCTTTCACTGTCATTGTGTTAAAATCCTGAAACATCCTTCCTACCAGCATTGTCGGTATACCTACGGGAAGCAAGGCTCTATCCAAAGTGTTCTGTGTTATGTATTGCAGGAGCAAGATGTTCAAAAACTAGAAGACAAAATCAACTGTGGGCAGTTAGAGGAAGTCATTTTACAGGTATGTCACTGCTGAAGTATTTAAGGCTGCACATGAAAATCAGTGGAAAGTATTTAGTACAGATTTCTAGCAACAGAAACAACTATCATGTTAGAAATTTCCTCTCAAAATGAAGAGGACTCCATCCTCCAATATCATTGCTGTCATAGAATCAGAGTTTTTACAGCACAGAAAGAGGCCCTTTGGCCTAATGTGCCTGGGCCAGCTATCAAGCACCTATCTAATCTAATCCCGTTTTCCAGCACGGCCTTTGCCTTGTATGCTATGGCATAGATGAGAAGTGCTCATCCAAGTACTTCTCAAAAGTTGAGGTTCCCACCCTTTTATGCAGTGAGTTCCAGATTTCAACCACCCGCTGGATGAAAATATCTTCCTTACATCTCCAAACCACTTGCCCTTTACCTTAAATCTCTCCTGCTTATTGACCCCGCTGCTAAGGGGATTATGTGCAAACTCCACACGGACAGTGACCCAGAGCCGGGATCGAACCTGGGACCTCGGTGCCGTGAGGCAACAGTGCTAACCACTGCGCCACCTTGCTGCCCGAGTTTGTTAGGGATAAACCAGGAAATTAAATCCAGTGAGACTTCAATGGTAGGGAAACTATTGGAAAATCCAATTTGCACCCACAACTCAACAGGTGTGCAGGGCAGGTGGATTGGCCACACTAAATTGCCCCTTAATTGAAAAAACAAATTGGGTACTCTAAATGTATTTTTAAGAAATCATCCTTCTTAAATAATGGTACCACATTAACTGTCATCCAGTCTTCTGGCACCTCTCCTGTGACCAGAGAAGATTTAAAAATTGTCAGAACTACAATCTCTCTTGCCTCCCACAGCTGTTTGGGATACATAATCTGTAACTGGGGATTTATCCACTTTTATGCCCACCAAAATCTTCAATACCCCCTCCCTCAATGTTAATTTGTTCAAGTACATCACAGTCCCCCTCCTTGATATCTATGCCTACCTTGTCTTTCTCCATAGTGTACACCGATGCAAAGTACTAATTTAAAGCCTCACCAATGACTTCTGGCTCCACATAAGATTGCCACGTTCGTCCCTATTTTAAAAAGGATGTCATTCGCTTTCCTTGTAAAATTTTAAAAAACTATTTCAGTAGTGTATTCAGATGACAGTGCTGGTCAAATATTCAACATTCTTTGTATGTAGTGATACAGAATTGTTGACAGGTGGCATCACTTCAGGTTTTATTAAAGGGAAATACTTGGTACATTTGTGACGTGCAAATCTGCCCCACTCCGAGTAACTTAAAAATACCATTGTGCTGTAATGTAGCTGAGAATACAAAATGCGAGGATGGGAGATCTATTTATAGACAGGAGCTTCTCTAGCACAGTGGCCTAAACAGCTGGCTTATACTGCAGAACAAGGCCAGCAGCGTGGGTTCAATTCCTGTTCGGCCTCCCCGAACAGGCGCCAGAATGTGGCGACTAGGTGCTTTTCACAGTGACTTCATTGAAGCCTACTTGTGACAAGCTATTATTATTATTATTATTATTATTATTATTATTATTATTATTATTATTATTATTATTATCTTGAAGGATTTGGAGGAGAAATTTTGAACTGCCAGCAGGGAATGGGTTTAGATATCTGCAGGTACAGGATTTTCTGAGAAGGCAGGTTCTGATCGTCACGCTCCTGCCACCACGGGGGATACAGGACAGGGTAGTTTCCAAACGGGTGGGAGAGGGGAAGGTATCAGATATCTACAAAGAACTTATGGAGTCGTTGGAAACTCAGATAGAGGAACTAAAGGGCAAGTGGGAAGATGCGCTAGGGTGAGAAATAGAGGCATGTCTATGGGCGGATGCCTTAAGCAGGGTTAACACATCCTCATCATGTGCCAAGCTTAGCCTGATACAATTTAAAGTAGTCCACCGGGCACACAATGATGGTGGCCCGGATGAGCAAGTTCTTTGGGGTGGAGGACAGGTCTGCGGGTGCGCGGGAGGTCCAGCAAACCATGTCCATATGTTTTGGGCATGCCCGAAGCCTGAGCAAAACCCTCTAAGCTATGTCCACGATACTTAAAACACAGGTGATGCCGACTCCAGAGGTGGCGATCTTTGGAGTGTCGGAAGAGCCGGGAGTCCGGGGGGGGGAGAGAGGCTGAGGTTTTGGTCTTTGCCTCCTTGGTAGCCCGGAGCCGGATAGTGTTATTGTGGAGGGACTCGAAGCCCCCAAAATTAGAGACCTGGGTTAGTGACATGGTGGGGTTTCTCAGTCTCTAGAAAATAAAGTTCGCCCCGAGAAGGTCAATGTTAGGGTTCGTCCAGAGGTGGTAGCCGTTCGTCGACTTTCTCGGAGAAAATTAAAATGTCAGCAGAGGCAGAAATCTGGGGGGGGGGGGTGCGGTTCGGGTATTGTTTCATTGTTGGGGGTGCGAAGAACGTGATAGGGATGGAAATGTTTTATGTACCATGTTTATGTTGCTGTTATCGTTATTATAAAAACTACGAATACCCTAATAAAATGTTTTTTTTTATAAAAGAGAATACAAAATACTTCCTCATATTAGTTTGTAACCATTTATCCATCTATGCCCCTTTTTAACTTCACTGTAATGCGTAGGTTCATTATTAATTAAAAGAAAAAATTAGAGTACCCAATTCATTTTTTCCAATTTAAGGGCAATTTAGCGTGGCCAATCCACCTAGCCTGCACATCTTTGGGTGTGGTGGCGAAAACCATGCAAGCACGGGGAGAATGTGCAAACTCCACACGTACAGTGACCCAGAGCCGGGATCGAACCTGGGACATTGGCGCCGTGAGGCAGCAATGCTAACCACTACGCCACCATGCTGCCCACAGGTTCATTATTAATGATAAGATATTATAGGATCAAAGAAAAAAAAATTGGAAAGTTTACTCAACGTAGTGATGTTTTTTTTTGAGACAATTGAGTTATTTATCTTGGCAAAATAGCTTTTAGAAGTTGCAAAACGTTTATTTATTTTTCTGGGAGGCTTACAATGGAAAGTGGAATCCTTATCAGATTTGACTTGTGAATGCTAAATATGTTGTAAATATTTCTGGAGGGTGGCAGCAAATAATTTAATCCCCTGATATCTTTCTAAGCTTACCATTTTTTAGACTAAACTAAAGTAGGGAATTTTATTTTATTGGCAGGAGTCGAAAAGCAAAGTTCAATTGAAATATTGAAATGTGTTTGAAATGATATTAGAATACCTTCGGATGCTGATTTATATTTCACTTCCAGGCTGAGGATGAACTTTCTCTGGCATATAAAATGGTCAAGTGGAAACCTTGGGAATCGTTAATAGAAGAAGCCCCTCACAATCAATGGAAATGGCCACTTTAAACGTTATGTAAATTACACTGCTTTATTTGGCAAATCATACTGTCTGTTCTGACAATTTCAACCTGTAAAGATGTTATTAAAATGAATCCCTGAAACAGTCTTTGCTTTGTTTTTATTTTTTCCGTGCCACAATATCTGATGTGAACAGTAAATGCACCTTTTTATTCCTGTGTACATTGCAAAATAATCATCTTCACAATGAAGCAGCATTTCCTTTCTGCCAACTTGCTTCCCTTACTCTTTCTCCAAACTTACTCGCGTGAAGGCATTGACCTCTAGCTGGTTCGGATATACATACCAGTTTCCCTCCGATATTTTGTCCACATTGTAATTCTCTTGTGGACAATGAGCAGTGAGTTTTTGCTGTCATTAACTGTGGATGGCATTGCAGTCAAACCAAATCCTGCCCTAGCTTTATAGCACCCAGATGCACTTAGCGATGCCGAATAATGTTCTGAATTCTGACTTCCCTTTTTTCTCTCAGACTCTAAGCTGCTGGGGGAGATATTGGGATAGTTTTGTTAATCAGTGCTAAATTTGTGGTGTTGAAATGTAGACCTAAAAGTCATGGCCTGCTCCAAATTGGACTGTTTCAATAATATCAGGGAGCTACATGTGCCAACTGTGCTTCCAAGTATAGTATACTGTACTGGGCCTCCCAACATCTAGCTTGGATGCTGCGCTGTCCTGCAGATAACATCCTGGGCAAGAGGTGGAGACAACTTGAAGGGAAAGAATTGCTGCGGACCTAGAAGAGTCTGTCCCTTTCTAACTGCAAATTAAGGTAAGCGAAAACCAAAAAAACCTGCCTACCCTTCTGCATCCAGTTTGACTTTGGGGTGGTAGGCTCCTGATTATCAAGTTTAAGGAGTTAGCTTGTTTTAGTTACTTTTCCAAAACACTTGGAAGTTGCTGTCAGCTGATGTACCTGTGGAGCAAATTGGGTGCTCAGGTCATTCTGGAACCCTTCCCTATTCATTTCGTAATCGAACAAGTGCAATGTGGCATTATCTCTCTCTGGCTTAAGTGCAATTGCAGGTGTTATACCATTAGCCCACCTGAGGTCATTCAACTGTGTACAAATGAAGAATCAAACGTCCATCCCTGATCTGTATGATTCAGCTACTCGCCACTTGGGCTGGTTGGGCTACGGGGAAATCTGGACTAGCATACTAAATACTTTACTGAAAAGCTGCAGACAATGGTGCAAGATTCCATGATTCAAATCATTCATTGGTGGAAAGGATGCTGGTGAACATAAAACCAAGCTCATTTATAATTGCTCATACCCAAATAGACTGAAGAACATTAAATGCATGGGCATGCTGTGAAGAAAGAACAATAAGGGCTTTGTGTTCAAAGATCTTGGACTGGATTGGGCCCCTGGCTGTGGACAGAATTTTTCTTACAAAATGGCGAAGTGTTTTTCCCCAGCGTCTGTCCACATCTAACACTTTGTGCCAAAAAAAGGAGGGGGCATGCTTGGCGCCGTCACTCTTAAGGTCCAGGGCCTAAAGATGCCAGCCCGATCTCAATGTGGAAGTAATGGCCTCCAACACCCATCTGGGATTCAGTGCACCCCTTCCATTGACATCAGGGCTTCAGTGCCACACCTTACAACCATTGCCGGCATCGGGGTTTCAGTGCTCACGACTCTCGTTGGCATCTCTTGTAGGGCTTCCCGAGAGGCTCTGTCCCCGGTACTGGCAGGGCCCTGCAATGTTCCTGGCCACCCAGGGGCTACATTGGCATCTGTGCCCCTGGCGTGGTCTGCTGGAGAGCAGTCGTGATTCCCGCCAGCATGACGTCACGCTGGCGGGGATGCATCTCTGCATCCCCGGAGGATGACGAGATTATGTTGCCGGCCAGTGGATGGGGAAGACCTCATTCTGAGATCTTGCTAGTGCAAATGACGTTATGGCCTTCTAGGTTGTGTTAGCGACAAATGGGATTTGCACCCACGGCGATCAGGCCTGGAAATATATCTGCTCCTCCTCCTCCCCCTCCCCCCTCTTCCCTTGTCGTAGAACATCATAAATTTTGGATGGATGCTGGATGCCTACTACTATGCAATTTTGAACTGGAACTGCAAAAGGCTGATCACACTGGCTATAAAAGTGATAGCCTGGAGGCTTCACTTCTATTGCACCAGAGCAATCTGCTGTGAATTTGCTTGGATGCATCCTTGTGGACCTTTACTATATTCAGATTTGCAGACATCTTTGCTTATATAAGTACTTACAAAAATAAACTATTGACCATAAAACATTGGAATGCTCCATGGAGATTGAGCATTAGAAACATAAAATCTTACTTCATTCAAGATGAACCCCAATTGGAATTACTGGTATATACATTTACCCAGAGTTCTGATGTTACCCAATCTCTCCCTCGAAGGCTTAAAAAGCAAACAAAACTCTGACTAAACTTTACAAGGCTAATGAAATAGCTTCTGGCTCTGGAATAGAAGTGAAGGGAATTTTGTCATTGCATGTGTTTCTCCACAAACTACTGGCCAATTATTTTTAGGGTTGCATAGGTTTCAGCATATGGCAACTCTTAACATTACAATTATTTCCTCCACATCAATTTTTGCTAATATATTTTTTAAAAATTGCTTCCTGTAAAATATGCTGAAAGTGTGTGGCATTTTCCCACTTATAAACTCCCTCCCAGCTGGGAACCCTGTGGTGGGGATCGCTGCCATTGGCGCGCAAGATCTCCCTCCTCACATTGGTTTCAAATTTTTTCCATTTAGTTTACTGAGGTAATGCAAGAACTAAGGAACCTGTGGATACATGTAAAACTTTTAAGGTGGCAGGGCAAGCTGAAGTGCTTAGAAAGGTATATGGGATACTTAGCTTTGTAAAGAGGGGCATTGAGTATAAAGATGGAAGTCCTGCTATAACTTTACAAATCCCGAAGGTTCAGCTGGAGTATTGTGTATAACACTGAGCACCACATGTTAGGAAGACTGTCAAGTCTTTGGAGAGGGTATAGGACAAGTTTACCAAGTTCATACTGTGGATGAGGGAGGTCAGTTATGTGGTGAGACTGAAGAACATAAGAACTAGGAGCAGGAGTAGGTCATTTGGCCTGTTGAGCCTGCTCTGCCATGATCTTTCGTGGACTCAGCTCCACTTTTTGGCCCGGACACCATAATCCTTAATCCCTTTATACTTCAAAAAACGATCTATCTTTATCTTAATAACATTTACTGAAGGAGCCTCTAATGCTTCACTGGGCAAGGAATTCCATAGATTCACAACCCTTTGGGTGAAGAAGTTCCTCTTAAACTCAGTCCTAAATCTACTTCCCCTTATTTTGAGGCTATGCCCCCTAGTTCTGCTTTCCCCCACCAGTGGAAACAACCTGCCCGCATCCATCCTATCTATCCCCTTCATAATTGTATATGTTTCTATAAGATCCCCCCTCATCCTTCTAAATTCCACCTAATACAGTCCCAGTCTACTCAACCTCTCCTCGTAATCCAGCCCTTTCAGCTCTGGGATTAACCTAGTGAATCTCCTCTGCACACCCTCCAGTGCCAGTACGTCCTTTCTCAAGTAAGGAGACCAAAACTGAACACAATACTCCAGGTGTGGCCTCACTAACACTTTATACAATTGCAGCATAACCTCCCTAGTCTTAAACTCCATCCCTCTAGCAATGAAGGACAAAATTCCATTTGCCTTCTTAAACCTGTTGCACCTGTAAACCAACTTTTTGCGACTCGTGCACTAGCACACCCAGGTCTCTGCACAGCAGCATGTTTTAATATTTTATCATTTAAATAATCCCTTTTGCTGTTATTCCTACCAAAATGGATAACCTCACATTTGTCAACATTGTATTCCATCTGCCAGACCCTAGCCAATTCACTTAGACTATCCAAATCCCTCTGCAAACTTCCAGTATCCTCTGCACGTTTTGCTTTACCACTCATCTTAGCGTTGTCTGCAAACATGGACATATTGGCCAAATCATCTATGTAAATTGTGAACAATTGTGGGCCCAACACTGATCCCTGAAGGACACCACTAGCTACTGATTGCCAACCAGAGAAACACCCATTAATCCCCACTCTTTGCTTTCTATTAATTAACCAATCCTCTATCCATGCTACTACTTTACCCTTAATGCCATGCATCTTTATCTTATGCAGCAACCTTTTGTGTGGCACCTTGTCAAAGGATTTATAGAAATCCAAATATACCACACCCATTGGCTCCCCGTTATCTACAGCTGGGGTTGATTTTAGAGCTGAGAGAGGTAACTTTTTATCAGGAAAAGGAGAAACCGTTTCCTCTGGCAATGTTTTCCTCTTTTCAGGGAGACAGTGGTGTAGTGATTAGATTACTGGACTCCTAAGTTGAGGCCCAACTATTCCTCTGTGGACACGGCTTCAAAATCCACCAACATAGTTATAGAATAGAATCCCTACAATGCAGGCGGACATTCGGCCTGTTGAGTCTGCACTGATCCACTAAAAGAGCACCCTATCCAGGCCCACTCCCCCATCCTACCCCTGTAACCCCGGGCCTTTGGACACCAAGGGGTAGTTACCATGGCCAATCCACCTAATCTGCACATCTTTGGACTGTGGAAGGAAACCCATACAGACACAGGGAAAACATGCAGACTCCACACAGTTACCCAAGGTCAGAATCAAACTCAGGACCTTGGCACTATAAGGCAGTCGTGCTAACCACTGTGCCACCATGCCCAATGGTGGAATTTCAATTCAATTAATATAATCTGAAAATGAAAACTCATCTCAACGGTGGAGACCATAAAACCATTATCAGTTCTTATAAAACCCAGGTTCTTCAGGAAGGAAATCTGACATCCTTACCTGGCCTGGTTTATGTGTGACTCCAAATTGACTGTAATGTGGTTGCCTCTTAAACTGCCCTCTGAAATGGCTGAACAAGCCACCCAGTTCAATTAGCATAGGGAGCAAAATGTTAGCGTTGCCAGCAATGCCCCTATCCCATGAAAATAAAAGAAAGTGGTTTAGTGATCATAGAATTTACAGTGCAGAAGGAGGCCATTCGACCCATCGAGTCTGCACTGGCTCTTGGAAAGAGCACCCTACCCACGGTCAACACCCCCACCCTATCCCCATAACCCAGTAACCCCACCCAACACTAAGGGAAACTTTGGACACTAAGGGCAATTTATCATGGCCAATCCACCTAACCTGCACATCTTTGGACTGTGGGAGGAAACCGGAGCACCCGGGGGGAACCCACGCACACACGGGGAGGAAGTGCAGACTCCGCACAGACAGTGACCCAAGCCAGAATCGAACCTGGGACCCTGGAGCTGTGAAGCAATTGTGCTATCCACAATGCTACCGTGCTGCCCACTGATCTGAGATCATAGGCTTAAAATAATTGACAAAAGAATTAGAGAGAAAGTGAGATATTTCTTCATGTAGCTGTTCAGCTTGCAAAGGAACTTTCAAAGAGCAACAATTGACTTTACAGAGTATTCATTTGTACAGTTATAGGAAATGGGTTGTGGGACTGAAGTGGACAGCTTTCATAGTTGGCCTCTTTCAGAGGGTCATAAAGAGTGGATGGGGCCGAATGGTCTCCCTCTGCACTGTAGGGATTCTAAGTTATTTCTTTCAGAGAGTTCGCTTAGTGTGCTGTGTGACTCGATGAGAGGCACCTTCTCTGCAAATTGGCTCAGTGCAATTGAGAGTGGAGAGGCACAGTCAGGGCAATTGTGCAAACACGTGCTCCGCTCAGCAGCTTCACAATGGGAGGGGAGGAGTGTCGACAGAGCGCAGGCGCAGCTGGTCGGCGCACGCGTCCCAGGGCCGCGGCAGTTACCATGGCTCCACTGACAACAGCGGAGATCCGGGACAGGAGAGGTCGGCGGCGGCGGCTGCAGAGGGGAGCCCGAGGTCAGCAAACACTCGGGGACACAGCCAGCCCTACCCCACCACGCGGGGCTGGGCCGAGCCGGGCCCAGGGCCACCTTCCAGTTTGTTTAGTAATTGTGCTTTTGGTCGCTGCTTTGGGATTGTCCCACCTCAGAGATCCAGGGATTTATGTGGCTGCGCCACTCAGAGATCCAGGGATTTATGTGGCTGCGCCACTCAGAGATCCAGGGATTTCTGAATTGTGCCACTCATGCACGGATTTCTGTGGTTGTGCCATTCAGAGATGCAGGGATTTCTGTGGCTACGCCACTCAGAGATCCAGAAATATCTTGGACTGTGCCACTCTGGGATCCGGGGATATCTATGGCCTGGAGCTGTGGCCTGCGGTTATGCCACTCAGGACTCCAGGAATATCTGTGGCCAGGCTGTACCACTCTGGAGTCGAGGGATTTGCGGCCTGGTGTTGTGCTACTCAGGAATCCAGGAAAATCTGGGGCCTGATTTGTGTCGCTCAGGGAGCTGTGAACTGGGGTTGCGGCACCTAGAGTTTCAGGGATATCTGGGTTCCAGTAGCTGGGTTGTGTACCAGTCACTGGTCCACTTGGGCCAGTCAATGCTGCCTGACCTGGTGAGCAGTCAGCCTGCAATTTCCTGGTTTGTGATCTATTACTGTTCATCATCTGGGCTGGTAAGAAGTCAAAGAATGCAGTATCTGCTTTTAGTGCCATATGGGTTGGGGTAAATCAGCAGCCAGGGAGTTTAGGTTGCCATAGCAATACAGTATGTGGCTGCAAAGAAGAGGCACAATCTCCAGTGTCACAAAGGATGTCAACATTGCAGGCTAGGTACCTCTTGTCATAAGCTGGCTTTATGCTCAGCAGTGCTCTGATATGATCCCATAAAGTCAGATATTTGGGCAACAACCGTTCATGGTAAAATATGATATAAGCTGATTTTAGCAATTTTAAAAATAAAATAATATTTGGCTGTGCACAGGCCTGAGATAGCCAGTGATTTGGAGGGGATTAGGAATATGCTGGAGTACCGAGTACTCGGCGATAGCCATTTCGGATCATGCCCCGCATTGGGTATACCTAGAGCTGGGGGAGGAGAGGGACCAGCGCCCGTTGTGGCGCTTGAAGGTGGGGCTGTTGGCGGTTGAGGAGGTGAGCGAGCGGGTCCGAGGAAGCACGGAGAGATACCTGGAGGCCAACGATAACGGGGAGGTCCGAGTGGGGATGGTCTGGGAGGCGCTGAAGGCGGTGGTTAGGGGAGAGCTGATCACCATTAGGGCCCACAAGGAGAGGAGAGAGCAGAGGGAGAGGCTGGTGGGGGAGATGGTGAGGGTAGACAGGAGGTGCCGGAGGAGGGACTGTGGAGGGAGAGGCATAGCCTCCAGGCTGAATTCGACCTGTTGACCAAGAGGAAGGCGGCCACGCAGTGGAGGAAGGCCCAGGGGCGATTTATGAATATGGGGAAAAGGCAATTCGGATGCTGGCGCGTCAGCTTCGGAAGCGGGACGCAGCTAAGGAGATCGGGGGAGTTAAGGATAGGGGAGGGAGTGTGGTGCGGAGTGGGGTTGGCGTCAATGGGGTCTTCAGGGACTTTTATGAGGAACTGTATCGGTCCGAGCCCCCACTGGAGGAGGGAGGGCTGGGCCGCTTTCTGGACCAACTGAGGTTCCCGAAAGTGGAGGAGGGACTGGTGGCGGGATTAGGGGCCCCGATTGGGCTGGAGGAACTGGCCAACGGGATAGGGAGCATGCAGGCAGGGATGGTTTCCCGGTCGAATTTTACAAAAGATATGGGGACCTATTGGGCCCGATGCTGGTTAGGACCTTCAATGATGCAAGAGAGCAGGGGGCGTTGCCCCGACGATGTCCCGGGCACTGATCTTGATCCTGAAGCGGGACAAGGATCCCCTGCAGTGTGGGTCTTACAGGACGATTTTGTTGTTAAATGTAGATGCCAAGGTGCTGGCGAAGGTATTAGCCACGGGAATTGAGGATTGGGTGCCGCAGGTCATACGCAAAGACCAGACGGGCTTCGTGAAGGGGAGGCAGTTGAACGCAAATGTGCGGAGGCTCCTGAACGTTATAATGATGCCGGCGAGGAAGGGGGAGGCGGAGATAGTGGTGGCGATGGACGCTGAGAAAGCCTTCGATAGTGTAGAGTGGGGGCACTTGTGGGAGGTGCTGAAGAGGATTGGGTTTGGGGAGGGGTTCGTCAGGTGGGTTAGGCTGTTGTACGAGGTCCCGATGGCGAGTGTGGCCACAAACAAGAGGAGGTCTGAGTACTTTCGGTTGCATCGAGGGACGAGGCAGGAGTATCCCCTGTCCCCCCCTGCTCTTCGCACTGGCGATTGAACCCCTGGCTATGGCACTGAGGGAGTCGAGGAACTGGAGGGGGCTGGTGCAGGGTAGGGAGGAGCATAGGGTGTCGCTCTATGTGGACGACTTGTTGCTATATGTGGCGGACCCGGTGGAGGGAATGCCGGAGGTAATGAGGATCCTCGGGGAGTTCGGGGATTTCTCAGGGTACAAGCTCAACATGGGGAAGAGCGAGTTGTTCGTGGTTCACCCAGGGGACCAGGAGAGCGGGATTGGCGAGCTCTCACTAAAAAGGGCAGACAGGAGCTTCAGGTATTTGGGGTCCAGGTGGCCAGGAGCTGGCGGGTAGGGTACAGTCAGTCAAGATGATGGTGCTCCCAAGGTTTTTGTTCCTGTTCCAGTGCCTCCCTTTTCTTATCCCGAAGACCTTCTTTAGGTGGGTCAACAGGAGCATAACGGGGTTTGTGTGGGCGCGAGGGACTCCGAGGGTGAGAAGGGTGTTCCTGGAACGGAGTAGGGATTGGGGGGGGATGGCGCTGCCCAACCTCTGTGGGTACTACTGGGCCGCCAATGAGGCGATGGTGCGCAAGTGGGTGATGGAGGGGGAGGGGGCGGTATGGAATAGGCTGGAGACAGCATCTTGTGAGGGTACGAATCTGGAGGCGCTGGCACGGCGCAGCTGCTGCTCCCTCCAATGAGGTATACCACGAGCCCGGTGGTGGCGGCTATCCTCAAAATCTGGGGGCAATGGAGGTGGCACAGGGGGAAAGTGGGGGCCTCGGTGTGGACCCCGATACAGGGGAACCACCGGTTTAGAACATAGAACATTACAGCGCAGTACAGGCCCTTCGGCCCTCGATGTTGCACCGACCTGTGAAACCACTCTAAAGCCCATCTACACTATTCCCTTATCGTCCATATGTCTATCCAATGACCATTTGAATGCCCTTAGTGTTGGCGAGTCCACTACTGTTGCAGGCAGGGCATTCCACGCCATTACTTGTCCCAGGGAGAATAGATGGAGGGTTTTCGGGGTGGCACAGGGCAGGGATAAGAAGGTTGGGGGATCTGTTTGTGGATGGGTAGTTTGTGAGCCTGGGTGAGCTGGAGGAGAAGTACGGGCTACCCCCGGGAAACACATTTAGGTATCTACGGGTAAGGGCGTTTGCCAGTCGGCAAGTGGTGGAATTCCCGCTGCTGCCACCACGCACGGTACAGGACAGGGTGCTCTCTGGGTGTGGGTTGGAGAGGGGAAGATCTCGGCAACATACCAGGTGATGCAGGAGGAGGAGGAGGCCTCTGGAGGAGCTGAAAGGTAAGTGGGAGGAGGAGTTGTGGGAGGAGATAGAGGAGGGGACGTGGGCAGATGCCCTTGGGAGGGTGATCTCTTCCTCTTCGTGCGTGAGGCTCAGCCTCATACAGTTTAAGGTGCTGCATAGGGCACACATGACTGGGACAAGGATGAGCTGTTTTTTTGGGGGTGAGGCCAGGTGTGTTAGGTGCTCAGGGAGCCCAGCAAACCACACCCATATGTTCTGGGCATGCCCAGCGCTGGAGGAATTTTGGAAGGGTGTAGCGAGGACGGTGTCGAAGGTGGTAGGATCCAGGGTCAAACCGGGCTGGGGCTCTCAATATTTGGGGTTGCAGGGGAGCCAGGAGTGCAGGAGGCAAAAGAGGCCGGTATTCTGGCCTTTGCGTCCCTGGTAGCCCGGCAAAGGATTCTTCTTCAGTGGAAGGATGCGAGGCCCCCAAGCGTGGAATCCTGGATCAACGATATGGCGGGGTTCATTAAATAGGAGAGGGTGAAATTTGCCTTAAGGGGATCGGTGCAAGGATTTTTCAGGTGGTGGCAACCGTTTTAAGACTTCCTGGCAGAACGGTAGACAATGGTCAGCAGCAGCAGCAACCCGGGGGGGGGGTCTATTTTATTTTTGTTTGTCTATACTGGGGGAACTAAGGGTGTATATATTTGCTATGTTTGCTATGTGTTTCGGCGGGTGTTAATTTATTATTTAGGTATGGGGGGAGGGGCGCACGGGGTTTGGTTTTGTTTTGTATTTAATTCTATTGGGTTCCTTTTACATTTTGTTGTTGATATTTTGTGAAAACTTTAATAATAATTATTTTATTTAAAAAAAGGAATATGCTGGAGGTGGGACCATGGCTAGGATCTAATGGGTAATCAAATGTTGGGGCCAAAATGGATGGGAAGGACACAACTAGGACAGCAGCCGACTCTTAGGTTTTTCGGATCACAATTGTGTTTAAAAAAAAGACAAGCTAAATACTTCACCCATTTTGGTATTTGATTACAGATTCAAAAAATTAATATCCAGTGACATTAATGCAAACAGCTCATACATTATCTAGGTAGCTCTGTCTCTCTTTTGCAAATCGGTACATTTGTCACTCTCAAGTACTTGAGCATACATTCATTCACTCTCTAAAATCAAACCTCGAGGGCCTTCCATATTTCATCCCCATAGCTTTCAAGAATTTCAGATGTACCTACTCCGGTTCTTCCACTTCTCTTGCTTAATTAATTTCTCTAATACTTTCCTTTCATTATAATATTAGCAAAGTTGAAGTCCATGAGATTCAATGGGTAGAGACAACATGCATATCAAATTGGTTAAGAGACAGAAAGCAGTACAGCAGTGATCAGATGTTTTTCACACTGGAGGGATGTAAACATGGAGTTCCTGAGGAGCGATTATCAAGAAAATGGCTATTTAAATATTTATTAATGTCATGGGCTTGGGTGTACAGGATATAATTTTAAAGTTTGCTGATGCCATGCATCTCAGAGATGTAGTGAGACATTTTAGGGTGCCATAGATAACCTGTTGCAATGGAGAGACAGGTGGAAGATTTAACATAGGGAAATATGAACTGATACATTCTGGTGTGAAGAATGAGGAGAGGCAACACAAACTAAATGTTACAATTGCAAATGGTGTGCAGGAACGCAAACCTGAGGCATACATACACTAATCTTAGATGGTAGGACAAGATTAGAAGGTTGTGGGCGTCCGGTTGCGGCGATGTCCAGCTAAGCCGCACGTTTCGGCGGCTCCAGCTCAAACGGACCTTCGGGCTCTTTTAAGAGCCCCAGCGGGGAATTTTTCCAGGACGAAACCCGGTGTGGGGTGAGACAACAGGGAGTCGTCCCCCCAACGAAAGAGAAAAATATCGGCGGCGGCGGCCAGATCGCAAAGAATCCTCGAAGATAGGGACAGGAGGAAAAAAAGAGCAAGATGGCGGCGGAGAAAGCCCAGGCGACATGGGGGCCAGACCAAGATGAATATTTAAGACGGTGTGTGGTGCTGCTTAAGAAGGAGGTGCTGACCCCAATGCTACAGGCAATTGAGGGGCTTAAGGAGGCACAAAAGACCCAGGAGACGGAGCTCCGCATGGTGGAGCAGAAGGTGACGGACAACGAAGACGAGATCCTGGGCCTGGCGGTCAAAACGCAGACGCACGAGGCGCTCCACAAAAAGTGCATTGAAAGGATTAAAGCCCTAGAAAATAGAGCACGGAGAAAGAACCTTCGGATCCTGGGTCTCCCCGAGGGAGTGGAAGGAGCGGACTGTGGGGCTTACGTGAGCACGATGCTAAGCTCGCTAATGGGAGCTGAGGCCCCCTCGGGCCCCTTGGAAGTGGAAGGGGCTCATCGGGTCCCTGCGAGGAGACCAAAGGCGGGAGAACCACCTAGGGTGACGATCGTGCGATTTCATCGCTTCAATGACCGAGAAGTGGTTCTGAGATGGGCCAAAAAGGTACGAAGTAGTAGATGGGAGAATGCGGTGGTACGGGTGTACCAGGATTGGAGTGCAGAGGTGGCGAGAAGGAGGGCGAGTTTTAATCGAGACAAGGAGGTGCTACACAAGAAGAAGGTGAAGTTCGGGATGCTGCAGCCGGCGCGACTGTGGGTCACGTACCAGGAGAGACATCACTACTTCGAAACGGCGGAAGAAGCATGGACCTTTATTAAAAACGAGAAACTGGATCGGAACTGAGGGACTGATGTTAGAGGGGAAATGACAATGCCGATGTATATAGGGATGTAAATTGGGAAGGGGGGGACACTAAGAAATGTGGGCGCCGTTGGGGGGAAAGAAGAGACATAGGTGGGGGATGGGGAATGGGAGTGGGGCGGTAGAGGGAGCTGCGCCACAAGGGGCGGGACAACTATAGAGAATACGGGGCCTACTGTCCTTGTTCCCGCGCCAGAAAGGTGATGGCAGGAAGATAGGCGCAAGGTAGATGGGAGTTCCCCACACGGGGGGGTCAAGGACTGAGCTGGAGAAGCCGGGGTCAGTTGAAGTCAGCTGACTTTCGGAAGTAATATGGGGGGAGCAGTCATGCTAGATGGGGATCTAGCGGGGGGGGAGGGGGGGTGGGGAGGATAACTGGGTTGATGCTGCAGAAGAGGAACTGGTTAAAGAAAGGGTGGTCGGGGCTGGAATGCGCCACCTGGGGAACGGGTGGGAGCGCGGAACCGGGACGTGGGACTGGCCTAGAGAGGGTGATGGCTAGTCGACACGGGAAGGGAGCAGGTACCCCCCCAGTGCGGCTGATCACGTGGAACGTGAGAGGCCTAAATGGACCGATTAAAAGGGCCCGAGTGTTCACGCACTTGAAAGGACTGAGGGCAGAAGTGGCTATGCTTCGGGAGACACACCTGAAGGTGGCGGACCAAGTTAGGTTAAGGAAAGGATGGGTGGGACAGGTGTTCCACTCAGGGCTGGATGCAAAGAACAGAGGGGTGGCCATACTGGTGGGGATACGGGTATCATTCGAAGCTAGGAGCATTGTAGCAGATAGCGGAGGCAGATATGTGATGGTGAGTGGCAGACTGGAGGGAACGGAGGTCGTGTTGGTTAACGTATATGCCCCGAATTGGGATTCATGAAGCAGATGCTGGAACGTATCCCGGACCTGTAGGTAGGAAACCTAATAATGGGGGGAGACTTCAACACCGTGCTGGACCCAGGGTTAGATAGATCTAGATCTAGGACCGGAAGAAGACCGGCAGCGGCCAAGGTACTTAAGGGGTTTATGGACCAAATGGGGGGAGTGGATCCATGGCGATTTGTTAGGCCGAAGGCCAAAGAGTTCTCCTTCTCCCATGTTCACAAAGTGTATTCCCGGATAGATTTCTTTGTTTTGGGAAGGTCGCTGATCTCGAGGGTGGAAGAAACTGAGTATTCAGCCATAGCTGTCTCAGATCATGCCCCACACTGGGTGGACCTGGAACTAGGAGAGGAGAGGGAGCAGCGTGAACTCTGGCGATTAGATGTGGGATTGCTGGCGGATGAGGGAGTCTGTGGAAGGGTGCGGGGATGTATTGAGAAATACCTGGAGGCCAATGACGACGGGGAGGTCCGAGTGGGAGTAGTATGGGAAGCACTAAAGGCGGTGGTCAGAGGAGAGCTGATCTCTATCAGGGCCCACAAAGGGAAAATAGAGGCCAAGGAAAGGGAAAGATTACTGGGGGAGATTTTAAAGGTAGATAAAGAATACGCGGAGGCCCCGGAGGAAGGACTATACAGGGAGAGACGACGACTTCAGACGGAGTTCAACCTTTTGACCACTAGGAGGGCGGAGGCGCAGTGGAGGAAGGCACAGGGGATGAGATATGAATATGGGGAAAAGGCGAGTCGCCTCTTGGCCCATCAGCTGCGAAAGAGGACAGCGGCGAGGGAGATAGGGGGAATTAGAGATGAAAAGGGAGCTACGGTGCGGAGAGCAGGGAAGATAAACAAGGTGTTTAAGACCTTTTACGAAAGACTTTATAGGTCCCAACCCCAGGAGGGAAAAGAGGAGATGCGGCAGTTTTTGGACCAATTAAGGTTCCCGAGGGTGGATGAGCAGGAGGTGGAAGGCCTGGGGGCACCAATTGGGGTGGATGAGGTTACCAAGGGGCTGGGGAACATGCAGGCAGGGGAGGCCCCGGGACCAGATGGGTTCCCGGTGGAATTTTGTAGAAAATATGTGGACTTGCTGGCCCCGCTGTTGGTAAGGACTTTTAACGAGGCCAGAGAAGGGGGGACCCTACCCCCGACAATGTCGGAGGCGACGATATCGCTAATTTTGAAGCGGGATAAAGATCCGCTGCAGTGCGGGACCTATAGGCCTATCTCACTGCTAAATGTGGACGCCAAGTTGCTAGCAAAGGTGCTGGCAACGAGGATAGAGGATTGTGTCCCGGGGGTGGTGCACGAAGACCAGACAGGATTCGTAAAGGGGAGACAACTAAATGTCAACGTGCGACGGCTATTAGGGGTGATAATGATGCCCCCAGTAGAGGGGGAGGCAGAGATAGTGGCGGCAATGGATGCAGAGAAGGCATTTGATAGGGTGGAGTGGGAGTATCTATGGGAGGTGCTGAGGAGGTTCGGGGACGGGTTTGTTAGCTGGGTCAAACTCCTCTATGGGGCCCCAACGGCAAGTGTGGTCACGGGTCGGCAAAGGTCGGAGTATTTTCGACTATACAGGGGAACAAGACAGGGATGCCCGCTGTCCCCATTACTGTTCGCGTTGGCAATTGAGCCACTGGCCATGGCGTTGAGAGACTCCAGAAAATGGAGAGGGGTGATTAGAGGGGGAGAGGAACACTGAGTGTCACTCTACGCGCATGACCTACTGCTGTATGTGGCGGACCCAGTGGGGGGATGACAGAGGTCATGCAGATATTGAGGGAGTTCGGAGATTTCTCGGGATATAGGCTTAACATGGGAAAGAGTGAACTTTTTGTGATACACCCTGGGGACCAGAGTAGAGGGATAGATGGCCTACCGCTAAGGAGAGTGGAAAGAAACTTTCGATACCTGGGGATTCAGATAGCCAGGAGCTGGGGAACCTTACACAGACTTAATCTGACACGACTGGTGGAACAAATGGAAGAGGATTTCAAAAGGTGGGACATGCAACCGCTGTCACTGGCGGGCAGAGTGCAGGCAATTGAGATGATGGTCCTCCCGAGGTTCCTATTTATGTTCCAGTGTCTCCCTATACTGATCACTAAGGCCTTTAAAAAAAATAATAAAAATAGACAGGAGCATCACGAGCTTCGTGTGGGCAGGGAAGGTCCCGAGGGTAAGGAAGGGGTTCTTACAACGTAGTAGAGACAGAGGGGGACTGGCGCTGCCGAATTTGGGCGACTACTACTGGGCCGCCAATGTGGCGATGATTCGTAAGTGGATGATAGAGGGAGAGGGAGCGGCGTGGAAAAGACTAGAGAAGAAGTCCTGTAAAGGGACCAGTCTAGAAGCGCTGGTGACGGCGCCACTACCGCTCTCACCAAAAAAATTTACCACAAACCCAGTGGTGGCAGCAACGTTAAGTATCTGGGGGCAATGGAGGCGACAGAGAGGTGTGTTGGGAGCCTTGGTGGGGTCCCCAATTAGGAACAACTATAGGTTTACCCCAGGGAGGCTGGATGGAGGATTCCAGAGCTGGCACCAGTTGGGAATCAGGAGAGTGGGAGACTTATTTATAGACGGGACGTTTGCGAGCTTGGGAGCGTTGGAGGAAAAGTATAAGCTGCCCCGGGGAAATTTCTTTAGATATATGCAGGTGAGGGCGTTCACAAGACAACAGGTGAGGGAATTTCCGCTGCCCCCGACACAGGGGATCCAGGATAGAGTGCTTTCGGGGGTGTGGGTCGGGGAGGGCAAGGTGTCAGAGATATACCGGGAGATGAGAGAAGAGGGGGAGGAGCTGGTGGGCGAACTGAAAGGAAAATGGGAAGAAGAGCTCGGGGAGGAGATTGAGGAGGGTTTGTGGGCTGATGCCCTAAGCAGGGTAAATTCCTCTTCCTCGTGTGTCAGGCTTAGCCTGATCCAATTTAAGGTGCTGCATAGAGCACACATAACGGGAGCAAGGTTGAGCAGGTTCTTCGGAGTTGAGGACAAGTGTGGGAGGTGCGGCGGAAGCCCGGCAAACCACATACATATGTTTTGGTTATGCCTGGCACTGGAGGGGAGTGACGGGAGTGATCTCGAAGGTGGTGAAGGTCCGGGTCAAACCATGCTGGGGGTTAGCTTTATTTGGAGTTGCGGATGAGCCGGGAGTGCAGGAGGCGAAAGAGGCTGGTGTCGTGGCCTTTGCGTCCCTAGTAGCCCGGCGTAGGATTTTACTCATGTGGAAGGAAGCGAAACCCCCCGGACTGGAGGCCTGGATAAACGATATGGCGGGGTTCATAAAACTGGAGCAGATTAAGTTTGCGCTGAGAGGATCGGCTCAAGGGTTCACCAGGCGGTGGCAACCGTTCCTCGACTATCTAGCGGAACGTTAGAGGGAAGATAGATGACCAGCAGCAGCAACCCAGGGGGGGGGGGGGGGGGGGAAGGGAGGGAGGGAGGGTAAAATGTTTGGGTTCTGGGAGGGGGGGGGGTGGACGGAGGGGGGGTTTCATTTTATGTTATTTGGTTAGTTTACCATGTTAGTTAGTTACTCAATGTTAGATTGTAGTTATCATGTTACTTGTATTTAAAACATTTTTTTTTTTTTTTTGATTTGTAAGGGGGAAAAAATTGTGATTGAAAAACTTTAATAAAATATATTAAAAAAAAAGATTAGAAGGTTGTTCAAAAAGCGTATAATAATAATTTATAATCGTTATTAGTGTCAAAAGTAGGCTTACATTGCACTGCAATAAAGATATTGTGAAAATCCCCTAGTTGCCAGACTCTGGCGCCTGTTTGGGTACACCGAGGGAGAATTCAGAATGTCCAATTTACCTAACAACAAATCTTTCGGAACTTGTGGGAGAAAACTGGAGCACACGGAGGAAACCCACGGACATACGGGGAGAACGTACAGACAGTGACCCAAGCCGGGAATCGAACCCGGTTCCCTGGCGCTGTGAAGCAACAGTGCTAACCACTATGCTGTAGAGCCGTGGAGTAGAATAAGTAAGAAAGTTAGGCAAATTACTTTTTCATTTTCTCTTTATAAATCACTGGTTAGACTCCAGTTGGTGTATTATATCCAATTCTGGGCATCACACTTTAGGAAGGATGTCAATTCCAGAGAGAAGATGTAGAAGACATTTACTAGAACAGCAGGCTGGGGAGACTAGAGCAACTGTGGTTGTTCTATAGAGCAGGAGAGATTTAACAGAGGTGTTCAAAGTCATAAAGAATTTGATACAGTGAGACAGTAACCAGAACACTGATTTAAGGTAATTGACAAAAGAACTGAAGAGGAGCTGAGAATTGTTTTTATGCAACGGGTTGTTATCTGGAATGTACTGCCTGAAAAGGTGGTGGAAGCAGATTCAACAATAGCTTTCAAAAAAGGAATTGAATAAATATACAAAGGAGAATAATTTGAAGGGCTATGGGGAAAGGAGATTGGAGTGGATCGAATTGTATAGCTTGTTGAAAGATCTGGCAGAGGTACGATGGGCCTGATGTGACATTTTGTGAGTGTGATATCGCCAGTTGCTGTGGGGTCAGGGTTACGTGAGAGCAAACATTTGGGAGTCAGGTCATCTAAATTCCACGCTGTGAAACAATAATTAATTTTCCTAACTTTATCCCCTGGGGAATGCCTATTTCCTTTTATGAGTAAGGTTGAAGAGTCCCATAACAAGGAAGCCTCTGACCCCTATGGTCTGGCCCTATCACTTCTTGAGTTTCCCTGGAGACATAGGGCTGGGCATGTGTCTGCAGTAGGTGCAGGCCCAGCAATGATATGGAGGAAGGTTGACATGTTTTTCTTGAACTTATGGCCATGAAGTATGCAGTCTCAAGGGTGTCCTAAAAAATGGTATTTGGTTTGCAGTGGAAAGCCTCACCATTGAGAAGGTCTGGGTAATGGCAGACCACCTAAAGAAGAGCCATAAGTTCTGTTTTGTCATCTATCCAAGCAGATTCTTGGTTTTGGAGCCATTCCGGCCATGCTGTCAAACTCTCCCAGCCCATTAAAAAGTGAAGAGGAAACTCAGACTAAAGCATTCCATCAGCGGTAAAAAAAATGTTCTCACCATGATATCGAAATCTAAAATGCGAGGCTTGCCTAAACGACTATCAAGATCGCTAAAAGCAGAGTTTTTAAGAACAAAGACATCTTGTGTATGCGGTAAGCATGCTGGCCTGGCCACAAGTGTCATTTGAAGTGAATTTCATGGTTCCGCCTGCGCAAAGATCCTATAGCAATGGTGGCACACCTGCATGCTACCTCAAAAAAGCAATGCTACTAACATCTAGTAGCTTTAACAAAGAAGAACAAAAAACTTGTATTTATATAATTTTCATGATCTCAGAATGACCCTCCAGCACTTTACCAAAGTAAATGAAGTACTTTAATGAAGCATGCTTGAAGTGTAATCACTGTAGTAATGTACAAAACACATGTAGGAGAAGAGTGATACTTGGAATAGACCTTGTAAGATTCCATCCCAGTGAAAATATACGAGTAAAGATATTTGGATTGGGAAGTTATTCCTGCTTTCTACATTTTAAAAACATTGTGCTATTAGGTGAATTGACAAGTTTATTCTAAGGCAGCCAAATCAGGGGTAAGGATTACTCGCCCATTGTCTGGACAGATCCAACAAAACTAGTAAGGCTTGACACCATCCAGAACAAAGCATCCCACTTGATTGGTACCCCTTCCACTAACTTAAACACTCACTTTCCTTCGCCACTGGCGCACCGTGGCTGCAATGTGTGCCATCTACAAGCTTCTTCCAAAACTGCAACCTCTACCACTTGGAAGAACAAAAGGTCCAAAGGCAAATGGGAACACCACCACCTGCAGGTTCACCTCCAAGTCACACACCATCCTGACTTGGAAATATATTGCCGATCCTTCACTGTCACTGGGTCAAAATTCTGGAACTTAATCCCGAACATCACTGTGGGTGTACCTTTACTACAGCATGATGGCACAGTAATTCACACTGCTGTCTCACAGCACCAGGAACCCGGGTTTCATTCCAGCCTTGGGTGACTGTGTGGAGTTTGTGCACTCTCCCCGTGTCTGTGTGGGAGTTCCAGTTTCCTCCCACAGACCAAAGGTGTGCAGTATAGGTAGATTGGCCATGCTAAATTGCCCCTTAGTGTCTAAAGGTTAGGTGGATTACGGGGTTAGGGCAGGGATTGGGCATATGTGGGGTGCTCTTTCGGGGCAAACTCGATGGCGATTCTATGATTGCAGGAAGTACAGCGGTTCAAGAACGTGGCTCGCCGTCAACTTTTGAAAGACAGTTAAGACTGCGTAAACAGAAACACCCACATTCTATGCATGAATAAAAATAATAAAAATGGGGCTGCACTCAGGATTTAAAAGAATTAGTTTAAGGATTTAACCTATTTTATGCAGACAAATGGCAGAAAATGAAGACCGCACCCAGGAAACTGAAGAACAAAACAATGCATCTGAGGAAGAGGACCTTACTGATCCAGCCATAGAAATTAATGAAGTGGCGGAAGCGGGCCCTCCTGAAGAGCCAGCAGATGGAAAAGCTGATACAAAGCATTATACTATTGAGTCACCTTCAGGTAAAACTGACTATAAAATATCTTCAACTAAACTATTACTTATAACTAAAAACTTGCAGTTTTCTAGGATGATACAGTCATTTTACTACTGCACAGTGAGATTGATAGTTGGAAAATGGGAAATAGGGAGAAGGAATTTGCAAATAGGATTAAAAGGATAACTCCTTCATTACTAACACATTTGACAAGGCCAAATGCGCTACCTCTGTTCCTACATTTCTATCCCATGCAACCTGCAGATCATTTGCTAAATATTTTATTTTCCTGTACTTTTCCTTCTGAAAAATGAAGCTGTGGGAAGAATCTACTGCTGCATGTTACTCCCTTACCATCTATAGCTTAGCAAATCATGGATGAAAACAGATACCATTCTGCACAGCAAAGAATGCAAAAGGAATTTAATTCAGCGCTCAATAATAGAAAACCACTGTTTCATTCAGCTTCATGCTACCAGATAGAATATTAATAACGTAAATGTTAATGTGTCCACAAGTATTGCATGAGAGTAGTGACAGATTCTTTTTAATTGATTTGAACATTTTTATTTTTCAGTTAATTTCTTCTCACTTTCCTTTTAGCCATTTGATGCAATATGTCATTCCCTGATTGGGAACAGAAGCAAATATACTGGGTGGGATTCTCTGATCCTGAGGCTAAGCCTTGACGCCGTCGTAAACGCCGTTGCGTTTCTCGACGGTGTCAACATAGCCTCGAGCAGAAATTCTGACCCCTACAGGAGGCCAGCATGGCACTGGAGCGACCCACGCCGCTCCAGCTGCTGATCCCCGGCGTCAGATGGGCGCTACGGGTCTGTGCATGCGCAGTGGGACCAGCGCCAATGCACGCATGTGCAGTGGCTCCCTTCTCCGCGCCAGCCCCGACGCAACATAACGTGGGGCTACAGGGGCTGGCGCGGAACAAAAGAGGCCCCCAGCCCGAGAGGCCGGCCCGCCGATCGGTAGGCCCCAATCGTGGGCCAGGCCACAGCGGAGGCCCCCCAACCCCTCCCCCCGGGGTTGGATCCCCCTCCCCTCCAACCGGGCTGCCCCAGATGCATCCACGCCGAGGTTCCGCCAGGTAAGAGCAGGTGTGAATGGCGCTGGTGGGACTCGGCTTTTTTTGTGTGGCCACTCGGACCAACCCGGGCCGAGAATCGCCGGGGGGGTGGGGGGGCCAGAGAGCGGCCCCCGACCGCGCCGGCGCCAATGGCGCCGATTCTCCACTCTCCGGAGAATCAGCGGACCGGAGTCGGGGCGGCGTGGCAAGATTCGCGCTGGTCCTGGCGATTCTCCGGCCCGGAGGTGCATGAGATCCACAAGGCATAGCTGTGTAAGAAAAGCAGAACTTTGTTTCATTACAATTGGGCAAATTAATTGCTGTTTTTTTATGTGACTTTAGATTGACCAAATGAATATACCTTGCTTTAACCGATAGTCGAGCTTGTCACTCTAATACAGTGATGGGCAACCTTGGTGAGTGAGTGGGCCGCATGAGTAGCCCCCCTTCATCTCAGTGGGCTACTAAATTGAAATTCGACATGTTCACTAACTATGATCCTTGAATAAGATTGAATACATTTAATACACGCTGAATATTTCACCACAAGGTATAGAAAACGCATATATTCATAGAATTGTCATCCACTTCAAGTGGTAAAACTAAAATAACTATTTACTCTTGATTGGATGCCGAGGGACCGCACAGTTCTCTTAGTCAATGTTGTGTGCAGTCAGCAATCACCTCACTTCTCATGCCCTTGCTTTCCATATGTATCACCGGTAGGAAAAAGCTGCTCAGGTAGAAACCAGCAGAATGTGGCAACACTGCATGTGGGCAACAGTCAACTAAACGTCTTGTGGGCCATACTCCGACCCTGATGGGCCATTTGATGCCCCCGGGCCGCAGGTTGCCCACCACTGCTCCACCACTATCTCATTAGTACAGTGAGGGCTTAGCTAAGCAAACATTTGGGACCTTCCCGACCCAAATTCAAATCTGAGGGAGTAACTTTGGTTGAGAATTATTTATGAGTTATTTGCTAAAAGAACAATACCATTGGTTGACTGGAATCCACTTTTATTGAAAGCCAATGGGCAATGCTTACTTCTCATAGGTTTAAGGGAACAGTTCACAAATCTGTCACCTCTGTCTACTTTTCAGAATTTTAAGGCTAGCACAAAAAAGTCACCTCAAACATAGCATCAAAGAATGAAACTGGAATCAATGGTCTTTTGTCAGGGAGGGCGGTAGCGTAGTGGTATTGTTACTGAATCTTCACCATGTGCTGAGTGCATAGACTGGTTAGGACAGGCATAGGTCTTTAGTTTAATCTAACATCGCGTTAACCCACAGTGAAAGTATGTTTAACAGTTTCTAGCTTAATAAAATAGTGTTGCACTATTTTAAGTGTTGGTGGCCTGTATGTGTTCCACGGATCCAGAGCACCCAACACATCAATCGGAACCTGAACGATTATGCCACCGCTTCATTCCAGGGCTCGAGCGGGGACTTGTGAGGCATATCACAACCTACAGTACACAAGTGCATCCATGAAGTCACGGATGCCCTGTATGCCCGGGCAGCCGACTACATAAACATTGATCTGGACCAGACCCACCAAAATACCCAGGCAGAGGATTCTCCGCCATCGCTGGGATGCCCCAGATTCAGGGGGTAATAGATGGCATGCATGTTGCCTTGCGCACACCGGGGAGTCAGCGAGCACCCTCCATTAACAGGAAGGGGTTCCACTTCCTGAATGTTCAACTTGTGTGAGACTACTACCTCTCGATCATGCATGTGAAGCGTGCGTGACAGCTACATGCTGGGACACTCAAGGATCCCCGGAATCTTTGAGGACCACCCCAGGATGACATGTTGACTCTTGGTAAGGGGTACCCACTGAGGTCCTGGCTGATGTCGCCAGTGCGGAAGCCAGTCGGAGAGACATGTTGCCATCTGTGCTGTCATTGAGCAGTGCATCGGACTGCTCAAAATGTGGATCGAATGCCTGGACCATTCTGGTGCTGGTGCTGAGAGGGTCTCACACCTTGTGATGGTCTGTTGTGCCCTCCACAACCTGGCACAGCAACAGGGTGGCGTTCTGGAGTGGAAGAGGGCCATGTCGTCTGAGGAGGGGCCGGATCAGGAGGGACTGGAGGACAAGCCTGGGGCAGACCCACGGGTGCAGCCAGAGGGAGGAGGACAGTTGATGGCGGCGAAGGTCCGGCATGCCCCTTTCGGCCAGGGAGGCCCTCATCCTCGCCCACCTCATAGGACAGGGCTTTGTCCATCATCTCCACCCCCCCCCCCCCCCCCGCCTCCTGTCCACTAGTGTTGCCCACCGACATCTCTGCGGTTGCAGAGCGTGGGGATGATAGCTGTGATGCATCGATGGTGTCACCCTCGGAGCTCTCGAACCCCGAATGGCCCGACTCCAGTTGATCCTGTGAGCAAATGGACATGCGATCAGTGAAAGGGAAGGACCATTTCATCTGAACAATTCACTTGGGTCAGGTCATTTGGATGAAGAAGCAGTGGATCCTCACCTCCTGTGGTGCAGGCAAACTCACTGTTGGTGACTGCACTACCCTTGGACAACCCCGTGATCTCCAGGGCCAGAGGGGGGTGAGATTTCTGATGTCTGGCACCCCGCTGCCCATTTGGGCCCTTGCCTGCTTAATATCTGCTAACTTGTTCTGCAGGGACAAAGAAAGAGCATTGTGAGCCACACGCTTAATGCACCGGAGGGGGGTGTTCTATGGCAGGTAACATGTGTGGGAACCGTTCCTGCGCAGGGGTAGATTGTGCTGGGGCACAGGTGCAGTAATATTCCTGGTGGGGGGGGGGGTTGTTTGTGTGGCGTGGAGTGCAGCCCCCGACTGTTTGTAAGGGGTTTAGGGTGGTGGCAGGCGGGACTGATGCCAAGGTGCTGGTGTCAACTTACCTGTTCAGCCCTGTAGAGCTCGTTGGGTTCTTCCTGCACTGGATGGAGGTCCTCCTGATCTCTGTGCCTAAATTGATAGCTGCTGCCACTGCATCCCAGGCGGCATTGCCAGCCCTGTGGCTGGTCCTCCGACCCTCTTTGGGGAACAGGGGGCGGGATTCTCCGACCCCCCCGCCGCGTCGGAGAATCGCCGGGGGCTGGCGTGAATCCCGCCCCCGCCGGTTGCCGAATTCTCTGGCAACGGATATTCGGCGGGGGCAGGAATCGCACAGCGCCGGTTGGCGGGCCCCCCCACGGCGATTCTCCGGCCCGCGATGGGCCGATGTCCCGCCGCTGTCAACCCACGCCAGCCGGCATGGATTGAACCACCTTTGGAACTGCGGGACACGGTGGTGCGGGCAGGCTCCGGGGTCCTGGGGGGGGCCCCGGGGGGTGCCCCCACGGAAGCCTGGCCCGCAATCGGGGCCCACCGATCCGCGGGCGGGCCTGTGCCGTGGGGGCACTCTTTTCCTTCCGCCTTCGCCATGGTCTCCACTATGGCGGAGGGGGAAGAGACCCCCCTCCACTGCGCATGTGCGAGGATGCCGTGAGCGGCTGCTGACGCTCCCGCGCATGCGCCGCCCGGCAAAGTCAGTTTCGCGCCAGCTGGCGGGGCACCAAAGGCCTTTCCCGCCAGCTGGCGGGGCGGAAATCAGTCCGGCGCGGGCCTAGCCCCTCAAGGTGAGGGCTCGGCCTCTCAAGATGCGGAGACTTCCGCACCTTTGGGGCGGCGCGATGCCTGACTGATTCGCGCCGTTTTTGGCGCCGGTCGGCGGACATCGCGCCGATATCGGAGAATCCCGCCCAGGGTGTCCCATCTCACCGCCACATCATCCAGCAGCCTGACCAGGTTAGCAACCCTGAAGTGTGGAGCAGGTCTACGGGGTGGCATGGCTGTGAACTTACTGCAGTGTGTTCGGAGGGAGCAGCTCCCCATGTTAGCGAGGTGCTAAGCGCGCGGTCCAAACAAATCAGCTGGCAGGACATCCATTTTCACCGCAAAGCTCGTGGGGATCATTTCCTGCCCGAAGTGCCATTAAATATTGGACGCTGTCTTGCTGGATTGGCTGCTGTCGGGAAGCATTCAGGAAATCAGGCCCGAAAGGACATAGAACTTCTCCCATTAAATCATGCCCAAATCTTTATTTTACGTAAATTAGTCATGGATCCAAAGGTTATGCCTCATCTCAATTGAGTTTGTATTAAATCCATGTTTAAAGAGAGGGGAGAATTTAGCACATGTCCTGTTTCAGTAGCCAATGTTCCAAATTAAGCATTCTTTGTTCTCTGAGACATGCAATTGTTTAACTACAAATTGTGCAGAACAAAAGAACACTCAGGATCAAAAATGACGTTTGACAATGAACTCAAGGGATATCTAGTCCAAAAACTGTGGCATCCCTAAATGTGATATTGAAATGTCAGATGAAAATTCTCAAACAATAGAAAGTCTAATTTTGTAGAACTGTAGAAATTCAGCACAAGGAGATAATTATCTACCTGTCCATGTTCTAAAACCGCATTCCTATTTTTATATTAAATGTCTTTAAGTTGATCCTGAGATCAGAAATTTCACGTGATAATGATATATATATATATTATATTTATATGTGTGTATATATATATATATATATATATATGTATATATATTCTGCCACTTCACCTAACAGTATACACACAATCCAAATATGCATGCTAACCTTTTCTTAAGTGGATGGACAAATTTTCTCCCAAATATACTGTATTTCCAAAGTCATACATTTCACCCTACCTTGTAAGTATGATAACCTATTTTCTTTCTCCTTTTCATACTTGATGCTACACCATGATACAAATGAATTGATTTGCTGCAATAGGAAGTTCTGAATTTGCAAGTTATAATGTGGAAGAATCATCTGTATCTGTAGCTACTCTGACTGATGAAGAAACAGCAAATAAAACATCACAAGAGACTGTGTCACTAGATGTTGCTCGCGGTCCAACAGGTATTGTTGTTTGCTAATAGAATAAAATTAGAGCTCGTGGACTAGTAAAGTTTTGTTTTTCAAATTACTGGTGACATTTCAGTTGAAGGATTGTGGGTCGATATGTCCATACTAATTCAGATATGTGGCATTTCCATGGAAATGGTTATCATTAATATTTTCTCAGAGTTTTGTCATTTTTCCGACTGCATCCTTTTGGAGTCCTTTTGGAGTCTTGCATCACCTCCATTCAATACTGGATAAGTGCACCGTTTCCACTTACTACATGGTAACTAGCTGCAGCTCAGAGTGGTTCACCTTATTTTTGGCAAATTGTAGGTCTCTCTTGCAATTGGGTTGGACCACGAGAAGCTTGTGGGGAATTGTTGACTCAAATCCATGACACAGAATTGAGCTATCACTGTAATCGATTGTCAATTGATTTTTCTGGATCATTCAATTATTTTTATCTGAGATGAGGTGGGGGTAGATTTCAGTCATGTCTGAAGATATAGGTTTTTAGGGGGCCTTTTAAGGTCGACCGAAAATAGCAAAATTATTCTGTTCGAATTCTAGAGAGCAAGAATATTTTGACTGAAAGTGCAGCATCCTTTGATAGAAATAAGGGACAGAGACATCAAGGAAGAGGTTTTGGCAGGAATATATGGCTGGAAAAGGTTCAGATTGATGCGAGCACAGCCGTAACTGTGCAAGTATCTTAATTTGTCTCAAATTAATTTGGTGGAGTAGAAGATTCTGAACCAGTTATTGATGACATGGAATGTAGGGTATGTGGGACTTAATGCAATAGGATACTAAAATTTATGTAGACAAGAAGTTGGGAGGCTGACAACAAAACTAGCAAAGGAATCAATTTGGGTATGGGCATGCCAATCCACTGTGCCCTAATCCTCTATCTGATAGGTTTCTTTTTGATTGATGTTGTTAGACTGTCCACGTCCTCCACCCCACCTCCCTAGATCCTCCTTGCAAAGTAAATGGCTTTCCAAGCAGGTTAAAGGGAGGGACAGAGGGGCTGGTTTTGGGAAGGACCATTAAGGAGGGGTATGAGTTGAGGTGAACAGGGATAAGCACTTATCTCTCAAATTACATAGCAACGAGGTGACTTGCTTCCTTTATGCAGCTGATTGGGGAATCAGCATGGCGAGACTAGTTGTAGCCATCTAAAATGGCCACCTTCAAAGGACAATGGGAATTGTGGTCAACTGGGACACAGCCTCTGTGTGTTGTGCAAAGAAGCCAGACCTGGCCGAAACTTGCACCCATTAAAAGTCAATCACCATTTACCCCAGGAAAATAGAATTTGAATCAAGGAACTACAACAGTAGTAGACTAACCGGCTCCACTTCCCTTATTTAGAAAGGCCTACGTGCCTGGGACAATGACAGCTAGGACCCACCCAGTCACCGAGGTATCCGCCCCTTAATTGGCCAGGATCAATGAGGGTGATCGAAACCCTATCGATCTTTTGGATCTGGAGTTTGGACCGCCCAAAAGAGCGCAAAAGAGAAGAAGGATAAGAAGCCCTGAGCACTAGGGATCGGCCTCTTGTGGACCGGCCTGTGTGCGACCAATTGCAGCATATCAACTAGCCAAGTTCAAGGACCCGCAATCGCTACCTGAAGGACGAGCCCAACCGAGACAAACCTGAAGACTTCCAACCGACTCACGCCTTATCTCGCACAGAGCCGGTCACCCCGAAGTTAAGTAAAGGTCATCTTAGTTATTAGGTTTAGTTTAGTGCGTAGCCGTGTGAATCATTGCACATAAAACAAGTGTGTTTGTTAATAATCTGTCTTTTGAACTAATATACTGGTTGTGTGGTAATTCGGTCAATATAAGAAACAGCTTGTGGTTCATATAGAAATAAAGAAGTCAACATTGTAGACACAAAGATATCCCACAAATCAATAGGGATGTATGTAATCCTCTTAATTTCTGTGATAATATGCCCAACATCTCAGTGTGCCGATCAATCTGGTTTTATTTAATTAAATTATGTTTGGGATGAATGGCTTTCAATATCCAGCATTTATTCTATCTTATTCTCATTCACATGGAACAGAAGATTCTGAAACTGTAGGCCATGATGCAGGAGAAGGTCCAACTGTTGAAGCCACAGGGGACCAAACAGCAGGAGTACAGGCCATTGCAACACAAGAGGCAGTGTCACCAGACCGTGTTGATATCACCAAACCAGGTAATATTGACATTTTCAGAGAATGTAACACGGTGTTCATATCTATTATTTTACAATTTCCAGGTTGCTCGGTATCTTTCTCATTACTGGTGACATATAATGAACAAATTCCACGTGATATTGTCTTTGTATTGAGTACGATATATTTTATAATCTTTTAAATCAGTTTTTAATGATGATTTAAAAATCCTGTTTTTTTTGGGGGGGGGGCGTGGTTAGCATTAAAGACGAGATGAATATCAGTAGAAATAATTTAAAACCAAAACCAAAGCCTTAAATGATGAGGGTAAAAAGTGAGAGATTAATCACAATACTATTGTACAAACTGCAAAATTACATTTTGCATGAATTATTATACATTCCGAACTTTTAAAGTATTTTTAGCTTTGTCATGCCATGATTTTGCAGTGCTCAGTCATCCACAAATACTATAAATTATGACAACCAACAATTATTTATACAAATCATGGTCAACATTTTTATGCCTGTGCACTGAAAAGTCATTATGGCATCACACAATTAATGTTTTTAAAAACTTTGAAATGTATAATAATTCATGCAATTTATACGGCAAAATTACATATTGTGGTTATTGTATGCAAGGTGTCCATTTTGTTAATAGCAGAGTTTGAGTCATCAAGCCAAGTGAAGTGGATGATGGAAGGGGCTATAGGTGCTAACTTGCTTCAAACCTGTTGGTCGCTCTTGAAAATCGCCTTTGGACACACAAGCAACTTGTGTTTAACAAGAAAAGGATGGAACCAGCCTTGAGCTTGAGGGGAGCCGCTGGCTTCTGTAACCCTGTGCTCTTCCAACCCAAGTTATCAAAAATGGCCTTTTTGAATAAACTTAAAAGGTTTAAAGTTCCATGGCCATTGTCTTCTGCAGGCTTTATCCCTCCTGTTTTGTGCCACCTTGTCCTACAAGCAGAAAAGTATCGTTGACATGCTGGAAGAACACATAGAGTGCCGCCCAAGTGATTACCTATCTGTATCCCAGTGAGTGCAAGAGAAACAAACTTGCATCATGTAACTGGGTATTGATGGGAGTCTCCTTTGTGAGCTTACCTGTATAGGTGCTTAGGTACCAATAGTTCCCATTCAAATTTGTAACAAGTACACCTTACTGAAGAATGAACTTGCATAAGAAGCTACAATAAAGGTGCTTTTTACATGGCCTTAGGAAGCATGCAACAAGTTGAGAGGAAACTCTTCATCAACTTTGTACAGGTAAATTCTGAGTAGCCATACCATGGTAGATTATCTGAAACTGGCAAATTAATTCCTCATCTGCACTCAGTCCCTGTTAAAGTTGGTCTTTTGTGTTTACACTTTTCAACTTTTGCTATCCAGCCACTAGTAGTAGAAGCTAGAACCCGAGGGCTTGCCTCAGACTGAAAGGAGGATTGTAGCCACCTGAGTTGGCCAAGTCCCGATTTAAAATGGCGAACGGCAAAGGCTGAAGGGAAATTCAGCCAACGCAGGCAGAAACCAGCAGGTGCAGGTTTGCTGTGTATTTAACTCTGCAAAGGCCCAGACAGCATCAATACAGCGACCATCAGCATAATAATGTAGCAGCCATCTACATACTAATGAGCAATCCCCGGGAACAATAGCAACATTTGGGACAAACAAAACTAAGCCAGACTCCCCGGCGCCAGCAGGAGCCAACACAAAAGAGGTTAACGGACACCTCAAGACCGCCCATCGATCAGGGAACCGCTCCAGTATTGGAGAAATCGAACCAAGCGGTTGGAACGAAGTCCAATCACCTAGAACCAGGTATGGGGTCTGCCCCGAAAGGCGGGAAGCCCCTGGGAACTATAAAGTTAAGCCCCAAGTTCAAATCGCCCCCTCTTCTTCTTGACCGGGTCACCCAGCAACGCGAACCAACATTGACTGTGACCGGTCCAGTGGCCGCTGAGAGATCATAAGTCTTAAGTCAACGCTTGCTACGAGATAGGCGCTCCTAGCTATCAATCTGTACCAACTTCGAATTCCCCAGACTCAGAACCCGAACGAAAGGCCGTTTGTTCCCCTGACCTGGTGGGCCAGTCCGCAGCTAAGTACAGGCCTGTTAGTCGTAGAAGTAGCTTAGACGTAGAATTTGTGCACGAGTAACGATTACTGTGTATAATAAATGTGCTTTGATTTAAATCTTACTAATCGGTGTATTGAGTTATTGGTCATTACTCGAACTTGAACCTCGTGGCGGTATCATAAAGATACTTGGCGACTCGAAAGCAAAGATTATAAACAGAGCCAAGTTCACCAAAAGTTAGCAACAGGATGATGAGGCGGAATGTTTTCGGCTGGAGGATGGTGAAATGTGGAGCTCATTGCCACAGGGGCTGTGGAGGCTGGGTCACTGAATGTCTTTAAGACAGAGATGGATAGGTATTTGAATTATAGGAGGATTATGGGTTATGTGGAGAAGACAGGAGAATGGGGATGGGAAACATATCTGCCATGATTGAATGATGGAGCAGACCCGATGGACTGAGTGGCTAATTCTGTCCCTACATCTATGGTCTTATGGATAAGTGAGGGAGGCAAAATTGCCATCCTCTGGCAAACAAGGCAAAGTTCCTTTTTTTTCACTTCATGAAAGAGCAGCTCCATAAATGTGTTAATAAATGCAAATTCATTGTGAGTAGTGCATTTTTTATACCAGAAACTCAAAAGATTTCTTGACAAAAGAGATAATTTCACTATTTTTTTTTTTTAGATATATTTAGAGTGCCCATTTTTTCCAATTAAGGGGCAATTTAGCATGGCCAATCCACCTATTCTGCATATCCTTTGGGTTGTGGGGGTCATACCCACGCAGACATTGGGAGACTGTGCAAACTCCACACGGGCAGTAACCCGGGTCCGGGATTTAACCAGGGTCTTCGGTGCCGTGAGGCAGCAGTGCTAACCACTATGCCATCGTGCCGCCCATAATTTCACTATTGTATTGTTGCTACAGCCTTTGAAGGGCTATGACTGTATCAGATTGTTTTTGCCCAACTGAATAAAATCTCAGCAGGAGACCCAACCCAGTCAGGACACCATGTTGAATACTTGACCAATTGTTTAAAATTTAAGTCATTCAGCCATTCTTAATTAATGCCCTGCTTTCATAGCCTAAGTGCCAGGACAAAAATGTTACCCCTAAGGACTATACACTTGTCAAGTTACAAATAAACTACACCAAAATTTTTTTGTGCTCAAGGTGTGTGTTAAAAATGGAATCTGAAGTATGAAAACCATTTTGGAGGGTTCTAACACTTGCAGCAGCTTCCAGTGGTTAGCACTACTGCCCCACAACGCCAGGGACCGGGGTTGGGTCACTGTCTGTGTGGAGTTTCCCATGTCTGCGTGTCTTTCCTCCTGCTGCTCCGGTTTCCTCCCATAGTCCAAAGATGTGCAGGCTAGGTGGATTGGCCATGCTAAATTGCCCCTTAGTGTCCAAAAGGTTGGTGGGGTTATTGGGTTGCGGGGATAGGGTGGAGGCATAGGGTGCTCTTTCGGAGGGTCAGTGCAGCCTCATGGGCCAAACAACCTCCTACTGTAGGGTTTCTATGATTCTATGAACTAAAATTATCTTTGCCGGCTCGATGTTACTGATACCCAACCTCATACATTATTGGCCGGATGCGACTGAAGACTACAATCAGTTGCTGAACAATTAATGATATACTTATTTGATGTATATTTATCACCATAATGATGATGAAGTAATCTTTCTAGTTTCTTTCAATTTTCCGTGGAGCTTTACTAGCAAATGTAGTCAATCAGTTCCCCACACCACTGCATTGTTCTGTTGTGAAACTCTTTGATTCCTTGCTTATTTTATATTCCCTCTCATGTTTTCCATTCCAATTCTCTTCCCGTACCTGGTGGTGCACTAAGGCAGACTTTTGTCTGTTTCCATAGCTAGTAATTCCCGGAACAGGTCGCTAGTCTGTTGCCTGGGGCTTATAACTTGAAAGATGCTACTGACCAGGAGTCTACCCTACTCTCACCACCAGCCATTGTCAGGTTTGGAAAGATTTGCAGGTCGACACACTTAACGTGTTTGGCCACATTATGGACTTGGCCATCAATTTCTGGGGTGTACCAGTGTATCAGCCCATTAATCTGTGACATTAGCATATCACATCGGTTTTCAATGGATACCAGGTTTATAATAAGCTACTGTATACTGACAGCAATAGATCTGGTCAACATTTATTTTTAAGTAATATTTTCACATGACTTTTTTTCTTATTGAACTTGTTTAAACCACCGAATGCGAATAAAGACACGGCAAGAGAAGGAGTTATTATTCTTGACTGTAGCAAAATTGGTGTGGGAGAAGGCACTAAAAGTTCAGAAAGCCCTTTGCCTGCTGCGCCTGATCAATCAAATGAGAAACCAGAAGGTAATGTAAAATTTTACTTGGTAGCAAAATGTTTTTAAGTTGTTCAGTTTTACTACAGTTCAAATTATTAGCCAAGATTTATAAGAATTGTGCCTGCAGTGAGAACTGTATATTTTAACTTCTTCAGTTGTTCCAAACATAAAATATATGACTAATGTTCCTTTTTTTGTCAATTCTTGTATCCCATTCCCTTCATATTATTTTGCCAGATTTGTTGGGTTATAAAGATTTGATTACATTTTCTGAGAGAAGTGAGTTTTAAGTGACATAGCCAACATTCTTCCCTCGACTACATCAGCAACCAGAAGCAGGTTATTTTGTCAGTCAATTCAGGCTGTTTGTAGGATTTCGCTGTCCGTTAAAAAGTAGTTTGCTTTCATCCGTCCATGACAATGTAATTCATTGCATCTGAAATATTTAAAAATGTTTTTAACAGGCAAAATAAGGCATTTATTTCTGTTCCCAAGCTTCCAGCCATAGTTTTGTGCAAGTGCTGCTGAGTATTCATGAGACTTCTTTTAGGAGCTTAGTTAACAATTTTAATATTTATCCTGTATGGGATAACTACTGAGACTGGCTCATCCTGTGATGAATGATATCTGTATACACATGTACCTTTAATGCGTAGGCCCCTTTAAGACCGGGTTTGGAACCCTGGGGGCCTCCGCCTCTGGCTCCGCCCCCAGGGAACTGTATATAAGGTTATGTTCAGTAGGCAGCGTGCAGTGAGCACACTTCTCGGCAGCTGTCTGGTTCTCTGGTAATTAAAGCCTTTAAATTATCGATCTTCTCCCCTGCGTCGTAATTGAGGGTATCTCAATTTAATTACCAGACTATATCAAGATGGACAGCGGTCTAAAGCCGGAGAAGCTCAATTTGGACGCTCGGTCGCCGGAGGCCACTGAAATGTTTAAATACTGGCTCCGGTGCTTTGAGGCCTATCTGAATTCCTCCGAGACTGAAGTTGGCGGACCTCGCAAGCTGAGCTTACTACATGCCCGGGTGGGCCACCGACTATCCTCCGTGATCGAGAAAGCTATGACGTACGAAACGGCGGTTGAAATCATACGGAAGCGTTTCGTAATGCCGACAAACGAGGTAGACGCCAGACATTTGCTCTTGACTTGCCGCCAGCGCTCCGGGGAAATGCTAGATGAATACTTGGGAGAGACTCACCGCGCTCGTCAGGAACTGCGACCATAAAGAGGTGACGGCAGAAGTCCACATGAACTTACATATTCGTGATGCTTTCGTGTCCGGTATCCGATCCACGTACATCCGGCAGTGGCTCCTAGAAGATGGAGCGAAGGACCTCCAAGGCACGGTAACGCTCGCCTCTTCCCTGGAAGCGGCCCATAATCTCCGCACTTACTCCGTGGACCTTGCGAACCCCTCTCGATCCCCTCCAGACTCGGCCACGCTACAGGCCTGCGCCGCGCGGCGACCCGCTCACACCGGGGGCCACCAATGCTATTTCTGTGGGCAAGGCCAGCACTCGCGCAGCGTTGCCCAGCCCACTCCGCTAGCTGCAATGAATGCGGAAAGAAGGGGCACTTCGCGAAGGTCTGACTGGCTGGGCCCAAAGGCCAAAAACAAAAGTCTCATCGGGCCCAGAAATCGAACTCCCGGGACCACAGGCCCTGCAACGCGGCCGTGCGGCGGCCGGACACGCCTACTTCCGATGCGTCATCGGCCTCGTGCGAGTCATGGGGGCGGCCATCTTGGCGGCGGCCACCTTCAACACCCAAAACGTGCGACCGACGGCGGCAGCCATTTTGCGAGTCCGTTTCAACCGAGGACTCTGCCCGCAACTAGGAGCGATCATGCTCTATCAATCTCCGCCGAAGCACCTGCGAAACTCAATGATGTAGGTTCAAATCAACGGCCGTGACACCCCCTGCGTTTTTGACTCCGGGAACACGGAAAGTTTTATACATCCAGACATGGTAAGACGCTGCTCCCTGCGCACCTATCCCACCTCCCAAACTATCGCCCTCGCATCTGGGTCTCATTCGGCCCAAATCACGGGCTATTGTGTCGCGAACCTCGCTATTCAAGGCACCAAATACGCTTGTTTTAAACTTTATGTCCTCCCTCATCTCTGCGCCCCCCCGATGCTCGGTCTGGACTTTCAGTGCAGCCACCGAAGCCTGACACTGAAGTTCAGCGGACCCCTGCCTCCGCTCACGGTATGTAGCCTGGCGACACTCAAAAGTTGCACCCCCCCCCCCCTCTTCGTGAACCTCACTCCCGACTGTAAGCCCGTCGCCACCAGGAGTCGGCGGTACAGCGCCCAAGACATGACTTTCATCAAGTCAGAGGTCCAGAGGCTACTAAAAGAAGGCGTCATAGAGGCTAGCAACAACCCTTGGAGGGCACAAGTAATGTCCGCTCAGGAGAAAAACAACGTATGGTGGTGGACTATAGTCAGACCATAAACCGCTTTACGCAACTCGATGCGTACCCACTTCCCCACATAGCAGAAATGGTGAACCAAATCGCCCAGTATCGAGTATTCTCCATGGTCGACCTAAAATCTGCCGATCATCAACTCCCTATCCTCCCAGACGACCGCCCCTATACGGCCTTCGAAGCAGCCGGTCGGCTCTTCCACTTCCTCAGGGTCCATTTCGGTGTCACAAACGGAGTCTCCGTTTTCCAAAGGGCGATGGATCAAATGGTGGACTAGTACGGCTTACGGGCTACATACCCGTACTTGGACAACATCACCATCTGCGGCCATGACCAGCAGGACCATGACGAAAACCTGAGGAAGTTCCTCCAGACCGCCCGGGCCCTCAATCTGACATACAATAAAGAGAAATGCGTGTTCCACACAACCCGGCTAGCCATCCTCGGCTACGTCATGGAAAACGGGGTCCTAGGCCCAGACCCCGACCGCATGCGCCCCCTTAAGGAACTTCCCCTTCCCCGTAGCCTCAAGGCACTCAAACAGTGCCTGGGGCTCTTTTCCTATTATGCCCAGTGGGACCCAGATATGCGGACAAAGCCCGTCCACTCATTAAGACCACGGTTTTTCCCCTGACGGCTGAGGCCCAGTCGGCATTCAGTCGTATCAAGGCCAATATCATCAAGGCCGCAATGCCCGCGGTGGACAAAACCATTCCCTTCCAGGTAGAAAGCGACGCATCAGACGTCACCCTGGCTGCTACCCTCAACCAGGCGGGCAGACCAGTAGTGTTCTTCTGAACCCTCACCGCCTTGGAAATTCGACACTCTGCAGTCGAGAAGGAGGCACAAGCCATAGTGGAGGCCGTGCGGCACTGGAGGCACTACCTAGCCGGTAGGAGGTTCGCTCTCGTCACCGACCAACGGTCGGTTGCCTTTATGTTCACTAACGCACAACGGGGCAAAATAAAGAATGATAAAATTCTGAGGTGGAGGATCGAACTCTCCACCTACATGTACGATATTACATATCGTCCAGGGAAGCTCAACGAGTCCCCAGATGCCCTGTCCCGCGGCACGTGCGCCAACGTGCAAAAAGACCGCCTGAGCGCCATCCACGATGACCTCTGCCACCCGGGGGTCACCCGGCTTGCCCATTTCATCAAGTCCCGCAACCTACCTTACTCTTCCGAGGAGGTCAAGGTCATGACGAAGGCTTGCTAGATCTGTGCGGAGTGCAAACCAAACTTCTATCGACCAGACAAGGCTCGCCTGGTAAAGGCCTCTGGGCCCTTTGAGCGACTAATCGTGGACTTCAAAGGACCCCTCCCGTCCACCAACCGCAACAGTTATTTCCTCACTGTCATCCCCTTCCGCTTCCCCTTCGCTGTCCCCTGCCCCGATATGACCTTGGCCTCCGTAATCAAGGCACTGCACAGCATCTTCACGCTGTTTGGTTTCCCTGCTTATATCCACAGCGACCGGGGTACATTGTTCATGAGCAATGAGCTGCGTCGCTATCTGCTCAACAGGGGCATCGCCTCGAGCAGAGTGACCAGCTATAACCCGCGGGGAAGCGGGCACGTGGTGTGGGAGAACGCAACAGTTTGGAAGGCTGTCCTCCTAGTCCTACGGGCAAGAAGTCTCCCAATCGCCTACTGGCAGGAGGTCCTACGCAATGCCCTACACTCCATTAGGTCGCTCCTCTGTACGGCCATGAACGAGACCCCTCACAACCGTTTGTTTGTCTTCCCCGGGAAGTCCGCCTCTGGGGTCTCACTTCCACGTTGGCTGACGACTCCGGGACCAGTTCTACTCTGGAGGCACGTGAGGAGCCATAAGACTGATCCACTGGTCGAGAGGGTCCAACTACTACACGCAAACCCTCAATACGCCTACGTCGAGCACCCCGACGGCAGACAGGACACCGTTTTCCTGCGAGATCTGGCACACTCTGGCTCGCCCACCGACGCCCCCCTTTCTACCGACGCTCCCCTCCCCGCACCAGCTGTCGACTCCGACAGCGACCCCCCATAGCGCCCCCCAGCCGGCGCCGGCACCAATCACCCTAGTCACCCCGGATACCCCCACCACTCCAAGGCGGGCAAAGGCTCAGACAACTGTGCTCCCGGATATACCACCACCGAGGACGACCGTATCCACCGCAACGCCACCGGAGCTGAGAAGGTCGACATGGGCAATCAGACCACCCAAAAGACTGAACTTGTAATGCCACTTTACCCCCGACGGACTATGCGTTTTATAAAACAGGGGGTGAATGTGATGAATGATATCTGTATATACATGTACCTTTAATGAGTAGGCCCCTTTAAGACCGGGTTTGGAACCCTGGGGACTCTGCCTCCGGCTCCGCCCCCAGGGAACTGTATATAAGGTTACGTTCAGTAGGCAGCCTGCAGTGAGCACACTTCTCGGCAGCTGTCTGGTTCTCTGGTAATTAAAGCCTTTAAATGATCGATCTTCCCTCCTGCGTCGTAATTGAGGGAATCTCACTTCCCCAATTGCTCAAAACATGCTCAAGGCCTAAAGTGATAATGTGTGCATATTGAAGCTTCGGAGATGATGCAAAGAGGAATGTGCGTATCATGGTCACCGTCAAGGTGACGGTCGCCCTGAACATTTATGCGGCGGGGTCCTTCCAGGGGCCGAGTGGCGACCTGTTCGGGATATCACAAACCTCGATGCACAGATTTATCAATGCTGTCACAGAGGCACTATATGCCCAGGGTATCAATACATCCATTTCAATGTGGGCTGAAGGGATGCATGTTGCATGACATGTTTTTGAACACCCCCCTTCCCCAGTGACTTCCCTTCCCTCTGGGCCACTGACCACATCTAGGGCTATCTGCTCTGCCATGATGAGGGGCTGCAGGTCCGGCGGTCCCCCTCCAGTCTTCTCCTGCTCCTGGTGGTTATGGACGGCCTACTACTGGAGAGGGACAAAGAGAAACCGACAGTGTTAGACAGTGCGACTCATGCAGCCTTTTCTGGCACTGTTGGCCGTCCAGACGGAGTTGCCTTTGGCGCTCGCGGCCTCTACCAACTACGCCCAGGCACGACGAATGGCAGCGGCTGGCAACCTCCTTGCCAGGCCGGATTACAGGGTCATCCGCCTCTCCCACGCATCCAGGAGGGTCTTCAGTTCGGCGTCCGCGAAACGTGGGACTGCGTGTCTTATTGCCATCTTGTTGGCTGCGATGGTGTGTGTGGGGAGTGCAGTGTGTATGTGTAACTGTAGCTTGTCAGACTCCTAAGTGTCAATCGCAAAACCAGCGAATCCTGCACCATTTCTCATGAGAACCATCTCCACACCACCCTCACCCCTGGGCGGCCAGGGTGGGTAGGCAGCCCTGTGCCCTTGGCACCAACCCCCCTCTCACACACCTGTAACCCCTTCCATTCCCCCCGGGAGGACAGCTGAACCCCACCCTGCACCACATAGAGTCAGAGTCATAGAGGTTTACAGCATGAAAACAGGCCCTTCAGCCCAACTTGTCCATGCTGCCCAGCTTTTACCACTGAGCTAATCCCAATTGCCCTCTAAACCCATCTTTCCCATATAACTGTCTAAATGCTTTTTAAAAGACAAAATTGTATCCACCTCTACTACTGCCTCTGGCAGCTCGTTCCAGACACTCACCACCCTCTGTGTGAAAAGATTGCCCCTCTGGACCCTTTTGTATCTCTCCCTCTTACCTTAAAACAATGCCCATAGTTTTACACTCACCAACCTTTGGGAAAAGATGTTTGACTACCTTATCTATGCCCCTCATAATTTTATAGACCTCGATAAGATCACCCCCAAGCCTCCTACGCTCCAGGGAAAAAAAAGACCCAGTCTATCCAGCCTCTCAAACCATCAAGTCTCGGTAGCATCCTACTAAATCTTTGCTGCACTCTTTCGAGTTTAATAATACTATTCTTTCTATACTATTATGCTACAGAACTGTGCACGGTATTCCAGGTGTGGCCTTATTAATGTCTTGTACAACTTCAACAAGATGTCCCAATTCCTGTATCCAATGTTCTGACCAAAGAGACCAAGCATGTCAAATGCCTTCTTCACTACTATGTGATTCCACTTTCAAGGAGCTATGAACCTGTACTCCGAGATCTCTTTGTTCTATTACTCTCCACAACACCCTATCATTAACTGAGTAGGTCCTGCCCAGATTCGATCTACCAAAATGCACCACCTCACACTTATCTAAATTAAACTCCATCTGCCATTCATCAGCCCACTGGCCCAATTGATCAAGATCCCGTTGCAATCCTAGATAACCTTCTTCACTGTCCACTATGCCACCAATCATGCGGTGCCAGTGCTAGCCCCTCAACAGTCGCTGAATTGGTCCAGGTACGGCACCGGTTCTGTTGTCGTGGTACTCCACAAACCCTGCTTCGGCATCAACACTTAGTCTCAGGAACGGAGAATCCAGCCCCTTATTTCCAGAACTGGACACCACACACACCACTTTCTAGTAAATGGGGGGTAACTTACTTCCCGATCCGTCTCTGTTTCAGATGGTTGGAAGTCTCTGAGAGCAGAATTCCAAAACAATTTTTTTAATTCATTTTTTCCGGGTGGCTCAAGTAAATTTATTTCCTCCCATTCTCTCTCTCTCTCTCTCTCTCTCTCTCTCTCTCTCTCTCTCTCTCTCTCTCTCTTTCCCCCCCCCCTGCAGCTTTTCAAAAATGTATGTCATCAACATTATTCAAACTATTTGAAGTGCCCAAGTTTGACGGATTGATCACCATGGGTATCTTTTGTGGATTTCTTTTGTTGGTTTGCTGATTTACATTTCCCTTCTGCATTAGTAATTCACTTTAGCCTTCACCAACTCTAGCTGTATTTACCAGAAAACCACCCCTTAAAGGTTGTACAGGAATGGCACAATGTAGATCACTTATTAATTTTCCCTCTGGTCTCAAATTGGCTACCAAGGCTGTAATAATATGTAGACAGACATGTAACTAAAGGGTTAATCAGAACATCCAGCTGTGGCATAACCACTAGAGGGCATTACACGACCACTATAAAACCACAGCTCACACAAGATCTCACCCTCATCCCAGCAGAAGCTGAAGGAAGAACACCAGTGTAGCAGAGATCTGAATCAAGCCATCACATGTACAGCTAGTCAATTTTACTGTGTTGCTAGAGTTCATCAGCAGAGTGTCAAACTCATTTATTAGTTCTGTCATTACTAAATAAATACTTTTCAGCATACTTCGAGGACCCGAGCATTCTTCAACATCGTCTACAGTTAGTAGCGACTTATATTACTTAAACAACGTAATATAATAATGGTTAGCCAAATGAGATTATAAGATCAGTGGATAGAGAAATATTGGGGAGTGAGGGGTACAATTTATCTCTGTATTCACCCATTTATCCATGGTGTCATATCACATTGCTATATCCAGGCCATAAAAATCAACAATATTGAAACAGCAATTTATCCAACATTTATTTTCAATTAACATTTTTTTCCTATTGCATTCCGACAGCAGACAAAGACATTATAGTTGTGGAATGTACTAAATATAGTACAGCAGAAATCCCTGCAACTGTTGTCTTAAAAGAGAGATCGAAAGGTAAAGTACAATACTAATTAGTGGCAAAGTATTTTTTCAAGTTGTTTAATTACTGTATGTGTTATGTGCTTTCTGCACACAAACTCACCAATCACAGACAATAAAGTACATTATTGTATTTGAAGACTGTATCTGAAATGAAAGTCGCCAAAATCCCATAAGCTGCTCTGCCCTTTTGAGAGAGAACTGACTGGTGGTGATTTAACCTTAGGGTCATCATACCTCAGGTGAGGGGGCAAGGTTGAGAAGGCGGGGTCTATATGAATAACCTCAGTCGTTACGGGAATTGAACCGACGCTGCTGGCATTACTCCGCATCACGAATCAGCCGTTCAGATAACTGATCCCCAGAAGATTTACTAGTTACAGGAAATCTAATCTAGGATTCAACAGAAGCACCAGCTGATCACATGGTGCTTTACATCTCTTCCTGCAGTGATGAAAGTGTACACTATTTGCATACTCTCTTAAAGAGATACCGCAACTCCATAAATACTCGAATAAAAGTCACATTGAGTGGGCAAAGTGACATCTAGTGGCTAGGAAGCAGAAATGTCCCAAATTAAATACTTTTGAACCTATTATAAAAGGAAGCTGGTCTGCTAAATAAATTATTCAAACCCGACCCTCTGCTCAATATTTCTAACCTGTGCTGCTACAAAAATTTAGTCTGCGACTGACTTTCTACTGCATTTATCATAGATTTTACAGTGCAGAAGGAGGCCATTCGGCCCATCGAGTCTGCACCGGCTCTTGGAAAGAGCACCCTACCCAAGGTCAACACCTCCACCCTATCCCCATAACCCAGTAACCCCACCCAACACCAAGGGCAATTTTGGACACTAAGGGCAATTTATCATGGCCAATCCACCTAACCTGCACGTCTTTGGACTGTGGGAGGAAACCGGAGCACCCGGAGGAAACCCACGCACACACGGGGAGGATGTGCAGACTCCCACAGACAGTGACCCAAACCAGAATCGAACCTGGGACCCTGGAACTGTGAAGCAATTGTGCTATTTCCTTTGCTATAGGATGCGATTCTCCGGCCTCAGTACGTTCTTGCTTGAGGCCGAAAACAAGAACTACGCCAGACACCAAACCGTTTGCGATGCAACCGGCCCGCTCCCGTAAGCGAAATCGGGATCTCGCCGTAGCGTGGTGAGAAACCAATTAGCACCACTTAAGCCCTATTTCTATATAATTAACGGGAGCGACCCCATATCTAACGGCCTCCCGGGATTCATTGGCCTCCCCAGCAAATGGTCACCCTGGCGCATATTAGTACACCTTTTCAAAAATGTGAACCTGATGGAAGGGCTTCTGTGGGGAGCCGAGGAGGTGAGTAGCCATCTTTGCTCACAAGCAATTCACAAGAGGAAGACCCGGGCGTTGTGGGACGAATGGTCGGAGAGCTACAAGGAGTGGTGACTGTGGGATGGTTCGTCCATCCGCTGCTCCGGACCCGCACCTTTTTTTGTGGAAGAGCCTGCAGACGAATGCAGTTGAACTGCATTGTGTAGCCCCCATTATGGTCACGGTTCGGGTCAATGGCCACCCATAATGGAGTTAGACATAGGTGCCACCATCTCAATTGTTGGAAAGTGCACTTTTGAGAGGCTCAGGATAGGAGTACAGCTTCTTCCATTAGTGACCCCGGTAGTCTATGGGCAGCAGTCCTCTTATTTGCCCCGATCGTGATGCATGGTGATGGCCACTATTTGGAGGTCCACAACTAGCTGCAACGCCTCCATATTGATGGGCAGAAGGTTTCCAAATGGGTTTGGGAGGCCCCAGTGACGTTGGCAAAGTAACCAGAGGTTTTCCAGACTGGGTTGGGGACAATCTGCGGTGCCATTGCAAAGATCCTCGTAGACCCTATGGCACAACCGAGATGTTTTCGTGCTCGCCTAGTTTCCTACACGCTACTGCGGCGGAACCCGGTCAGCTTGATCGTCTAGGGATCATCTGGCCAATGAGGTTTGCGGACTAGGTGGTGCCAGTCTTCTCCTTCATGAAGCCCAATGGCTGGTTCGCCTCTGCGACGATTAGAAATTGACGGCGTCCCAGCTGGACTGGTATCCGATGCCGTGGATTAAGTTTATAAGCTAAATTGGCCGGTGGGGGGGGCGGGTGTCACTCATTCACCAAGCATGTCATGAGCCACGCATACCTCCAGTTGAAGTCTTGTTGGGAAGTGACGGTGCACACACTTAGGTGGCTGTACGAGTGTGCAAAGTTACCTTTTGGTGTTTCGTCGGCCTGAGCCATTTTCCAGTGCCTGATGGAAAATGTTCTGCAGCAAAGCAGCACGGTGGCGCAGTGGGTTAGTCCAGTTGCCTCACGGCACTGAGGTCCCAGGTTCGATCCCGGCTCTGGGTCACTGTCCGTGAGGAATTTGCACATTCTCCCCGTGTTCGTGTGGGTTTCGCCCCCACAACCCAAAGATGTAAGGCTAGGTGGATTGGCCACGCTAAATTGTCCCTTAAATTGGAAAAAATTAATTGGGTACTCTAAAATTTAAAAAAGAAAAAAAATATTCTGCAGGGATTGCCGCGTGTAGTGACCTATCTGGATGACATCTTAGTCATGGGAATGACTGAGCGGGAGCACCTGAATAACCTGGGTGAGGTGCTCGGTCGCTTTGTGGCGTCAGGTGTTCGCCTCCGCAGAGGAAAATGCATTTTTCACACCTAAGAAGTGACCTCACTGGGTTATCATGAAGACCGTGAAGGCTTCCAATCAGTTGAAGACAAGGTGCAAGCCATCGAACAGACCTTACGTGGGGAAGCGCGAAAAAGTTCCTTTCATTCCTGGGGCCCCTCAATTACTATGGGAATTTTATCCTGTGTCTTCCAACTATGTTGGCTCCCCTGTAAAAAGAACCAGGGGTGAGCATGGAGAGCTCCGCCGGAAGTGGCATTCACTGAGGTTAAAAGGCAGCATACTTCACTTCTTCTCAGTTGCTGACCCACTTTGATCCCGCGAACCGCTCTTGGTCACCTGCGACACTTTGCCATATGACATTTGCAACCTGTTGTCTCATTGGATGAGTGATGGTAAGGAGGGTCTGATCGGTTTCATCTCAAGAACACTGGCCTTGGCTGAGCGCATTGAGCTCAGATAGAGAAGGAGGGTCTGGCAGTGGTCTTTGCCAGAAAGAAGTTCCATCAGTATATCTATGGGTCACGGTATTGACTAATCACAAGCCGCTTTTGGGGCTATTCAAACCTATAGTGGCGGCCAGAATTCAATGATGGGCCCTTTTATTAGCGGGTAGAAATATGTTCTGGAACATCGGACTGGGACACAGATTGTGAACACTGACGTATTGAGTATGCTCCTGCTGCCGATAGACATCCGATGCCACCCCCCAGAACTGCCGAGGTCATTGCTACTATGCATTTTATGGATATGGTTCTGGTCAGGGTGGCCCAAATACATACGGGATGAAGACTGGCCCGCTGTTGTCCAAGGTTTGTTATATCGTGTTACATGGGCCAAGCATCGAGCCCTTCCCAATGAGCTGAAAGCTTTTACCTTGAAGATCGCTGAGTTCATTGTAGAGGATGGTGTACTCCTTTAGGGGATGCGCGTGGTGGTCTTGCACAAGGGGCCAGGCCCCATCTTTCTGACCTCCCATAATGGCAGCCCGAAGTGCCTAAGATGAAGATGCTCGCCTAAAGTTGTGTATGGTGGCCAGGGTTGGACGCAGCTCACCCAAAATTGCAAAGTGTGCCAGGAGCAGGAGACGCTCCCATCTGGCGGCACCACTTCATCCCTGGGAGTGGTCGGGTCAGCCGTGAGTACGTCTTCATGCTGATTTTGCTTGACTTTTTCAGGGGTCCATGTTCCTCCTCCTCATTGACGCTCACTTCAGATGATTGGATATCCACAGGATGTCGTCAATGACCTCGAAAGCAACACTCAAAAAGCTCTCTTTTAGCAAGCATGGCATCCCGGAGGTACTGGTCTCTTACAACGGAACACTGTTTACTCATGTGGAGTTCAGGAATTTCATGCAGACGAATGGAGTGCACTACATACGCACTGACCCATATGGATGGACTTTGGTCTTTTTAAATCTTTATATCTCTTTGAACCCACCTCTTTGGATGAACACACTGGATTGCTTTGATTTCCTGTATTGTCCATGTTCCTAAAATTACATCATTAGCTATTGGCTTTGCCTTCCTTTTGTTAGTTTTCATTAAAACCATATCACATTATATTCTCATCTATTTTACCCTGCAGAAGACCTGGTAACCGAACCTTCACTGACTTGCGAAGAATTGAGAGAGAAACTAGAAGCACATATAGCTGATATTGAAGCACGGCATGGTAAAAGTGAATCAGTAAAGCTTGAGAAAACAGTTTCCAAATCAGTAGGTACAGGTAATAACCAAAGTATTTTAATTTACAGCACATCAATTCAAAATTATTTTGCTCATTAATTATCTTTATCACCATGTTTCAAGTTATTTTTAAAACTAGCTAACACACACCATTTTCTAGTGAATGTAGTGAACAGGCAACCTGTTCCCAACTCTACCCTACACTCAGATAGTTGGCAATGCCAGAGAGTAGAATTATCAAACTAATTGTTTTTTTGTTCACTTCTGCAATCGGCTCCTGGGTGTAAACCAGTTTCCTCCTGCTCCACATGCTGCAGCTTGACACATGCCGATTAGTTTTAAAAAAATGAATGTCAGCCCTGCTTTATTCATGCTGATTTTGAAGTGCTCACTTTTGTTAGACTGCAAATTGCCACATTAGTTAGAAATCACCAAGGCTCTAGCCCTGGGAGGGAACTTTTAATCTGTCCATTTTGAATCACAGGATATGGCTGTTTAAAAGTGCATGAAATTTGTGAAGATGATGTAACTTCGGCCAATTACATTACATTCACCAATGTACACTCAGCCCACCCACACTTTAGAGTCAGCCATTAGTAGATAAGTATGTGTGAGATGGCTTGTCAAAACACCTGATTTTTGAAAGCTTGTTCTGTTTTTATTGGGAAACTTGCAGCCAGGTTTTATGTACAGTGCAAGTGGGGGCAGAGGTTGAATAATGCATCAGAACTGGCCACTTTGGCATCTGGTAACGATTTGTGTGTGTCCACTTCAGCACAAAGTATGAAGTAGCTATTAAACCTCAACATGTTTTTGGTAGTTGCTCCTAATCAAGTAAAATTTTGATTGTTTTTAACGTTAGGAGTGCAAAATAAATGTGCCACCTTTACTGGTCTAATGAACAGCTGATCTTTGCAAACCAGAGGGGCCAGGCTTGCTCCCCAGGACTTCCCTGATTTAATTATCTCAGGCCGGCCAATGGTGGAAGAACTACAATTGTCCTTAGAACCCTGAGTTAAGAATAGGGAAATTCAGCCAGGCTGCCTACTTCTGTTGGGGCTTCCAATGATCACAGTGTAAAAATCTGGCGAGGTTAGTATAAGACACAGCCATGTTCTCTCCCATGGTCAAATAGCATACTGAAAGTTTTAATCAAGACACATGTGCCAAAACTTGAGTCTGGTGACTAGTATGCCTAGAACCCAGCAAGGAGTCAACTACAGCGAATAAAAATATTTCACAAAAACAGCAGAGGAGAAAATTAAGAAGAAAGTTACAAATAAAATGGAGTTTGCTCTTGTACTCACTTCAGTCAGTTAAGATTTGAAAGGAGACATGTATGAATTGATCATTGTAAACAATGCATTTCCACCAGTCTCCAGAACGTACAAACTTATAGGATATAAATCAAAGGAGCCCATCTTGCTGTGTTGCACCAACTGCGTGTTTCTTCATATCTTTTAAATATTACATTATTTTAAAACTTTCTCCCTACTGCTGTTTAGGAACTTCTGATTGCTTGGTTTATCAAACTGTACCATCTGCTGCTGAAAGAGACTTAAAAAAGAGATCAGTTCTGCAGTCATATCCTGCACCACCAAAGAGCCCATCACCAGATATTGCAAGTAGTACAGCCACAGGTAATGACTGCCAAACGGCGAAACATCAGAAAAATATTTGTGTGATCCAGTGTATGTGTTTTACATAATCAACTGATCTTACAGTAAGAGTTATAATTGTATTTCACTATTTTAAGGGAGAAACAATCTGAGAGGGAAAATAGGGGGCGGGAGTGGGGGGAAGGAACACCCACACCACAGCGAAGAGAAGGAAAAAGCTGCATAACGCACTGAGGGACATGGGGGCCCATGTGCGGCAGCACAACAATGCTGCAGTACAAAGGGCGTAACCGCCATGCCAGAGCGCATCTCCGGCCTCGTTCCATCCTTGGGTATGGTACTCGCTAAGTGTCCACTGCCTCAGGCAAAGGGCAGCTCTGACCATATCCAAACTATGCTGGTCACGGCAATGTAAGTAGACCACTTTTCTCTTTTGTTGTATTTCTTTTCTTTCGCTCTGTTTTTGTCTGATAACGCTAATTTTCAACCACATGTATAATACAAGGGTGCAAATTATTTATAAACTCAGTTATGATTAATGCAACTCTACAAGTGAATGGCATGATGATTAGACTTGTCATAAATGAAAAACTCCAATAAAAATATTTAAAAGAAGTATTTCACTATTTTAACCAGTATAATGTTTGGCTGCTGGATGGTATATAATGGTTGAAAAATTTGTCAACATTTAGAATTTGCATAAAACTACTAAATATTCATAAGTTGTTTATTTCTGTACATCAGAAAGCTGATTAAGCAATGATCAAAATCGTATAGAGAGAGAAGAATTTTCGATTCTGCAAATGAGCCCTTCCAGTTAAAGGGGGATTTTCTGGCTGTTCTCACCAGCGGTATCTTTTGGCTCTGCCAATGGCGAACCCCCACCGCAGGTTTCCCAGTAGCGGGGGGTGGATTCAATGGGAAATCCCATTGACAGCGGTGTGACCAGGAGATCCCCTCCTGCCATGGAGAAACATGCTGTGGGAACATGGAAAATATCCCCATACAAAGCATTTTTACTTAAATATGCAAATCTTTGGAGGGAGTGTTGGTATACTTGTTTTATTAACCATCAACTGCTTATAATGGGTGTGATTTACTGGCCTTATCGCACCCGACTCGGGATGCAAAGAGGTCGTTAAATCTTTTGCGAGGCCTCTCCCGAGATTTACAATGCTCATTGTGCCTTGCGAGATCTAACGACCTTGTGAGGCATCACGATTTGGATCATACCCACAATGAGTGGGGTCCAGAGTTCCATATTCAAGTGAGTAGTTAGCCTCACTTGAATATGTCTCTGCCGGAGTTACCCAAGGTGCGGGACCTAACGGCCTCGCCTTGGAGACCCCGGTCGGGTGGTTGTGCTCTAGGCAGGGTGATATCCTGGCACTCCCGATGCCACTTGGGCACCACAGCACTGCCAGCCTGACACCCCGGCAGTGCTATCCGAGCACCCTGGCAGCGCCCCTTCCAGTGCCAAGGTGCCCATGTGGTATCTTACCCGTGCCAGGGATCGGGGCTTGCGGTGCTCTGTCCTTATGAGTTGGGGTGTGAGGAGCTCAGGGACCCCCTATTTCGTACGTTGGGGCATTGGGGGGCCCCGAGGCCGCTTGGAGGGTCCCTTTTTAAATAGCCACCTCGATCTCTTTCTGCACTGGCGAGCTGAGCTCGTTAGTGCAGGAATTAGTTTTAAGTGCGGCCTCAGTGGGGCGTTCCTCGGCGGGGCCCAAAAAAGAAGCAGAGTCTCATTTAATAGCGAGGTCAATCTCAGTGCTGCAAGCGCTGGGAAGCATCCCAGTAAAGGCGACCACATCAGGACTCTGTTTCTTTTCCATTAAATCGCGCCAAAGGGGCTGGTTTAGCACAGTGGGCTAAATCACTGCCAGAACAATGCCAGAGCACGGGTTCAATTCCCGTACCGGCCTCCCCGAACAGGCGCCGGAATGTGGCGACTAGGGGCTTTTCACAGTAACTTCATTGAAGCCTACTCATGACAATAAGCGATTATTATTATTATAAGTAACGACTGTAAGTAAATTACTCAAATTGTAATTCAATAAAACACGAATATATTTTTTTAGGTGTTCAAATTAATGTTTTGTGTTTTGTACTTTAGTTAAAGTTGCCCTGCTTCCTACTGGTGATGTCATGACCGTGGCACTTCCCATCTGCCTCACGGCAGGGAAGCTGAAGGAACAATTTGGAAAAGAATTGAAAGTACCAGCACGTGTACTGCAAATAACATGTGACGGTAAGCCTGAAGCAATTAAAGAAATTGAGCGAAAGAAACAATATGTGCGTTTACTGAATTGCTATCAACTGTATCATTATAGGTCATGGAATGTTCCAGCATACCAATTGGTCATTTTGCCCCATCAGTTTTGGGCCAATGTTTTATTGGCATGAACCACCTCTAAGCCCACCACGACTTGCTCAACTAGTATCCTTAGTACTATACTATTTCAAACAACTTTCTTTTTGAAAGTACTCATGGACTCTGCTGGAACAGCAGTTTGTGGCAGAAGATTCCACAATCCAAGCATCTGATTTTCTTAACCTTCCATTTAGTTATTTCTGTGATTACATGCTCTCTCATTATTGACCTACAGGTTAATCTTTAATTTTCTTAATGCCTTTTATCAATTCAAGAACCAAACTCTTTATGCACCTGTGGTGATATGCATATGCGTAGCAATGTATATAGTTGGATGTACGACCTCCGACCATCAGGTGGGGGAAGGTAATCCATCATGTGACTCCACAGATCGGGAGTTGGCAGTAAGCCGTACTAGTGGACAGTCGCATTAGACGTAGTTCCAGGAGAATTCACTTATTTGTTACTGTTTGTAATATGTTAGTTTTGTTAGTTTGTTAGTTATCTTTACATGTGTTAATTTTGTTAATAAACTATCTTACTAGTCAAAGAACTAGATGTTCCGTGTGCATCTTTACCACGGCCACAACACAGAACATAACATGGTACCAAGAGTGTAGAACAATTGAAGAAAACTACAGAGAAGGTGGGATGAAACAGACTGAAGAAAGAAAGAATTCTTCCACCTACCTGGTAAACTACAGGGCAACTGGAACCCAAACGCGGAAAGACTGTGAAGTTGGAGATTGAAGGCCTGAAGGCACCTCACCAGCTTCAAGTCACTGATAACGTAGATGAGAATTAGCGTGGTTTTAAGCAGCCATTCTAACTCTATGTTGCAGCCCTTGGCCTGTAGGCACAGCCTGATGAGAGGTGTATTGCTTTGCTGCTCAGAGTAGCAGATCCTCAAGCCTTCAAAATTTATAATACCTTTGTGTTCAGCAGCGAAGTGAATAGCAAGAGCTTCGATGAAGTAATAAAATACTTTGATCGACATTGCTCACCGAAGAAAAATGAAACTTTTGAGTGTTATATCTTTCACACACGTACTCAGAAGGCAGACAAATCTTTTGATAATTTTGAAGGCGCAGTCATGCAATTTTAGTACTTTAAAGTCATCGATCAGATAGTGTTTGGGATGTCAAATGACAAGGTACGTAAGAGGCTATTAAGGGAAGTTGAGCTTCACCTAGAAAACGCAATCAAGATTTGTCATGTTTGCGAGCTAGCTGCGCAGCAGATTAGCACACTCAATCTGAAGCATTTTGGCTCAAATGTGGATGAAGATGCCAATGCAATAAGCATTGTGACTCAAATGAATAAGAAATGTGGTTCCAATGTGGGATGCCATTTTAAGCTGCCGACTGGGTCCACCATTTTATGCCAGCAAAGTGGCAATCAACATTTGCCATGACACTGTCCAGGATTTGGCAAGGTGTATTCCAAGTGTGCTGAACAAATCACTTTGCGAGGCAATGTTTTTCACGTCCATCAGTGGACCAAACAGGATCAGTCAACATGATTGATCAGATTGAAGACCTGTTTTTCGTTTATCAGAATTCGACTGAGGACACGATGAGTCCGAATATGCAAAGTGAAGAAGTCTTATCTGTTGTAGCAATAGTGATCCTGACTCCATGGAAGACAGATGGACGATGCCATTGATGATTGATGGCACTTTAATTAAATGCAAGCTCGACCCGGGAGCGAGGGCCAACCTTATCATTTTGTCAGATTTGAATATGCTGAGTCAAACCGACAGTCGTCAATCAAAGAAGACTGCTGAGAGACTACAATGGGAAGGAAATTGCTTTGTTAGGCGCATGTGAGCTTGAAGCGTGGGTACACAACAGAAGTAACGTTACCACATTTTCCACGGAAGCATGTGAGGCACTGGAGCTGGTTGAATGGCTGTACATTCCAGCCAGCACTACGACAGAGGATGATTGCAAATGGCAACGCGATGAAGTGGCACAGTTATCCGGTGAGATAAAAGCAAAAGTCAAGCTGGAGGAAGATAAACCAAATGAAGAGATGGAGGAGCCTATAGGAATTCCAGAGTTATGGTTAACAGTCTTCAAGAATGTGGATTTGCTCAGTGACATGATACAGGAGCATGATGATCCCATCCTAAAGCAATTACAAGTCACAATGCTCCTGTGAAGTGCTTTGGAATGTTTGATTATGTTAATGGTGCTATATGAATACAAGTTGTTAAACCAGTATATTTTTCAAAATGTTGAGAAGAATTGCATTGGCAATTTTTCATTTATATTAGGAATGTTGCGCTATTATCATTTTGAATTAATGACTAAAATTTTGTACCTCAGCCTGATACGTATTCCGAAGCATCTCATGAAAAATTGAGTGTTGATGAATTAACATTCTTCTCTTATGTTTTAGGCAGAACGGCTAAGGATTCTGAAACACTTGTAGATTTAGGAGTCAGACCACATGGCTCTATTCAGCTTGAACTGGCATCCGCTGAACCTGAAAAATACCCAATCAAACTAATTAGACCACAGCAGGAACGTGCCACATCTGATGTGATAACTGTCAAATTTCAAAAAGGTAATGCAAAAGGATGCATCCCTATGGATATTGGAGACTTGACCAATCTGTTCAAATTCGTACAAGAATGCAAAGCTTAACAGCAATTAGTTTTATAAATGGAGAATTCGGATTCTGGAGCAAATGAATGAACAAAATGGATCTTTAAAAAAATTCTTGACCATTAAAAAAAATTCTTGACCTTTTTTGTTTTTGTAACCTTGTACATTGTCATCATATGATCAGTTCTTGAGTTGTTTGCTGCCTGATGCTTACAGAGAATAATTCAGTGACTAGGTCACACTTGAAGTGCAAAGGGCAATCACATTTTCATGCAAATATCCTTGTTAAAGGATTAAAAAACTAGAATGATGGCCTCCATTTCCATTCAAGTTATGTGAACAGCATGTTCTATGTTATTGGCTCAGAATTACCTGACCAGGTGTAAGTAAAAGTACATTTTGGAAACAAAAGTCCCAGAACCATAGCTGTTCACACACAAATGTCTCAAAGTATCTTAAGGTCTTTGAACAACCAGCAATATGCTGTTTTAGTGTACAAACATGCTGTACTGGGGAATGGTAGGAGATGGACTAACACCTGCAACTTCTCATTCAGGAAACTTCCAGTCTCAGTTGAATTGTCATTCTGTTTTCTCAGGGGAGGCTGGTAAGAAACAAGAAAACAAAATATAGGTTTCACTCACCTACTCAAGTTGAGTTTCACCTTCTGTTCAAGATGGTTGGGATTCTTTAGGGTTTGCCTGTTTTCCTAAGAAAGCTAATTAAAGTCGTTGTTCGTTTAAAAAAAAATCTATTTATTTACAGCTCTATGTTCATCTCAGTAAATCTGCATGAGACCGGACTTCTCCTTCCCTCCAGGTTCCATAAATTAATCATGTGACATTGCACCGTAGTTACATCAACATGAAGTGATTCTGATGTTAACCCTTCACTCTGTATCTCCCCCAGTCTTTATCCCAATTATATACATCCTCCCACATCTCCCCCCAAAGTTTCATATCTCATAGAGATAGTTTCTGGGATGTGTTATGATCTTTGGCCAGATCCCAGAATGTTGGGGAAGATCGATTCAGGGACCAACAACGTTTTGTAAAGTAGCTAAAAGTTGAGATTCAAGACACCTGCTTTAGGAATAAGGCCATACAATTCCATGGGTTTCTGTTGCAGAGCTGAAAGTTATGTTCTTAGTTGTCTTCCCGTTAACAACTCTGACAGTGAGAAAGCATTTTATAGTGGTGAGTTTCTGTAACTGAGAAGGGATACATTAAGCTCTTCAATCTTTTTCATCAATTTATTGTGTTTCTGTACACCGCTGCCACCTTCTCTATTCGCGTGAGGACACCAAGGCGAGCTAGTCACGTGCCTCACCCATGTTCCTTTGCAAAGTTGTAGAAATTTGAGATTAGCTCTTCTGTAGAATTGAGTTATACCTGGCCACCAGACTGACTGCTGGACTCTTGCTCAACATGTTGCTATCTTCAAGTGTCCTTGATGAAGTTTGTCGAGTAACTCCAGCCAAAGTGTTCCCAGGATGACCAGTCGGTCATTTAAAAACAAAGAGACCATCAATGATTTTGAGATTCTTTCTCTGTTCAAAGTACTAACATAGTATTAGGTTTGTAGGAGTATAATCTAGCCATGTGGTCAAATAGTATTCCTCTATATGAATACATTCATCATCCTGCTGTTGTGTTTGTTTAATCTCCTGGAGCTTCTTTTCAGTAGCCAGTAAGCATTTGATAATGTGAGAAGTGTTTGCTTGAATGTATTCAGTCACTGAATTGTATCTCATTTGTCTGAAATGTTGAAATGCAGAAGACATCTTTGCAATTTTGTTTGGATTAAAAAGAGTGACTAAAAATCATTTTCAATTTTAAATTGCAGTCCCATCACATAATCTAAGAACTTCTCGCAAGCATATGTCACTGCCAATGCTTCCTTCTCAATTGCTGCATGAGTTGGTTTGCATCTGTGAGTGAACTTGAGAAAAATAAACTAGTTTGCTTTTACCATCAATTTGTTCTTGGAACAAAATTGCACCCAGACCTATTGATGATTCATGTGCTGCTACTATGGTTGGCAGTTCTTGATCGTAGTGCGCTAGAATTTCAGGTGAAATTAAAGATTTTTTTATCTTGTCAAAAGCAGTTTTCTGGTCCAGATTCCAGCACCATTGTTGACCTTATCTCAATGGCCTATTGAGTTCTTCCAAATCTGGTCAGAACCAACCTACTTGATTGACTGTCCTAAGAAATCTTTGCGACTTTGTAATGTTCCTGGGTTGTGGGAACTCTATAATCACTTTACTTTTCTATGGGTCATAGCTGTTATTCCTGAAGCTAGTACAGTGTGCCCTAGGAATTTAATCATGGGCTTTTCAAATTCATACTTCTCATTCAATTCCTGTCGATCTTTGAGGACTGCTCTCAATCTTTGGTCATGTTCTTTGTTTTAGAAACCGTGTACATGTATGTTGTTCATATGGCATATTACTTTCTCTGTGCCTTCTCGGGTCTGAAACATTGATTTGATTTAGATTTATTGTCATGTGTACCAAGGTACAGTGAAAAGTATTATTCTGCATACAGGAATATCATTCCATACATGAAAAACATAGGGCATGCTATAAAATACGTAATGCAAATACATAGGCATAGACATCAAGTGAAACATATGGAGTGTAGTGCGACAACAGTAAAGAAGATGCATAGAAATCAGTTCAGTCCATAGGAGGGCCATTCTGGAGTCTGGTAACAGCAGGGAAGAATTTGTTTTTAAATCTGTTTGTGTTCTCAAATTTGTATCTTCTGCCTGATGGATGATGGAAGGGGTGGAGAGGTCTTTGATTATGCTGCCCGCTTTCTCAAGGCAGCGGGAATTGTGGACAGAGTCTATGGATGGGAGGCGGGTTCGCTTGATGGACTGGGCTCTGTTCAGAGCTCTCTGTAGTTTCTTATGAGGTGTGTACGACACTCCACTTCCTGAAGTCGATGACCAGCTCCTCAGTTTTGCTGACATTGAGAGAGAGATTGTTGTCGTTTCACCATACCATGAGGTTCTCTGTCTCCCTCCTGTACTCTGATTCATGATTGTTTGAGATCCGATCCACTACGGTCGTGTAATCAGCAAACGTAAATTCATGAAATTTACAGTGCAGAAGGAGGCCATTCGGCCCATCGGGACTGTACCGGCTCTTGGTCAACACCTCCACCCTATCCCCATAACCCAGTAACCCAACCCAACACTAAGGGCAATTTTGGACACTAAGGGCAATTTATCATGGCCAATCCACCTATCCTGCACATCTTTGGAATGTGGGAGGAAACCGGAGCACCCGGAGGAAACCCACGCACACACTGGGAGGATGTGCAGACTCCGCACAGACAGTGACCCAAGCCGGAATCGAACCGGGGACCCTGGAGCTGTGAAGCAATTGTGCTATCCACAATGCTACCATAGATGGAGTTGGAGCCGAATTCTGCCACACAGGTCATGTGTGTATAAAACGTATAGTAGGGGGCTACGTACGCAGCCTTACGGGGCCCTGGTATTGAGGTTTATCATGGAGGAGGTGTTGTTATTTATCTTTATTGATTGTGATCTGTGGGTCAGGAAGTCGAGGATTCAGTTGAAGAGGGAGGAGCCAATCCCAGGTTTTGGAATTTGGATATGAGCTTGACTGGGATTATGGTGTTGAAGGCGGAGCTGTAGTCAATGAGTATGAGTCTGACCTAGGAGTCCTTGTTGTTGAGATGCTCCACGGATGAATGTAGGACCAGAGAGAAAGTGCCTACTATGGACCGGTCGTGGAATGTGAATTGCAGTGGATCAAGGCATTCTGGGAGTATGGAGTAGATGTGTCTCATGACCAACTCTCGAAGCATTTCATAATGATAAATGTCAAGGCCACCGGATGGTGGTCGTTTTGGCATGTTGCCTCGTTCTTTGGCACTAGTATGATGGTGGTATTCTTGAAGCAGGTGGGAACCTCGGAACGTAGTAGGGATCAATTGAAGATGTCTGCGAACACACCCACCTGGTGGTCCACGCAGGACGGGATCTCAGTGCCCGACCAGAGACTCCGTCAGGACCCATTACTTTTGTAGGTTCAATAAAGCCGATCTGACTTCTGAGGCTGTCGAAGTAGGTATGGGTGTTTCCAAGGCTGTTGGGCAACTGTTTTTGGCTTTGTGCTTGGAACAAGCATAGAATGCATTGAGTTCACTGGGCGGGGTGCTCTGTTGCCAGATATTATCTATGGAATTCCTTGCCCAGTGAAGCAGTTGAAGCTCCTTCATTAAATGTTTTTAAGATAAAGATAGATAATTTGTTGAAGAATAAAGGGATTAAGGGTTATTGTGTTCGGGCCGGAAAGTGGAGCTGAGTCCACAAAAGATCAGCCATGATCTCATTGAATGGCGGAGCAGGCTCGAGGGGCCAGATGGCCCACTCCTGCTTCTAGTTCTTATGTTCTTATATTCTACTCGGCTTTGCTTTGTAACCCGTTATATTGTTTAAGCCTTGCCACAACCGACAAGAGTGCGTGTCATTAGTCTGTGACTCTAGCTTAGTCTGGTATTGTCTCTTGGTCGCCCTGATGGCTTTGCGGAGGTCGTACGTGGATTTCTTGTATAGGTCAGCCTGTCTTGAACAGGTCAGACCTGGACTTCAGTAGGGATTGGATTTCCCGTTTAAACCAGTTGGGGAACACACATACTACCTTCTTTAGCATGCCATCTTTGACACACTTACTGATGAAGTCTGTGATGGTGATGGCATACCCGTCTAGGTTGGCTGCTGAGTTCTTGAATATGGACCAGTTCCAAACAGTCCATTGCCTCGGACCAGCATTGCCCGACCATCTTAACCGGATTCTTCTGCTTAAGTTTCTGCTTGTATGCCGGGAGAAGGAGCAGCGTCTTGTGGTCTGATTTTCCAAAGTACGGTAGAGGGATGGATAGGTAGGCGCCCTTGTTGTTTGTGTACCAGTGGTCCAGGATGCTGGGGGACCTGGTGGGACAGGAGATGCGTTGGTGGAATTTTGGCAGTACACTCTTGAGGTTGGCCTGGTTGAGGTTCCTGGCCACGATGAACAAGGAAGATGACGTCTGGCGGGATCCTGGAAGCTGATTGCGATTTTGTGGGGGCATGCTCGCGATCCAGTCGGGCCCCGAGGTTCTGCGAAGATGGGTCTACTTTTCAGCGTGTTCTGTCGGATATTATGATGTGCAATATCTCTGGTGCACTGCGATTCTGGCTGGTGATCTATGAAAGCAATAATGATTGAATGGCATGTTAAAAGTGGTCCATAGTCTGCATTCTTTTTCCAGAGGCAAATTCAAAACGTTGCTTTTTACATCTAATTTGGTGAATAGGGTACCTTTAGCTAATTTGGCAAGACACTCATCCACTGATGCCATCGGGTGGATCTCGCATTCCACTGATTTGTTTAATTGAGTCAAATCAACAGGCTTTGGGACTCTGCCCATTCCAGAACATCATTTTGTCTGCATGGTTATTGGAGAGGAAACCTCCTGATGTAACTGCTCAATTTCACTTTTGACTTTGTCCAGGAGTGGGTGAGGGACTTTTCTTGGTGTGAAGAGACAAATTGGTTTTGCATCAGCTCTTCAGGTTGCATGATATTTGGTCTTCAGCTTTCCTCAACCTGTAAATAATGCTGAAAATGCATTTAAGAGTGTCGCTGTACTGCTCACAGCAGCTTAAACTTCTTTGTAATCCAGCCTCAATTGTAAGCATGTGTTCTAGCTCAATAATGATGATTTTTGGTTCTGTATAACATCCAGAGTTTCATTGATTTCTCCATCCTGCATTTTAATCTTGCCAATGTGGTGATATGTCTGTAAGTAATATCATAGGTAAAGACACACCATGCGGTCTCAAGACAGTGGTCATGTGACTCGGCACAGTGGGGGCACACCTGGCCATCACCAGATGGTTATAAAACAGATAAGTGGACAGTTGTGCTAGGGTAACCTCAGAGGAGTTCAAAGAAACTCCATGATAATTTGCTCTGCAACAGATCGTTATCTTACCACGTATTATTCAGTAAAGATCCTGGTCTGGACAAGTCAAGTTGTTTTGTACATTCCTTGCTAGACATCGAAAACCGAATACAACAGCCAAGTGTTGACTTATGACTTTCAGTCCTGCCAGAATCTTGTAGCTGGATGGATGAATGTGGTTGAGCTATTTTACTTTGTCAGCTAAGACTGAAACACCAGTCCCTGTGAATAATTTTGAAAATCTGTGGGGTGTCCATCCACTTCTAGTTTAATGCGGCAGTAATTAGTTTTTGTTACATTCGCTTCCTAGGTGAGTTATTTGCCTTTTCTATGGCTCTTACACTTCTTGAATCTGGTTTGGCCTTCTTATGTTTTTTCTTTCTTTTTGCAGGATGCCTGTTTTAGATCGTCATTTTAAAATGTTCTAACTTTCGCCAGTTGTGACACTCTGCTCCCCCGCAGGGCGTTCTTCCTGCTTGCGCAGATTTTCCTCTATACCGAGAGCATTTCAATATGGTGGTTGGCGTTCTTGTCCCCAATTTTCACAGGCTTTTGTCTTAGTACTTTCCCTCTTATGTGGGCTGGATTCTCCCCCCGCCACGCCACCTTTCAGCCTCGACCTGCTGGCGGGATTCTCCGTTACGTTGGCCTGTCAATGGGGTTTCCCAGTGTGGGGCAGCCCCACGCCGTCGGGAAACCCCGGGGCGCCGACAAAATGGAGATTCACGCTGGCGGAGAATCCCACCCATGGTCTTTCCCTCTTCTGTTCAAAATTTTAAATGTTCCCATGGGACATCACTTTCCACGAGAATAGCTGCTCTATTTAGTTTTCTGAGCTCAGTCTGTCCACAATTTGTACTCTCTTAGTGAGAGTTAAATTCTCTCCTGTTTGCAAGAGATCTGATGCAGCTTCATCTAATACCCCAACTGAATTGCGATTGCAATATAATGAATCTCTCAGTATTCTGTAGTCACAATTTTCAGCTAGCCTGTATAGATCATTGATGGTCGAATCCATGCATCCACCCTTTTTCTTTTAATACATTTTGTTCATTCAGTGATTAGATTTTATCAAATGCTGCTGAAATACAAAGCAAATGCCTGGAGAGGACTGTATCATAAGACCTTGAATTTCCCCTCCCATGGAGAACTGCGTTTTATCCATCTTATATTCATTCCTGAAATGAAGCTCATTACTGATGGCAGCCAAAGCCCTGTGCCCAATTCCCCTGACTTCATGAACAGCAAAATGTTGAACTTAATTCATCTTATGTATATTTATGCAATTCATTTACAGTGAGGCATTTATTACAGTTAAAACAAGAATCTAAGCTGCCAAGTAACATCATTAAGTTTAATGTGCAAACTTCACTAAGCAAAATTATTGGAGAAAAACACATTGGTTCAAAGGGTTGCTTACAAACAAATGGATACTCTGAAAAAAAAATTAAGAGAAAAGTAACACTGATTTCTTATAGATGACGGTGAAGATAGCTGTGTGGTGGTAGAAATTGAAAGACTTCCCTATCAAAAGCCCTTTCTAGGTGGCTACAAACATAAGCTCACAGGAACAGAATTCCATCATGCAGGAACACAGACTCCACACAAAAGGAGAACAAACTGCCGTTGTGTGGAGAGGTTCTGCAGGGAGACACAGGTAGAGTGAACTTTGGTTGTGTGATATGTTTGATTTAATAATAATAAAACCTTAATCTATTATTTTGTTTTGTTCAAAGTTTATTATTTTTATGAAAAATTATTTTCTGTAATAACCCTCACAAGACCGATGGGGACAACCTGATTGATCTGGTATTCCCAGGCAGTCTCTCATCCAAGTACTAACCAGGCCTGCATCTGCTTAGCTTCCGAGATCAGGCATTTTCAGACTAGTATGGCCGTAGGCGTAAAGTCGTCATAGACCCAGATGACCCTTTGAGAGGGAGAGCTGACTGATGGTGATCACCACACCTCAGGCAAGAGACAAGGCTCAGATGGTGGGGCCTTCAATGAATAACCTCAGCTGGTAGGGGACTTGAACCCACACTGCAGGCCTTCCTCTGCATCACGAACCAGCTGTCTAACCAACTGAGCTAAACACAAGGGGCTCATGGAATACGAGCTTCCCAGCTAATCACAGAGGCCCATCAGCTGGGGCTCATAGAAATCACTTCATAATAGCCGACATGATTGGTAGTCCCGGTTGGGATCTTTGTGCTGTATGCCGGGTTGCGCCATTTTCTTTTGGCAGAAAATAAATTGCCTTTTGGATTTATCTTCTCGGGTCTCCTGAGCTATTATATTTTCAAAATCCTTTACCTATCAGGAGCCTCTTTGGTAATGGATATGCCGTTTCAATGCTAATTTCAACCCTTCTATTTTAAATCGTGGCTAAAAAGTCATAAAAAATAGTGAGGACATTTGTTTTAATTTTCCATTCCCTAGATGAAATACTGTATACCACGTAAATCCAGCCAATAAATTGTTGAGAACGTTTTGTCCTACTGGAATAGGTGAAGTGACAGGAGGCACTGTCATTTTGATTTTGACACTAAGATGAGCTTCCTACCACCATCTCTACGATCTCCTGTTTCTCCCTCCATAATATCATCAACTCCGTCCTTGCCTCTAGACTATATTCCTAGACAATGCTATTTTAATGCACTCCTGGCCACCCTCTCACATTCTACCCTTGGGAAACTTAAGGTAGTTCAAACTCTGCTGCCCTTGCCCCTATCTGTACTAATTCCTGCTCTCCTATCTCTCCTGTACTCATTGATCTACATTGATTCCCACACAAGCTGTGCCTCAATTTTAAAAGGTCTGGTTGATTGACACTTTAATTGGCCTGTGGTAAAAACAATCATTATGAATGACTTATTTTTAAATCTTTTTTAACGTGTATTGTCACTGTAAGGTTAATTGGTTCTACACTGTATACAGAGCACACAAGTGTGTGAATGGGGTTAATTGCCATAGCTTGTCATGGGGATACGAAAGGGCATGGGAATGGGAGGAGGGGCATAGTTTAGCATGGGGAGCATGGGTATGACATTTTTGTGCTTACTTTTAAAAAGGTTTCCTCATCTGGACCATGGTCACAACACTTTTGAGGTGCCATATACCACAACTTTGAAACTTGTCCAACTCCGTGAAATTTGTCGAGGATGAGGACATGCCTATCCCTGCAGTGGAGCTGTCCAGCTCAGGACTGGAGATTGCAGGCTTGCAACCTGAACCAGCCCGCACCCTTAAACAGCACTGTTGAAAATCAGAAACTCAGAGAATGGAGTCAGGAATCCCATAATTGACCCCTGGCCACGATTTCCATGAAAATCCAGTCTTAAGTTATGGAATTCCTTTCATAAATATTTCTGTCTCTCTTTCCTCTTTTAAGACATACCTTACAGGAAATGTCTTTAACTAATCAGCTCTAATATTGCCTTATGTGACTCTGTCATATTTTGCTTTGTGATGGTCTTGGGAAGTGCCTTGGGATGTTTATTTCATTAAAGGTGTCAAATAAATATAAGTTCCTATTTTTCTTTGGTGTGCTTTTGACTATTAATGTGCTGGCTGCTTGCCAGTCTTGGAAAATTGGTTCTATTGTTTCCAGAGTAAATTAACATAATTAGTAACGGTTGGAAAAAAGCAATCTGTTCATGAGGAAAACAAGTGGATTCATCATTTTGTTCTCTACAAATTTCACTTCTGCCTTGTGCAAATTTACACAATAAATGTTACCTTTTCTATTTAGACAATTTCTGACAAGAAACAGCATCAACAAACAACAAATCACACCTCCACACAGATGACCAAAATTGGCTGTTACGTGTCCAACATCACAGATAAATTGATTACTCCAGGAAGGTATTTCACTGCTGCAGAATACCATGCCTGTCGGTTGAAAGCGGTGGGTTTTAATTAAGTTTATTGGCTATATTGTAAGCTACTTTTAAATTTCTAGATCAGATACCTAGCTGCATAATCTATGGAACTTTGGTTCCACAGATGACAAGTCAACTATCAATTTGTTGATCTAGTTGCACCAAATAATGGATAATATATTTGTTGATCTAGTTGCACCAGATAATGGATAATAATTATATTTAACATGTTTAATGTTACTGTGTCACAATGTTGTATTTGGCCAACAATAGCATATGTGGTGAATATCTATTTTTAAAACATCAAGCTTAAATTAAATGACCCCACACGGATGGAGAGAAGATCAGCGTCCACAGCTATTTTTTGTGCAGCCCTTTTGAGTTTTGCTGCCTGATTGTCAGTGCCGTAGCCTGTTTCTAAATGTCTGAATGCCTTTTCAGGTGCTTGAATTCTTATCATAACGCCTCTCGATCTGTATTAGAAACTTGTCACGCTCGCAGATTAAAAGAGAAGGAAGCTGTCGTTAATAAGATAGATTTATTTACATATTTAGAATTGCACCATCTTACTCCCAGTGCAATTCTATTTGGGAGGATTTGTCTCACCAGGCCCTGAGTTAAGCCTGCTTTTATATTTGCTCATAATGAGCCCCAGGTGGTTGGACTCTGCCCCCTACCTGGGGAGCTCGTACTCCACAAGTCCAAGGGGGAGATCAGTGATTGTTTCCACATGGTGCTAGTGGGGGTTTTGACAGTTTTCCAACACAACACTGAAAAGTGTATTTTCAAATACCCAGGAAAACTAATTTATTGATCAGCTTTTGGGAAAAGCAACTTTCAAACAGCAGGTTGACCATTCTTTATCTGAAGACCTCTTTTTATTTAAACACTTGATAATGTATACAGCTTTTAAAAAATAAATTATTAAAAATAAATGTTATTCCAACTTCATTCCTTCGAAAAAATAGTTTTATAAAAACCCCAAAACTTGCAGCCATGAGTGCAAGGCCTAGGATCAGTTAACTTTGCAGCAATAGTGGAGGAAATAGATCATAGAATTTACAGTGCAGAAGGAGGCCTTTCGGCCCATCGGGTCTGCATCGGCCCTTGGAAAGAGCACCCTACTTAAGCCCACGCCTCCATCCTATCCCGGAACCCATTAAGCCCACCTAACCCCGAACGATGCACCGCCGAGAAACACGTGGCTCGACAACTAGAAAATGCAGCCCATAGTGTGCTGTCACCATTTATCTGAAGGGCAATATTTCATAATCCAGCAAATGATAATCAATTGGAGTTCAAAAGGCTTCTTATAAAATTCCATATGTGAAACTCATCAAGGAAACCCGTGAGTACCTGCAATCCACCTCAAGGAACTAATTGATGTTTACCCATATGTGATGTTGGTCCCTTGACACCAGCAGATTCTTGGGAAATTTCCTTCCCATCAACCAAAACAAATTATTCTAAATCTGTGTAAATCACTGCTAAAGTCATAGGGCGCAATCTAACCGATTCAGAACAGAGTCCTGGGGCTGGCGTGTTTCCCATGCTTGCAGTACCGAGAACCATCATGCTATCTACCAGGACTCTGGTTCTATTCGGGACCTCAGCGGGGAACTCCCCGACGAGGCCACACTTAGTCCCGTTTCCTGCACTGAGGAACTTGGCTTGCCGAAACGTCTCAGTGCAGGGAGAGATTGGTACGCCATTTAGAAATGGCTTCCTCATCTCTCGCTTCCTGAATCCCGCCAAAACCCCAACCCACCTATAAGGGGGTCCTTGGGGCCCCCACTCACTCCAAACCGCCCCGACACAGGGCACAGAGATCCTGTCCAGCCTGGCACCTTGGCAGTGCCACCTGGGCACCATGGAAATGCCCCGAAGCTGGATCAGGCTGAGCCCTGCACAGGAGGACATGGAGTTTACTTTATAAAAGACCTCACTCCACACTTCTTCATCCAAAATAGGCCCTGCGAAAGTGTAATGGGCAAAGAACCCGGGGACAAGGAGTCATTGAACATGTCCTCCATCAATGGAGTCAATTGGTTTGCAAACGTTTTATGAAACTCGATTGGACACCCATTGGGGCCAGGAGATTTACTTGTTTGCATCAACCCAATAAAGTATCTCCGCAGGGCTTGACAGGCCCGCTAACCCCTCCCTTCCCCCCCCCCCCCCCCCCCCCCCAACCTAGTAAAATGCCTCAAAAGCCGCATTAACATTTCCCCGGGAGGAGACCAAGCTGTCACTCATACCTAACCTGTATGATCTCCCGGGAAGCTACCTGCTGCCTCAGCTGATGGCTAAAAGATGGTTGGCCTGCTGCCAAAAGGTCTGCTTGTAAAAAAAACCCCGTCAAGCGCCACAGCAGGCTCACTGCTTTGCACGTGGACAGCAGATCAAACTGCACCTTCAGCTTCTTCCTGCTCACCAGGAGCTCTGGGGTAGGATCACACGAGTACCTGCGATCCACCAACATCTGCTGTTCCACCTTTATCTTCCTATGCATATGCCCCTTATATGATATTATCTCCCCTCGAATAACCACTTTAAGGTTTCCCAAAGCGTGGAGGGTGAGACAGACTCATTCCTGTTGAACGTGACGTCCTGCTTAATGGCCGTAGACGTATGCCCTCAGAACTCCTTATCCGCGAATAGCACTGCATGCAACCTCCACAGAGGCCGCTGAGCGGGACCCAACTCCAAAATCAAGTCCATTAAATGTGTAGCATGGTCTGAGATTACTATAGCCGAGTCCACCACCTTCCTCACCCAAGGGAGAAGAGTCCTACACACCAGAACAAAGTCCATCCTAGAATAAACCTTGTGGATCTGGGCAAAAAATGAAAATTCCTTATCTCTCGGGTGTAAAACTGCCACCGATCTGCCTCCCCCACCCGCCACATCTGCTCCATGAAAGCTAACAGTGCGTTGCTAACCCCCATGGAGCCCACAACTTAGGCCTAGAGCGATTCAGCTTAGGGTCAAGAACACAGTTTAAATCTCCTCCAAAAACCGGTTGATGTGTGTCCAGGTCAGGGATGGAAACCAACAGCTTCCTAATAAATGCCGTATTGTCCCAATTCGGCATGTATAAATTAACCAATGCCACCAACTGTCCGCCAAAGACCCAGTGACCGTCATGTATCCCGTAAGGGTCTATCATGGTTCGTAGCCGAAAAAAGAACCCGTTTGTCAATCAGAATCGACGCCATCGAACTGCCATCGAAGGCTGAATGATATACCTGACTCATCCACCCTTTCTGGAAACTGGTCTGATCCCTTACCCACAAATGAGTCTCCTGAAAAAACGTCAAATCCGCACTCAGATTCTTTAGGTGAGCAAATACTCTTGATCTTTCACTCAACATTCTCACATTCCAGCTGGCCAACTAAATCGGGGGTCTCCTATCGCACCATTCCCCACCCCACCATCTCGGAGTCAGCATTTCCATCAAAAGGGATTATAAAGCGCCTGCCCAGAGAGTACAGGCGGAACTGGTTCACAGAATCATAGAATTTACAGTGCAGAATGAGGCCATTCGGCCCATTGGGTCTGCACCGGCCGTTAGAAAAAGCACCCCAGTTAAGCCCACGCCTTCGCCCTATCCCTGCAACCCGGTAACCTCACCTAACCTTTTGAACACTCAAAGGCAATTTAACTTGGCCAATCCATTTAATCTGCACATCTCTGGACTGGGAGGAAACTGGAGCACCCAGACACAGGGAGACAGTGCAAATTCCACACAGTCACCTGAAGTCGGAATTGAACCTGGGTCCCTGGAGCTGTGAGGCAGGTTCAACAAGCTGTAGCCCCTCTCCCTCACCTCGCTCATGTTTGCTAGCTGAATTTACTGCTAGCGGGCAGCCCCAACCAGGGTATGGAAAGAAAAAAGAAAACGCTACTGCCCGATCTGGGTACAAAAAGTAAAACATAGTCCAGCACCCCTACTAAGATCAAATTATCACCACAAGCTATATATTTCCAACAATATTACATAAAACAATACCCCTCAGAACAGTTAGACCCCCACCAACCAACATATGAAAAAAAACTATCCCACCCAAGAGCAAAAAAATAACAACTATATACAAGATACCCTAATAGCCTTTCCCACCCATAATAATAAAAGTCCTCACAGACTCCAATGAACACACCAAATCCACGTTTTTTTAACAAAGGCATCAGTGTCCTCAAAATACTAGTCTTTCGACTCATAGGTAACCTAAACTCTTGCCAGATACACCACCCCAAACTGAACATCATTCTTGTACAAGATAGTCTTAACCTTATTGAAAGCCACCCGCTTCCTCCCCAGTTCAGCTCCGATGCCTTGATAGAGCCTGGTGAGGTTACCTTACTATTTTGGTAGCATTGTGGATAGCACAATTGCTTCACAGCTCCAGGGTCCCAGGTTCGATTCCGGCTTGGGTCACTGTCTATGCGAAGTCTGCACATCCTCCCCGTGTGTGCGTGGGTTTCTTCCGGGTGCTCCGGTTTCCTCCCACAGTCCAAAGATGTGCAGGTTAGGTGGATTGGCCATGCTAAAGTGCCCTGAGTGTCCAAATTTGCCCTTAGTGTTGGGTGGGGTTACTGGGTTATGGGAATAGGGTGGAGGTGTGGACTTGGGTAGGGTGCTCTTTCCAAGAGCTGGTGCAGACTCGATGGGCCGAATTACCTCCTTCTGCACTGTAAATTCTATGATAATCTATGATAATTTCCAATCCCAGTGTTCCTTGGCCCACTTAAAGTCTTGCTCCTTCTCCTGAAAGCTGTGAAACCTAACGATGACTGCCCCGGTGGTTCATTAGATCGAGGCCGGAGTGTTCAATGGACTCTATCTAGTTCTGGAGGGGTCATGGGTCCCCCCTCCTCCCAACACCGAGTACTACACAGTGGGGTCAGACCTTCCCCACCCTCCCCCACGACTTTGAGGTTCTGCCTCATCGAACGGTTCCCCAGTTCGACCACCTTTGCCCTTAGAATCTTGTTCTTCTTAGCCACCAGGGAGATCTCGGCCTCCAGCAAGGCAACTTGCTCACTGTTCTTCGACAGAGCCTTCTCCATGCCCTCTAACACCTCGCCATGCTCCTTCATTGTCTCCGAGGTCTTCTCCAACTTGCCTCAGAAGGGACCCAGGGCATCCTCAATCGGAGGGTTCGAACATCACCGTCCACTGTTTCTCAAATTGCTTATCGATCTCCGTTGATAGCCCATCATCAAGCATGCCCACTATGACCGGAGCAGCCGCAGGCACTGGAGCAACATCCACCATTTTCTCCATGGAGGAGCTATGCAAAGCCTCCAAGTCTGTTGACGAATCTCCATCTGCAGGTTTCTTAGCCCCAGCCTTTCTTGGCATCTTTCTGATACAGGCACCTTCTATCTTCAGATGGCTAGGTTTTTTCCACAAGAACACCCTGCAAACCAGGCAGAAATGGCCAAAAACAAGTACCCTGGTGGGAGCTATCTGGTGCGCGACCTTTCCCTACATGCCGCCATCAGAAGTCCCCGTGAAATTCTATTTGAAGGTTGATCTGAAGGGGAGAATTGAATATGTTATTAGGTCACTCTGTACTGTCAATTATTAAACAGCTTGCAGTTTGTACAGATTTGTGGCAATTGATAAGCTATTGTGATAGCAGTGCAGAAATAAACTTTTACAAAATCCATTCGAGAAAATGTCAGCATTAATGGAAACCTACTATTTACTGATGTGCGATCTGATGTTTAGCTATACTGATTGTTTCTCTTTTAGGTAATTGTGCTGCAGACCTACTGTAGACGCTGGGCTGCGAAGAATTATGTCCAGCAACTGAGGATGCAAAGGAATAGGAGGGTGCAATGGGAACAGGAGCAAGAACTGAAAGTTAAATTGGAAAAGCAAAGTTATATAAAGAGGCAGTATGAAAGAAGGATGAATCCAAAGACAAAAGAAGATTTTGATCTACTTTTTCATGCATTAGAAGGTATGTTGTGGCTTCAAGGCAGGCATTGATCTTGCCACCTGTAGTAAGTGTGCAATCCTTTTTATTATAAATGTTAGTGTATGCTTAAATTCAAAACTCTTGGCCGAGATCTTCCGCTCCTGATTGTGTCGGGTGGGTTCGGCAACGGGAGAGGAAAATATTGTGAGAACAGCCAAATCACGTTTTATGTTGCAGTAAACAGGTGATGCAATTGTCCCCTCCCCATATCAGTGACTGGGCTCATTTACCAACATTGAATGTCGGAAACATCGTTTGCGTTCATTAACAGGCCCTTACGCCTGAATCATTCCCACCCTCCCCAGACAGAAAATCTATTCACGTTGGCGTAAGGGCAGGGTGGCATGAAACATGACTGGTCTCCCAATGCGTGCACCTGACGAGCAGACCTCCCAGGGGAGCTCAGGTGAGTGCATCGCTGAGGGGAGAGGGAGAAAGTCATGCCCTGCAACTGCCCCTGTCAGTGCCGGGGCAGTGCTGAGGGGGGAGCAGTTTCCATGGTCATAGATCATAGAATTTGCAGTGCAGAAGGAGGTAATTCGGCCCATCGAATCTGCACCGTCCCTTGGAAAGAGCACCACACGTAAGCCCACATCTCCACCCTATCCCAGTAACCCCACCTAATCTTTTTTGGACACTAGGGGCAATTTAGCATGGCCAGTCCACCTAACCTACACATCTTTGGACTGTGGGAGGAAACCAGAGCACCTGGAGTAAACCCACGCAGACATGGGGAGAACGTGCAGACTCCGCACAGACAGTGACCCAAGACGGGAATCGAACCTGCGACCCTGGAGCGGTGAAGCAACTGTGCTAACCACTGTGCTACCGTGCTGCCCGACAGTGAACTTTCTGCCCTATGGTGAACTCCTTTGTGCTGCGGCGCCCTTTAAAAATGGTGCCCTGATCCTCACGTTACTAAGCTGCTGGCGGGACGGGCAAATCAGAGGCCGCCTTGATGCAGGGACCTGCACCTTGATACTATTTTTTCCAAGTCCTGCGCAAGATGACGGAGAAAGCCATTGTGAACAATGGCTCTTTCAGAGGCTCAGAAGTTTTTGGGGGTGGAGAATGTCACACGTAGTACTTTATGGGCAGAAACAAAACGCAGACTGTTAGATTTGGAAAAAACATTGCAGTTAACCTTATCTGATAAAATGCGAAAAGATGACGTAATTATGGTGGTGGTTAAGCATTTAAAGTTGCCTGAGATAGAATTTGACTCATTGGAAATGGCAAAAATTCAGTTGCAAATTAAACAAATGGGACATCAGAAATAATTAAAGCGGCTGGAATACGAGAGTGAGAGAGAGGAAAAAGAAAAGGAGTGAGAAGAAAGGAGAAAAGAAAGAATAGCCCTAGCAGAACAAAAAGATAAAGAGAGGGAGTTTGAACTTCAGAAAATGGCCATGAAATATGACAATCAGTTAAAATTGGCAGATGTAAAGGGAAACGTACAGTTGGAGGAGATGGATGAGGAGAATGAGACAGAGCGAAGATGTGGTGAGGGACTTCTGGGTCGCGGCGATGCGGAAGCTCCCGCAGAAACGGACTTTTGGGCCCGCTAACGGAGCCCCAACGGACCTTTAAAAAAAAAAAACCAACACGTGGGGAAGAACGGAGGAAGCCCCCTACAGCCCTGCATGGACCGGACCCGCAGTGAAACGGCAAGGAAAGCGGCCCTGGAGCAGCGGGAGAAGAAAGAAGAAAAAAACAAAATGGCGGCACCCACGGACAGAGAGGAGATGGAAGAGTTCATCAAGGGCTGCTTCGAGGAGCTGCGTAAGGAGATGGTGGCGCCTATACTGGCAATGGTGGAAAAACTTGGAGCAACCCAGAAAGCCCAAGAGGTGAAGATTCAGGAGATCCAGGAAAAAGTGAGTGAGAACGGCGACGAGCTCTTGGGCCTGGCGGAGAGAGTGGAGCGGCACGAGGCGCTGCACAGGACGTGGGCGGGAAGACTCGAAGACCTGGAGTACAGATCAAGGAGAAACAACTTGAGGATCCTGGGTCTCCCAGAAGGAATGGAGGGGGCCGATGCCGCGGCATATGTGGGCACAATGATCGGGACGCTGATGGGTGTGGAGGCCCCCCCCGAGATTGCAAAAGAGCCGCCAAGGGCGATGGTGGTGAGATTTCACCGGTTTACGGACAGAGAGAGGGTCCTGAAATGGGCCAAGAAGGAACGGAGCAGCAAGTGGGACAATGCGGAGATCAGAATATACCCGGACTGGAGCGCGGAGGTCGCTAAGCGGAGAGCGGGTTTCAACCGGGCCAAAGCGGTGCTGCACCGGAAAGGGGTGAAATTTGGAATGCTGCAGCCAGCGCAACTGTGGGTTACACATAATGGCCAACACCACTACTTCGAAATGCCCGAAGAGGCGTGGACCTTTATATTAGCGGAAACATTGGACTCTAATTGAGGGTTTGTGTGGGAGGGGGGTGTTTGAGGGGTGAAGTATGATGGTTGTTGTACATAGGGGGTCAGCCACGCGCAGGAAAGGATATATGGGCCGGGGGAGAGGGACAAGGCCATGACAGGAGCAGCGCCATGGGGGGCGGGGCAGGATTTGGGAAGCGCGGGGTTTTTCCCAGGCGCGGCAAAAAAATAAATAAAAAGGGCGGGAAGGGGACAAAGGAATGTACATTGATTGGGAGAGTCCCACACGGGGGGGCTAAAGGGATGGCGGGGGAAGCCGGGGTCAGCAGGTGTCAGCTGACTTACGGGAGGGATATGGGGGGAGCAAAAAAGCTAGACGGGGATCTAGCGGGAGGGGGGGGGGGGAGGGGGGGGGGAGAGGAGGGAGGTGGGGAAGGGGGGGGGGGAAGGGTTGCTGCTGCACTGGCCGAAAGAGAACGGGACACAGAAGAGGTGGCTGGGACGGGAATCCCCCAGCTGGGGGACAGGAGAGTGAGGGAGACGCGGACAAGGGACTGGCCCAGAAAAGGAGATGGCTAGTCGGCGGGGGGGTGTTGGTGAGAGTCCCTCCAATCCGGCTGATAACGTGGAACGTCAGGGGCCTGAATGGGCCGGTGAAGCGGGCTCGAGTGTTCGCGCACTTGAAGGGACTGAAGGCAGATGTGGCAATGCTCCAAGAGACACACCTGAAGGTGGCGGACCAGGTCAGGTTAAGAAAGGGATGGGTAGGACAGGTATTTCACTCAGGATTGGACGCAAAAAATAGAGGGGTGGCAATTCTGGTGGGAAAGCATGTGTCATTTGAGGCCAAGACTATCGTAGCGGATAATGGAGGGAGATATGTGATGGTGAGCGGTAGGTTGCAAGGGACGTGGGTGGTGTTGGTAAATGTATACGCCCCGAACAAGGATGATGCTGGATTCATGAAGCGCATGTTGGGGCGCATTCCGGACTTGGAGATAGGAGGACTAATAATGGGAGGGGACTTCAATACGGTGCTGGACCCAGCACTGAACCGCTCCAGATCAAGGACGGGAAGGAGGCCGGCGGCGGCCAAGGTACTTAGGGGGTTTATGGATCAGATGGGGGGAGTGGACCCTTGGAGGTTTGCAAGACCGCAGGCCAGGGAATTTTCTTTTTTCTCTCACGTGCATAAGGCTTACTCACGGATAGATTTCTTTGTACTGGGCAGGGCGCTCATCCTGAGAGTGGGAGGGACGGAGTATTAGGCAATAGCCGTTTCGGACCATGCCCCGCACTGGGTGGAACTGGAGCTGGGAGAGGAGAGGGACCAATGGCTGCTGTGGCGGCTGGATGTGGGACTGCTGGCCGATGAGGTGGTGTGTGGGAAGGTGAGGGGGTGTATTGAAAGGTACTTGGAGGCCAACGACAACGGGGAGGTGCGAGTGGGGGTGGTATGGGAGGCGGTGAAGGCAGTGATCAGGGGAGATCAGGGCTCATAGGGAGAAGATAGAGGGAATGGAAAGGGAGAGGTTAGTGGGGGAGATCTTGCGGGTGGACAGGAGATACGCAGAGGCCCCGGTGGAAAGATTACTTGGGGAAAGGCGACGGCTCCAGACAGAGTTTGACCTGCTGACCACGGGCAAGGCGGAGGCACAGTGGAGGAAGGCGCAAGGGGCGACTTACGAGTACGGGGAAAAGGTTAGTTGGATGCTGGCGCACCAGCTCCGTAAGAGGGCGGCAGCGAGGGAAGGCCTGTTCCTGTGCTGTACATTTCTTTGTTCTTTGTTATTAGCGTAAAAATGATGTCTTGATGAGAAAATGGAGACCTGTACATATGCAGGCGGATGAAAAGTGGGCAGGAGTTCATCAAGTAGTATTGCTGGTAGGGTATAGAAAGGAGGTGTTGCGAGTTGCACATGAGGTACCAGTGGGAGGTCATTTGGGAATAAGGAAAACACAAGCTAAAATCCAGAAACATTTTTATTGGCCTGGGCTACATAAAGATGTAGTTAAATTTTGTCAATCATGAAACACATGTCAAGTGATAGGGAAACCTCAAGCAGTGATAAAACCAGCACCCTTAATACCCATTCCACCATTTGAGGAATCTTTTACAAGGGTCTTAATCAATTGTGTAGGACCGCTTCCTAAAACAAAAAGTGGGAATCAATATCTTTTGACTGTAATGGACGTGTCTACTAGGTTTCCAGAGGCCATTCCAGTACGTAATATTACAGCTAAAAGGATTGTGGAGGAGTTACTTAAATTCTTTACTAGATATGGACTACCCACAGACATTCAATCGGATCAAGGAACGAATTTTACTTCAAAGTTATTCAAAGAAGTCATGGATAGCTTAGGAATAAAACAATTTAAATCAACTGCGTACCATCCAGAATCGCAGGGAGCGTTAGAAAGGTGGCATCAGACATTAAAGACAATTTTGAGGGCGTATTGTCAAGATTATCCAGAGGATTGGGATAAAGGAATTCCATTCGTATTGTTTGCAATTAGGGATGCACCCAATGAGTCTACAAATTTAGTCCTTTTGAACTAATTTTTGGTCCTGAGGTAAGAGGACCACTTAAATTGATTAAGGAGAAATTGGTGGGTGAGAAATCAGAAATTACACTATTGGATTACGTGTCAAATGTTAGGGAACGATTAAATAGAGCAGGTGAATTGGCTAGACAACATTTGAAAGTTGCACAAAATGTGATGAAACGGGTAGCGGACAAGAAACCCAAAGTTCGTAGTTTTGCCAGTGGGGATAAAGTTTTAGTGTTGTTACCAGTGGTAGGTGAGCCTTTAAAAGGTAAGTTTTGTGGACCGTATCAGATTGAAAGGAAATTAAGTGAGGTGAATTATGTGGTAAAAACACCAGATAGATGGAAGACTCACCGAGTGTGATATGTGAATATGCTTAAAAGGTACTTTGAAAGGGAAGGAGAGAAAAAGGAGGTTTTAATGATTCTAACTCAAAGTGACATACCTCAAATTAAATTGGAAAATGAGAATGTTCTCAAAAATTGGGATGAATTGTTAAGTTACCTTCCAGAGGAAAAAGAAACTGACCTGAAAGAGTTCTTGATATCACATGGGCAAGTTTGTAGAGATAAATTGGGAAGTACTAAAATGGCTATACATGATGTAGATGTGGGAAATGCTGTTCCTATCAAACAACATCCATATAGACTTAACCCTTTAAAATTGGCACAGGTTAACAGAGAGATTGAGAGTATGCTGAAGAATGGCATAATTGAAGTGGGTTGCAGCCAATGGAGCTCACCCATAGTGATGTTACCTAAACTAGACGGTACCCAACAGTTTTGTGTGGACTATAGAAAGGTGAATGCAGTTACAAGAACGGACTCTTATCCTGTCCCACCATTGAAGGATTGCATGGAGAAAGTGGGACAATCTGCTTTTATTTACAACTTCCAGACATGGAAAGAACATTTAAAGTATCGTATGGAGTTCTTCGATCGACTTCAGGTGGCGGGTTTGGTGATGAACCTAGCCGAAAGTGAATTTGGAGAAGCCCGAATCACTTTCCTTGCGAGTTTCCGTTACCTTCAAGAAGAAGGGAAATAATGCAATCTCTTAGAATGAATGAATTTGATTGACACTTTGTGCAAATGTTTTGTGGCGTGATTACTCCACTGATGGAATTGCTGAAGAAACGTTAAAAAATTCAATGGACAGCGGACTTTCAACAGGCATTTGACTGCCTAAAAGCTGTGATCACCAATGCTCCTGTATTGGAGAATTGCAAGGGACTCTGGTCAGATTGAACTAAATTATCTGATTCTGAAGAGAAATGCCGAGGAGTAGAGGAATGGATGGATCGTGCAGAGACTTTGTTCAAAGAGACTGTCAATCGAGAAGGATTTCGGTTGGGGGAAGAAGAGCAAAGAAAAATTGACTATATTATTATACCTGTTTGCATGTGCTGTTTTTTTTTTAAATACGAAAAGGTATATTTACTGTGTACATTTCTTAGTGGATGGTGAAAAATGAAACCATCTTGAAGTTGATGGTTTTTTTTTTCTTGGGGGAGGTGTCATGCAAGAGTGCCTTTAAGAAATGGATGTGTACGCAATGCACCTTTAAGAAAACAGTGATGTCAGAGAGTGGGTGGGGCTGGGCTTTAGGTCAGCCATTTTTGCAGGTCTTTAATTTCAGTTTTGAAAAGAACCTGGCTGGTTTTGCCGAGAGCAGTTTCAAAGTAGAAAGCCAGTTGAGAAAGCAGTTTGGGTGTGTCTGTGTGTTTCCAGCGAGCTGCAAATTTTGCAGTTGGTTTTGCTGAGAGCAGCTAAAAAGTGCCTGGCTTGTTTAGCTGAGAGCAGTTTAAAAGTAGAAAACCAGTTTGCGACAGTCTCTGCCATTCTACAGAAACTATATATATCCTTTAACCTGATGTGATACTGTTTAAAGGTGTTAAGTCTCTTGGAAGTTTGAAGGACCATTTTAAGGAATGATTTACTGTTGCAATATTTTCTGAGTTATCTTTGAAGTAAGGGGTGTTAAGAGATCCAATGTTTATTTAAGATGTTAAGTTGAGTTCATGGAATAAACAGTGTTTTGTATTTATAAAACCCACGTGTCCATAATTGTAATCCCACACCTAGGGAAAAAGCCGTGTGCTCGGAAAAGCAATAAATCCATTAAAGGGTGAGGTTGGTTGAACTCCATGATACATTTTGGGGTTCTGAAAAACCTTGCCCATAACAATACGGACAAACAGGAAGTCAGGGACTCTTCACAGGAGCGGCAGCTGGTGAGCAGGCCACAGACAGGCAGCTCAGATGTAACATAGTATAAGCGCTGGAGAGAGAACAAACTCAAAATAAAGCATCTACTTCAACTGTAAGACTACAAGCTTTTTTCAGACACAAGGAATAACACATGGTGCCAGGCGACTTCAGAATGCTTACTATAAGATTACACAGGATGCAGACAAAGAAAGATCGAAATGACAAGAAAACCCGTACTGGACATTCGACGTGGGAAGACTGCGCTGATTTATTGGAATTTGTTGGAACTCCGCAGCTGAACACAACTGGTAATTTAAGTCACAGCTGAAAAGTTTTAAACAAATGTTCGACATATATATCATAGCTTATGATTTGAAAGCAGCCTCAGAAGAAATGAAAATAGCACTGCTCCTCGCAGGACATGAAGCTAGAGAAATATATAACGGCTTTAAATACTTGAAAGGTGAAGACAACACCAAATTAGAAGTAATATTGAAAAAATTTGAAGAGTACTGTAACACCAGTAACGATGCTGCTTTAAGGGACATTCAGTGCTTGGAGACCAAATTTCACAGAGAATGAGTGATGCGAAGCTCAACCAATCATTACCAGAACAGAAAGGTTTAACGCTGGAAATCGCGATTGACAAATGCAAATCACAAGAAAAAATTAACTTTAAGTGCTTACCTAGAAAAAAACGACGTTAAAGTTCTTTTCCATGGGTCTAAAATAGTTAAAATGGCACCTGAGCACATTTTAGACTGCCCGGGGAACAAAAGACACAAATCTGGTCTGCGCAGGCAACCGCAGCCGCGCATGCGCAGTTGAAATCAGCTGATTTGTGTGAAAAGAAGTTTTGGGCGCAGATCATAAGACCATAAGACATAGGAGCGGAAGTAAGGCCATTCGGCCCATCGAGTCCACTCCACCATTCAATCATGGCTGATTTCAGCTCCATTTACCCGCTCTCACTCCATAGCCCTTAATTCCTCGAGAAATCAAGAATTTATCAACTTCTGTCTTAAAGACACTCAACGTCCCAGCCTCCACCGCCCTCTGTGGCAATGAATTCCACAGACCCACCACTCTCTGGCTGAAGAAATTTCTCCTCATCTCTGTTCTAAAGTGACTCCCTTTTATTCTAAGGCTGTGCCCCCGGGTCCCAGTCTCCCCTGCTAATGGAAACAACTTCCCTACATCCACCCCATCTAAGCCATTCATTATCTTGTAAATTTCTATTAGATCTCCTCTTGACCTCCTAAACTCCAATGAATATAATCCCAGGATCCTCAGACGTTCATCGTATGTTAGGCCTACCATTCCTGGGATCATCCGTGTGAATCTCCGCTGGACCCGCTCCAGTGCCAGTATGTCCTTCCTGAGGTGTGGGGCCCAAAATTGCTCACAGTATTCTAAATGGGGCCTAACTAATGCTTTATAAAGCTTCAGAAGTACATCCCTGCTTTTATATTCCAAGCCTCTTGAGATAAATGACAACATTGCATTTGCTTTCTTAATTACGGACTCAACCTGCAAGTTTACCTTTAGAGAATCCTGGACTAGGACTCCCAAGTCCCTTTGCACTTCAGCATTATGAATTTTGTTACCGTTTAGAAAATAGTCCATGCCTCTATTCTTTTTTCCAAAGTGCAAGACCTTGCACTTGCCCATGTTGAATTTCATCAGCATTGAATCTCATCAATCTGCGCCAAGCCATACATGCGCAGTTTATAATAAAGCGCACAGTAAAGGAAAATCGAATTAGGCAAGCGCAATTGATTGCTACGCTTTACGTCACGAGCGTCATGATGTCATCAGATGCAGACCATACCCACTTAAAGGGGAAATGCCCGAAAATCACGAAAAAGACTTTTAAAGGCACAAAACCACCAAATTCAACCTTAAAAGGCACAACATTGCCTGAACTTCTACCAGCAGTTGAAAATAACTTTCGCAGCAGCCTGGAACAAGAAGTTTGCGCCACCCAAAGTGAAGAGCGCAATGACAAATCCAAAACCAAAGAAGATGATTTGTTCATTGAACATGAAGAGAACGCTAACATCTCCGAATCAAAAAGAGATGATTTGTTTATCAAAAAATACTACTCAGACATGGCTGAGTTATTCGGATATGCTGATCACAGAATCAGCAACATGGTTGGAAAGCTCCACACGACTCTACTCATGGTAGATGAATCCAATACCATGATGCAATGGCAGATCGTCGATACATTGAATGACAGCAACCTGTCAAATACCCAAGAAGAACACACCGCCACACAACAAGTACTGACCGATTCCATTGAGAGAGCACAGATCGACTCCACAGAGAGAACATTGCACGACTCCACACAGAGCGCGATGAAAGACTTCACAAAGAGAGCGATGCAATCCTCCACAGAGAGCTCGTTGACAGACTCCAAAATGGAAGCAATTAAAGACTCCATAGCGAACGCCATGGATGAACAAGACCATGAAGGTCTACCCACCGTATCAGAGCAACCAGAAGCAGGCTATGAAAGTTTACCAAGCTCACATAATCAACAAGAAGACAATGTAAATCTACCCACTGTATGTGAAAACAGTGGCAATGTGATCACAATCGACATACAGGATGTACAGGATGACAGCGAGACTGGTAGATCTCAGCTCGTCTGTACAGAAGCGCTCAACAATCAGAGTAGGGTTACTCATGAGTCCAGAGAGACCACATCAATTGAAACCTCACCCACTCTAAACGACCCACAAGAAAATGAAATCTTGAAGATTTTGACTCCAGAAGAGGAGCACCAAGGAAGCAAAGAAGAGGAATCAAATCCACCACAGATGACTGATGTCCCCAAGATCAACGCAACATCAGATCATTCTCACAAATCTCAAGAAGAAACAGTCAATGAAACAGCAGATACCACAGAGGACACTGACACCAATAACTTGGCGAATGACTCTAATTATCCACACGGAGCAGTCATTGAGCGCAACAAGAACAATAAAAACCACAAGAAGCACAAGAACAACAACAAAAAACTACAAGCACAACAACAAAAAAACGACAAGAACAACAACAAAACCAACAAGCACGATAAAAACAAGAACAACAAAAACAGAAACAACAAGCACAACAAAAACAACAACGACACCAACAAGAACGACAATGAAAACAACAGACAGAAACGACAGAAACAACAACAATGAAACAACGATCTGTACAACATGATACAACTCTGCACATGAAGGACAATGCAACAGCACGCTCCAAAACAATGACAAGAATACTTAGGCATGACAACGAATCTCACAAATTCACATTTGCTCCAGAACAAACAAGCACACCAGCTTTCAAGCCAGATGACACACTAAATCGATACCACAAGCACAGAAAAAAGTCCACGTTAGTCAACATCAGTGGTTCGACCATTCGAATACCTCGTGATGACTTGTTGGTTACTTAAAACACAAGAACACTTGACGACATTCATAAAGAAGTTACAATATCAATATCACCACGTCAACAACAGAAAAAATAAACTCAACCGAACAAATTCATAAAGTTTGGACTCATAAATGGTTTTTTTAAGATTGGACTCATAAATATTAATTGGCTTTGTATAATAACCAATATCATCACCACTTGTACAGATATACAATCATAAGTAATCTAAACTTTCTTTAACACTGTACAGAAAATATGTAAAAGAAAAAAGGGGGATGTAGTGATCTGCATATCTGTGTATCTATATATATATATATATATATATACAAGGGGTCAATGTAAATGCAATGCAACTAAGCAGTCACTAGAGGGAGCACGTGAGATGTATAAATACAGACAAACAGGAAGTCAGGGACTCTTCACAGGTACGGCAGCTGGTGAGGAGGACACAGACAGGCATCTCAGATGAAACATAGTATAAGCACTGGGGAGAGAACAAACTCAAAATAAAGCATCTACTTCAACTGTAAGGCTACGAGTTTTATTCAGACACGAGGAATAACACAGCTTCAAGGCTGTTTGTCCCGCATCTATCGGCCTTCTGCTGATTTCCAGTAAATCTCACCCTTTGTCTCAAGTCAGAGTTGACATTCCTATTCAGTTGAAAATTGTCGTTCTGATTTTTTTAATTTTACACCCTTGTTCTGATTATTTTATTTGATTCTTTGTTGCTGGCGCTCATGCTTGCAGTGGAGGTGAAAAATGAGATTACTTTTATGTGTTTTGTCTATGTATATTTAGTATGGAAGCAAGAGGAGCTGAGTAACATAAACCGTACCCTTACTGGACCAGAGAGAAAAGCTGCTCTGTACACACTCCTGGAACAAGAAGCACAGCTTATTGCATCAATTTCTCGGCACAAAGTTGATGCTGCGAAGGAAACTGGACCAAAACTAATTCTGAATCTTTTGAATAAGGTCGGTATTATTTAAATATGTTAAATGACTTTGCACATCATTAGATTTTATTTGATTCTCTTTGATCAATTAAAGCAGTGAATTATTTGTCAGGAACAGGTGCAGGGAAATGAGATATTCACTGAATTGTTCCTCTGGTACCCCTTGGAACAGTATAATAGCAAAGGGCAATAAGCAAACGATCATTGCATAGTTCAGCTAGAACTTGTATTCTTTAATGCAGGATCTGTGGTCACTTACTAAAGTAAAGTAGTTCAAACATATTAATCTATGGGAAACTTACATTTTACTAATTGGCTTCCCAGTAGATCATAGTTTACAGTGCAGAAGGAGGCCATTTGGCCCATCGAGTCTGCACCGGTCCTGACAAAGAGCACCCTACTCAAGCCCACGTATCTACCCTACACCCGTAACCCAGTAACCCCAACTTAACCCTTTTGGACACTAAAGGCAATTTAGCATGGCCAATCCATCTAACCTACACATCTTTGGACTGTGGGAGGAAACCAGAGCACCTGGCGGAAACCCACGCAGACGTGGGGAGAACGTGCAGACTCTGCACAGACAGTGACCTAAGGCGGGAATCGAACCTGCGACCCTGGAGCTGTGAAGCAACTGTGCTAACCACTGTGCTACCGTGCTGCCCGACAGTGAACGTTCTGCCCTATGGAGAATTCCTTTGTGCTGCAGCGCCCTTTAAAAATGATGCCCTGATCCTCAAGTTACTAAGCTGCTGGCGGGACGGGCAAATCAGAGGCCGCCTTGATGCAGGGACCTGCACCTTGATACTATTTTTTCCAAGTCCTGCGCAAGATGACGGAGAAAGCCATTGTGAACAATGGCTTTTTCAGAGGCTCAGATGTTTTTGGGGGTGGAGAATGTCACACGTAGTGGGAGGAAACCGGAGCACCTGGAGGAAACCCACGCAGACACTGAGGGAATGTACAGACTCCGCACAGACAGTGACACAGCCGGGAATCGAACCTGGGACCTTAGAGCTGTGAAGCAACTGTGCTAACTACTATACTGCCCAAGTACAGTTTGAGTACAGTTCCTCCAAGTCTTTCTGCACCAGCAACAACTAGTAGGGTTCAATTATTACACATTACACTGAATTTTAGCCCCCATATGGGGCTGATTGCGGAGCTGGGCAAGCATGAAAATTCACATCACCGGCCATCTCACCAGTTTCCTGTCATCACCTCAACCTCAGGCCATTTTCCCAGAAACAGGATGGGGGTTCTGAGCACTGAGTGGCAAGTACGCCCAATTATGGGGAGTTAAAGGCCAATTGAAGCCCATTTCCAGAGGCTAACCGGTTCCCTGGGAGTCAGGGACCAGGCCAGCTGCCTAGAGATGGCATGCACTGGTGGCAGACCCGAGGCAGTGCTCCAGGTAGGCTATGAGGCCCTCTCCGCTATTTTGGAGGATTTCCCTTCTGCAATGGTGACCCAGCTGCTGAGGACATTTTTTTCAATTGAAGTTGGAGTGAAGGTGCCTCTCTCCCTTGAACTGCAGGCCTACGATTGGGCCTCCAGCTTTGGGAACCCATCTGCCATTCCTGATTTGAAAGCAAGCATGTCCTCTGCCCACTAATTGACCAATTCTGGAAAAATCGCTGATATGCAGCTGTTTCCCGCCCAATGAAGGGCATGGCCTCCATTTAACCTCAACAGAAATTCCAACCCAAAATCCTGCCATTGAAGTCCAAATGCTATAAGAGCACTGTGTGGTTAGAAATGTAATTTTAAAGTAGAAATCCCAAGGTATGCAAATTAGGTATACTGGATAAGTGGCACAACTCATATTACCTCAAGTTAGAAATATGGTTGAATTCTTGTAATAATATTTCTTTAATCTATTATAATTATGAAAAATAGGGCTGGATTCTCCGGTCCTCCAGCCACATGTTTCTCGGCGGCACACCATTCGCCAGCGGTGGGATTCTCTCTTACCGCCGCCTCTCAATAGGATTTCCTATTGAAGCCACCCCACGCTGCCGGGACACCCGCGGGCGGGAATGCGCTGCCAGCTGGAAAAGAGAAACCTGACGGCAGGAGAATTTTGGCCAGAGTTGGATTCACATCCCATCAGCTTTGAAATATAATGGGGTTTCAGTCTAATCAGGATGAAGTGGTGCTGACATCTGCCCTTGCAGAATCTTGCAAAAATAAACACGGCACAATTAATATGTCAGCCAATCACCATTCTAGCGTTGCGGATGTGGGAAAGTTTAGAGAAAGCGGAGATCTCCACCTTGCAGCAATTCTAGTACCCATTTCTTTTTTTTTTCAATTAAGGGGCAATTTTAGAGTGGCCAATCCACCTGCCTGCAGGGTTCTGGGGATAAGACCCATGCAAACATGGGGAGAAAGTGCAAATGCCAAACTCCAATCGAAAAACCCGGGTCCTCAGCATTGTGAGGCAGCAGTGCTAACCACTGCGTCACTGTACCACCCCCTTGCCGCAATTGTAATGTGGAAATAATAATTAATTTTCTATTACATACTATTTTATTAAGGACCTAGTCTTGTGTTACTTTCAATCTTCCTTCCTCATCAAACTTTTGTTACTTTATTTTGTTTGCTTTAGGTGAGATTTTTAAGTTATTATTGAAATAATCTATCAGCTTCAAAACATTGCTATTGTTTAATTAGAAACTTACATGAGAGAAATTATATCACATATTTATTTCTGTACAAATAAATGTACTACCCTCACTCAAAACATTAAAATAACATGATGGTATGCATCTTATTGACCACTAGGTGTCACCAAATTGACTGTTTCCAATGTTATATATATATATTTGATGATATTTTTTATAAAAAGACTTTTAATGCCAGCTGTGAATTTGTTTTAAATATATTTAAATGTTGTAGTGTGCAGACCCCATAAGGTGGAAGGCATATGACGGGAAAGTCACTGAAATGGACACACCGTTTACTATCCGGGCCAGAGAGCTACGTGATATTTACAACAGTATTAACATGAAATACCTCACCCAGGATGAGAGGCTGGATGCCCTTTTAACATTAAAACACACAGTCAAGGTATTGAAGTACTCATAAATACACGGTTATGCTGATGTCTCTCAGACATTAAACAACTGATATTGGGTGTTCTTAAAAACTAAAGGTAAACCTACAAAAGTTGTTTTCAGGATGAACAGATAGGATGAGTTTGAAATGACTTTTTAAAAAAAGGAATGGCTGGAAAATTTGAAATCTGTTCCACGCTTTTCTCTCAAAGCCAGCCAATGAGCTCCATGTTCTGAAACAATCAGCAACCCTTGGCCTTCCCACTTCCCACCGCGAATGGCCTTGCACCCCTCCATCTCCCACCAGCAGCATCCTGCAAGCTCACCTCACACCTCTCTCAGTCAGTCTTTATTTGTCCTTTGGCACTTTCTCTGGAAGATAGAGACACTTCAGAGTAGCTTTCTACTTGTGTTATTGAATAATGTCAGTAATTGTGATATAGATCCAAGTCTTTGAACTGGATGGTTGAAATTACTGTCATTTCTGAATTTCATGCTGGAAATAAGTGCAGATGTTTAAAGTGGTTTGCCTCAGACTAAGTTTGGAGCTAAATGCACTGCTTTTGTAATTCTGTGCTCCTAATTGATTTTACGCAATTCAGAAATGAGTACAAACATGAAAATCACTTGCGCATTTTTTTTCAAAGATGTGAAAGCCAGAGATATCTGCCCACGTAATTGTAGCCATGAAAAATACAGCTTTTCAACTTCTTTTTTCTGGTCAAACATTTAATGTAATTGTGCTATTTCTTGGCTGAATTGCTGTCATCTGGTAGAAATTGTTTTCTCCTATTCACTCTATTAAAACTCCTTTCTTAAATATTCTCTCTGCACAGAAGAACATAAGAAATAGGAGCAGGAGTAGAGGGAATATTTAGCCTACTCCAACATTCAATGCAATCATGGCGAATCTTCACCTTCAATTCCATTTTCTCGCCCGCTCCCCATAACCTTTGATCCCTTGAGAAACCAAAAATCATTCAGACTCAGCCTTAAATATAAAAAATTATAGGGGTAGAGAATTCCAAAGATTCACAATCTCCTCTGACTGAAGAAATTCCTCTGCATCTCAGTCCTAAATGACTGGCCCCTTATCCAGAGGCTGTGCCCTGTGTTCTAGATTCCCAATTTATCTTCCTAATTCATCTCCGTCCACCCTGTCAACCCCTTCAGAATCTTGTATGTTGTAATCGATCACCTGTTGTCCTTCTAAACGCCTGAGAATATAGGCCCAATTTATCCACAATCTCATTTTAGGACAGCCCTCTCGCCGCAGGGACTGATCAGTGCAGCTTTGCTGGATAAACTCCAATGCAAGTATACCCTTCCTTAAATACCTGAGGAAGGAGCAGTGCTCTGAAAGCTAGTAATTTGAAACAAACCTGTTGGACTTTAACCTGGTGTTGTAAGACTTCTTACTGTGCTCACCGCAGTCGAACGGCGGCATGTCCACATCATGGCTTCCTTAAATATGGAGACCTAGGGCGGGATTCTCCGACCCCCCGGCGGGCGGTGCAAATCCCGCCCTGCCGCTCTGATGCCGCCACCCTGATTCTCCGACCCGCGGAAAAGCCCGCTTACGGGAATTGCGCCGCACGCCTCGCAGAATCGTGAGAATCGGCGCGACGTGCTGGTCCCTGGGCCTGCTGCAAATCTCCAGCCCGAATGGGCCGAAGTCCCGCCGATGTGACCGCAGGTAACACTGGCGTAAAATCAAAGTAAGTTTTTAACGGCGTCAACCAGTCGTGCTGGCTGACGCCGGCGAACGAGCAGGTAGGGGTCGGCGTGGGAAGGCCGTCACAGAAGAGACGGCACGGCGGTAGCTGGGGAGGGGGGGGGTTTGTGGATGCCCCCCAGTGCCGGGGGTGCGTGGCGGTGTCGGTGCCAGGGCAATGCCAGGGAGGGGACCGGGGGTGCCAGTGAGGTGGGGGCCGGGGTTGCTGGGGAGGGGACCGGAGGTGTCGGTGAGGTGGGGCCTGGGGGTGCCGGTGAGGTGGGGACCGGGGGTGCCGGGGAGGGGTGCCGGTGAGTTGGGGACCGTGGATGCCGGTGAGGTGGGGACCGGGGGTGCCGGGGAGGGGAGTGGGGGGGGGGGTGGCTGGCAGCAGTAGCGACCATGCATGCCATGGCACCTGGTTGCGGATGGAGGTATGTACAATGATGAAATGTCGTCTACTCCCACCCCCTGCAGACCGTTATGTTTGGGTATCACCCAGCGATGTTGGTCGCCATGGCGGGGGCCGCTGTCCTGCATTTAGCCCTATGGGACCTGGAGCAGGGACGTGCCAGGGAGGCGGCGGAGGCTACCGCAGAGGATTGTGCCGCAGAAGGGCAGTTGGCAGCCGCCCAGGCTGGAGGGCCATCTGCCATACAGACGATGAGGAGGAGGAGGTGGAGGTGGTGCCACAGCGACGGAGGCGCCTGATGAAGCCCCGTGTGTACCGGCGTCGCACGTCGTAACAGGAGCTCACGGACTAGGCATGCAGGAGGAGACTCAGAATGAGGCTGGAAACTGTCACCCATATCTGCCACCTATTGGCACACCTGGCACTGCGTGGAACTGGGGGTGGACACCCTCTCTCGGTGGCCATCAAGGTGACGGTGGCCCTGACCTTTTATGCCACGAGGTCGTTCCAGTCGCCGAGTGGGGATCTGACCAGCATCTCCTGGGCGACGGTGCACCTGTGCAGTGACGAACGCCCTGTATGACATCGCGGACCGCTACATTCAGTTCACTGTGGACCGCGTCCACCAGGATGCCCGGGCAGCGGGATTCGCTGCCATGGCCAGGATACCCATGTTACCCATGAGGCGAGGCCATATTGGATTTGGTACTGGGTAATGAACCAGGACAGGTATTAGATTTGGAGGTAGGTGAGCACTTTGGTGATAGTGACCACAATTCGGTTACATTTACTTTAGCGATGGAAAGGGATAGGCACATATCGCAGGGTAAGGGTTATATCTGGGGGAAAGGCAATTATGATGCGGTGAGGCAAGACTTAGGATGCATCAGATGGACAGGAAAGCTGCAGGGGATGGGCACAATGGAAATGTGGAATTTGTTCAAGGAACAGCTACTGCGTGTCCCACGGTCCCTGCCAGGCAGGGAGGAAGTGGTCGAGCGAGAGAACCGTGTTTAATAGAGCAGTCGAAACACTTGTCAAGAGGAAGAAGGAGGCTTATGTAAAGATGAGACATAAAGGTTCAGTTCGGGCGCTCGAGAGTTCTAAGTTAGCTAGGAAGGACCTAAAGAGAGAGCTAAGAAGAGCCAGGAGGGGACATGGGAAGTTTTTGGCAGGTAGGATCAAGGATAACCCTAAAGCTTTCTATAGATATGTCAGGAATAAAAAAATGACTAGGGTAGAGTAGGGCCAGTCAAGGACAGTATTGGGAAGTTGTGCGTGGAGCCGAGGAGATAGGAGAGGTGCTAAATGAATATTTTTCGTCAGTATTCACACAGGAAAAAGACAATATTGTTGAGAGAATACTGAGATTCAGGCTACTAGTCTAGAAGGGCTTGAGGTTCATAAGGAGGAGGTGTTAGCAATTCTGGAAAGTGTGAAAATAGATAAGTCCCCTGGGCCGGATGGGATTTATCCTAGGAGTCTCTGGGAAGCTAGGGAGGAGATTGCTGAGCCTTTGGCTTTGATCTTTAAGTCATCTTTGTCTACAGGAATATTGCCAGAAGACTGGAGGATAGCAAATGTTGTCCCCTTGTTCAAGAAGAGGAGTAGAGACAACCCTGTTAACTATAGACCAGTGAGCCTTCTGTTGTGGGCAAAGTCTTGGAAAGGTTTATAAGAGATAGGATGTATAATCATCTGGAAAGGAATAATTTGGTTAGAGATAGTCAACACGGTTTTGTGAAGGGTAGGTCGTGCCTCACAAACCTTATTGAGTTCTTTGAGAAGGTGACCAAACAGGTGGATGAGGGTAAAGCGTTTGATAAGGTTCCCCACGGTAGGCTACTGCAGAAAATATGGAGGCATGGGATTCAGGGTAATTTAGCAGTTTGGATCAGAAATTGGCTAGCTGGAAGAAGACAAAGGGTGGTGGTTGATGGGAAATGTTCAGATTGGAGTCCAGTTACTCATGGTGTACCACAAGGATCTGTTTTGGGGCCACTGCTGTTTGTCATTTTTATAAATGACCTGGAGGAGGGCGTAGAAGGATGGGTGAGTACATTTGCAGATGACACTAAAGTCGGTGGAGTTTTGGACAGTGCGGAAGGATGTTACAAGTTACAGAGGGACATAGATAAGCTGCAGCGCTGGGCTGAGAGGTGGCAAATGGAGTTTATTGCAGAAAAGTGTGAGGTGATTCATTTTGGAAGGAATAACAGGAAGACAGAGTACTGGGCTAATGGTAAGATCCTTGGTAGTGTGGATGAGCAGAGAGATCTCAGTGTCCATGTACATAGATCCCTGAAAGTTGCCACCCAGGTTGAGAGGGTTGTTAAGAAGGCGTACGGTATGTTAGCTTTTATTGGTAGAGGGATTGAGTTTCGGAGCCATGAGGTCATGTTGCTGTACAAAACTCTGGTGCGGCCGCATTTGGAGTATTGCGTGCAATTCTGGTCGCCTTATTATAGGAAGGATGTGGAAGCATTGGAAAGGGTGCAGAGGAGATTTACCAGAATGTTGCCTGGTATGGAGGGAAGATCTTATGAGGGAAGGCTGAGGGATTTGAGGCTGTTTTCGTTAGAGAGAAGGTTAAGAAGTGACTTAATTGAGGCATACAAGATGATCAGAGGATTAGATAGGGTGGACAGTGAGAGCCTTTTTCCTCGGATGGTGATGTCTAGCACGAGGGGACATAGCTTTAAGTTGAGGGGAGATAGATATAGGACAGATGTCAGAGGTAGGTTCTTTACTCAAGAGAGTAGTAAGGGCGTGGAATGCCCTGCCTGCAACAGTAGTGGACTCCCCAACACTAACGGCATTCAAATGGTCATTGGATAGACATATGGACGATAAGGGAATAGTGTAGATGGGCCTTAGAGTGGTTTCACAGGTCGGCGCAACATCGAGGGCCGAAGGGCCTGTACTGCGCTGTAATGTTCTATGTTCTATTAGTAAATGGATTTGAATTTTGAGGATGATGACAACCCGCTCTGCAATGAGCTCTGGGCTCTACATCGTTAGACAATGTCTGACTCATGGCCACCCTTTTCCTGGGTGGTCCCTGCATGCGGCCTGGACACTACAGCGCATGGACCCGTCATCTGCCCAGGGGCGGGATGGCGAAGGTGACCCGGGGCGTTGCAGTCACACTCCACATCACACTCACCTGAGCTCGACCTCCTATGACCCCTCACACACACTGGCGCTCACCTCCCACCCAACTCCCGCACGCATCGGACAGAGCACAGAGGCAGCTTCTGTAGGTGTGAAAGTTATTTTAATTACAAACGGTTCATGCACGTGCCCTAGCACCTATAACTAGTCTGTGCCCTGCACCCGTGCCAACTTATTCCGTGTCTAATTTTCTGGCCTTACGGGCCCTATGACGACGTCTAGGTGCTTCCCCAGACGGTACAGCAGAATTGGAGGCGAAGTCCTGTGATTCCTGCCCTGTGACTAGGGTCCACATTGGCGTGCGTTTCCTGGGGCGGCCAGGCTTGGAAGGGCCAGGCTACGCCTCAGGCGACCGAGCTGCCAGCCTGTTCTGCCCGTTGCCCACCAGATGCACCTGGGACAGAATGGGGGGAGTCCGAGGTGTCGCGGTCTTCCGGGACCTCCCATGCGGGGGAACCCGGAACGGGGCCCAGCACCTCCGCCCCCCCTTGGGTCCCGATGGCCCCCGGGGCTCTCCATGGGTTGAGGATGCGAACGGATTCAGCACCCGGGGCACGCCTGGCGCTGCCAGTCTTGGAGATCCGCCCTGGTATCAACAATGGTCTGCAAGTTTGCAGCCATGGAGCACAGGGAGTTGGCCATCCCTGCCTGTGCCTGGGCAACGCCGGCCAGCACCTGGGCAATGACGCCGATACCCTCAGCGATGGCCTGCTGAGACTGGGCCATGGCCTGCTGAGACTGGGCCACGGTGTTGAGCGCCGCTGCGATCTGCAGCTGGCTCTGGCTCATGACTTCCTGTGAGAGGGCAGCCATGTCCTGGGCCACGGACGCTGCCTGCACGGAAAGCCCCAGGCCGTGCATACTGTTACCCATGTCTGACATCGTTGCCCCCATTGCCTCCACTGCGGACGCCACCTATGCGGTTTCGGCCTGGGTGGCACGCATGACCGGCACTCATCCCTACTCCTGCACGCGGGTGGACTCCTCCATCTGCATCTGCAGCTGCTGCAAGCCGGCCGTCACCACCTCCACTTATCCCAGGGTACCTGACTGCTTCGGGTCTATGAGTGGGTGTAAGAACTCGAGGAACCCTGTACCCATCTAGGTGGCAGCTGGTTGCTGGGGCTGGTCTGCCCATCGACCGTCCGGCCCCTCGGCTACTCCTACCTCCACCTGCTGTGCCATTACGGCTGTGTGGTGCGCACCAGTTAGTGTACCAGAAGCCTCATCGCTAAAGTGCCCAACCGAGGTGAGTGTCTCTGCGATGGTGGAGGGTGTAGGAGATAGTAGTGGCATTCCGTAGATGTCCTCATCGGACCCAAAGTCCCGGGTCCCCTGGGGTGGTGTGTCGTGTCCATCCGTCTGTCTTTGGGTCTCCTGGGTGGATGTGTCCGGTGTCTCAGTGTCCTGGGTGGATGAGTCGTGTGTCTCAGTGTCCTGGGTGGATGTGTCTCAGTGTCCTGGGTGGATGTGTCCTGTGTCTCGGTGTCCTGGGTGGATGTGTCCTGTGACTCGACGTCCTGGGTGATGTGTCCTGTGTCTCAGTGTCCTGGGTGGATGTGTCCTGTGTCTCGGTGTCCAGGGTGGATGTGTCGTGTGTTTCGATGTCCTGGACGGATGTGTCGTGTGCCTCGGTGTCCTGGGTGGATGTGTCGTGTGACTCGGTGTCCTGGGTGGATGTGTCGTGTGACTCGGTGTCCTGGGTGATGTGTCCTGTGTCTCGGTGTCCTGGGTGATGTGTCCTGTGTCTCGGTGTCCTGGGTGGATGTGTCGTGTGTCTCGGTGTCCTGGGTGATGTGTCGTGTGACTCGGTGTCCTGGGTGGATGTGTCCTCTGTCTCAGTGTCCTGGGTAGATGTGTAGTGAGTCTCGGTGTCTTGGGTGATGTGTTGTGTGACTCGGTGTCCTGGATGGATGTGGCCTGTGTCTCAGTGTCCTGGGTGATGTGTCCTGTGTCTCAGTGTCCTGGGTGGATGTGTCCTGTGTCTCGATGTCCTGGGCAGATGTGTCTCAGTTTCCTGGGTGATGTGTCTGTGTCTCAGTGTCCTGGGTGATGTGTCCTGTGTCTCAGTGTCCTGGGTGGATGTGTCCTGTGTCTCAGTGTCCTGGGTGGATGTGTCCTGTGTCTCAGTGTCCTGGGTGATGTGTCCTGTGTCTCAGTGTCCTGGGTGGATGTGTCCTGTGTCTCGATGTCCTGGGCAGATGTGTCTCAGTGTCCTGGGTGATGTGTCCTGTGTCTCAGTGTCCTGGGTGGATGTGTCCTATGTCTCAGTGTCCTGGGTGGATATGTCCTGTGTCTCGGTGTCCTGGGTGGATGTGTCGTGTGACTCGGTGTCCTGGATGATGTGTCGTGTGACTCGGTGTCCTGGGTGGATGTGTCCTGTGTCTCAGTGTCCTGGGTGGATGTGTCCTGTGTCTCGGTGTCCTGGGTGGATGTGTCCTGTGTCTCGGTGTCCTGGGTGGATGTGTAGTGAGTCTCGGTGTCCTGGGTGATGTGTTGTGTGACTCGGTGTCCTGGGTGGATGTGTCCTGTGTCTCGGTGCCCTGGGTGGATGTGTCCTGTGTCTCGGTGTCCTGGATGGATGTGTCCTCTGTCTCAGTGTCCTGGGTGGATGTGTAGTGAGTCTCGGTGCCTGGGTGGATGTGTCCTGTGTCTCGGTGTCCTGGATGGATGTGTCGTGTGTCTCGGTGTCCTGGGTGGATGTGTCGTGTGTCTCGATGTCCTGGACGGATGTGTCCTGTGTCTCGGTGCCCTGGGTGGATGTGTCCTGTGTCTCGGTGTCCTGGATGGATGTGTCCTCTGTCTCAGTGTCCTGGGTGGATGTGTCCTCTGTCTCAGTGTCCTGGGTGGATGTGTAGTGAGTCTCGGTGCCCTGGGTGGATGTGTCCTGTGTCTCGGTGTCCTGGATGGATGTGTCATGTGTCTCGGTGTCCTGGGTGGATGTGTCGTGTGTCTCGATGTCCTGGACGGATGTGTCGTGTGACTCGGTGTCCTGGATGGATGTGGCCTGTGTCTCGGTGTCCTGGGTGATGTGTCATGTGTCTCAGTGTCCTGTCTGGATGTGTCCTGTGTCTCGGTGTCCTGGGTGATGTGTCATGTGTCTCGGTGTCCAGGGTGGATATGTCGTGTGTCTCGATGTCCTGGACGGATGTGTCGTGTGTCTCGGTGTCCTGGGTGGATGTGTCGTGTGTCTCGATGTCCTGGACGGATGTGTCGTGTGTCTCGGTGTCCTGGGTGGATGTGTCGTGTGTCTCGGTGTCCTGGGTGGATGTGTCGTGTGCCTCGATATCCTGGACGGATGTGTCGTGTGTCTCGGTGTCCTGGGTGGATGTGTCCTCTGTCTCAGTGTCCTGGGTGGATGTGTCGTGTGTCTCGATGTCCTGGACGGATGTGTCGTGTGTCTCGGTGTCCTGGGTGGATGTGTCGTGTGTCTCGGTGTCCTGGGTGGATGTGTCGTGTGCCTCGGTGTCCTGGGTCGACTGGGACGGGGGCCTGTTTGTGGGGCTGCTCTCCCCGTCGCTGGATGTGGCCCTACGGCATCGCCGCACTGGCATGAGATGGGGGCGGCGTACGCCTGATGGTCCAGGTCTATCCCTGTCTAGTGGGCGCCCCGGCACTGGATGTCGGCAAGGTACACCTGTGGAACAGGTCTGTCCCTGGCGTGTTGGACCCTGGCACGTCCTGAGGGCGATCGGCACCCGCAGGAATGGGTGGTCCTGCAATACACAATATAGCATCCATGGTTAGACACGTGGGGAGGTTTGGGGGGGGGTGGGGAAGGGGAATGGGAGAAGGGGGGTGGGTTAGGAGATGGGGAAGAGTGGGAAGGGGAGATGGGGGAAGGGGGAGATATGGGGTTGGGGTCAGGGGAGATGGGGAAGGGGGGTTGGGGAAGGGGGAGATGGGAAGGGGAGGGATGGGGAAGAGGGGTAATGGGAATGGGGGAAGGGGGGTTGGGGGATCAGTAGAGGGGCAGGCAGCGGGAGTCTCACTTGGCGGTGCGTCCCGATCTCTACATCCGCGACCTCCCGGTCCTCGGGTCCGCCTGCAAGGTCCAGGGTCCTCTCTTCATGAACAGTGAGGGGGCGCAATCCTGTCATGCTCCCGGTTGTTATGGGCACGCTTTCCCTGGGAGCGGGGGCGGGGAGGGGGGAACAGAGATAAAGGTCAACAATGTTAGGCGGACATACTTGCAAGTTGTGTGTATGTTGGCAGAGGTTCACAGCCCATCCTGCCAATGCAGCCTGCATGGGTGGGTGCAGCCATGTGGGTCTCAGCCAGGCATGGTCCGCCCATCCTGAGGGTGGGGGCCATGCCACACGTGTGAGGGGTTGGTGCAATGGGCACAGTGGGGGGCACTCACCCTGGCTGCCCTGACTAGGTCACTGACCTTTTTGTGGCACTGGCTGGCTGTTGCAGCCACGGCGCTGACGGCCTCTGCCACCTCCCTCCACAGGTGCCAGCTGGTGTTTGGTGCGACCCTGCAGCCATGCCCCGGATACAAGACCTCCCTCCTCTGCTCCACTGCATCCAGGAGCGCCTCGATGTCCCGCTCCTGGAACCTCTGCGCGGCGGGCGGCCATCTTCCAATGTTGCTGGGGGTCTCTCCGCCAGTGGCGTCTTTTGAGGAGCGACGCCGCGTGGCATCAATGACGGCATGCACGTCTCTGACGCTGTTCCGGGTCGCGCTGCAGCACTTGGCGTCACACCGTTGCTAGCCCCTTCCGGCATGGAGAATTTCAGAACTTGCGGTTGGCCCAAAGACGGAGTGGCTCGCGCCGCTTTTGATGCTGGCGTTGGGTCGTTGCCGCGATCGTAGAGAATCTCGGCCCTAAACTACATACAATATTCTTTTTTAAAATAAATTTTGAGTAACCAATTCATTTTTTCCAATTAGGGGGCAATTTAGCGTTGCCAATCTTTTGGGTTGTGGGGGCGAAACCCACGCAAACACGGGGAAAATGTGCAAACTCCACACGGACAGTGACCTAGAGCCGGGATCAAACCTGGGACCTCGGCGCTGTGAGGCAGCAGTGCTAACCACTGCACCACCGTGCTGCCCTAACATACAGTATTCTAGGAGTTATCTGACCAAAGCCCTGTACAATTGTAGAAAGGCATCATTACTCTTGTACTCTAATTCCCTTGCAATGAAGTGCAACATGCCATCTATCTTTCTAATTGCTTCTTGTATATTCATTGTAACTTTCTGTTCCCTGCATAAGTACACCCAAGCAGTGCTCCCTCAAATTTTTTTCCATCCATGTGCGGAATGAATTTTATTATGTGCACCACTATCAAGCTATTGTGCAGATGTGCGCCTCCAGCTGAAATTAGATAAACTATATATCGTATATTTTTGAATAGTTACCATTGGTATGAAAAAAGTAGAAAAAATATTAAAACAAGCGATAATTAACAAGTCGTAAAGCTATCAAATAAAAAGAAAATTAACACTGCTAAACGTTAATGTGCAGAGTGGGAATCTGCAACTTGTGCGATAAAGTCACTCACAGTGGAAAAGGGAGCAATAAATTGTTGTTGATCAGTGTGTGTGGGTGACAGGGCACCGAAGCGACTAGCTGCCAAGGTCATGGTGGGGGAAGCTATTCAATGCTTATTTCTCACTCAAATCATTTTAAAGAGTGAGTGTTCTTTGGTATCTTCTCTGGGGGCAGGAGCTGGTTTGCTGTTTCGGGTGAAAACTACCCACTTTAGGTATTTGGGGGTGCAGGTGGCTCGAGACTGGGCCATGCTCTGTAAACTGAATTTCACGAACCTGGTGGGTAGGGTCAAGGCGGATTTGCTGAGATGGGACAGCCTTCCCCTATCATTGGCAGGCCGGGTGCTGGTGATAAAGGTGAATTTCTTGCCACGGTTTTTATTTTTATTCCAGTGCCTACTGGTCTTTTTGCTGGAAACATTTTTTTGGGGGGGTGGAACGGTTGATTTTGTCATTTACCTGTCTGGGCTGATAAGTTAGCAAGGATTTGGAAGATGGTGCTTCAGATAGTGTGTCAGTCAGGGGGCCTGGCTCTTCCAAACCTGATGTATTATTATTGGGTGGCGAACGCTGAGAAGGTGGAATAGGGAGCCGGAGGCTTTGTGGTTGAAGATGGAGGCAGGCTCTTGTAAGGGGTCGAGGTTGCAGGCGCTGGCAGCGGTGCCACTCCTGTTTGCCCCAGGGAGGTAATTGGGGAGTCCGGTGGTGGTGGCCACATTGAAGATATGGAGGTGATTTTGGCATCAGTTTAGGTTAGGGACGGGGTCAAAGCTGATGACGATCTGAGGGAATCATGGATTTGAGCCGGCGAGGCTGGTTGCTAGGTTTCAGGGATGGGAGGAGCAGGGGGCAGGGGGTGATGGAAATGAAGGACTTATTTCTAGATGGGTGGTTCATGAGTTTGGAGGAGTTGATGGGGAGGTTTGGGATTCCGCAGGGGGAGGCCTTTAGGTATATGCAGGTGCACATTCAGGGATTTCACGACGAAGGTTTTCCTGACTATTCAGGTGGCACCCACCGCCCTCCTCATTGTCGGAGAGGCTGTCGGTGACGAGGCTGGAGATGGGGGTCATCTCGGCGATCTATGGGAGGATTTTGAGGAGGATGTGGCGTCGTTGGAGGGGGTTAAGGCCAAGTGGCAGGAGGACCTAGGAATGGCACTGGAGGAGGGGTTGTGGTGTGAGGTGCTGCAGACCTCGTGTGTGAAGCTGACGGTGATAGAGCTAAAGGTGGTACATAAAGCGCACCTGACAAAGTTGAGGATGAACCAATTGTTTGAGGGGGTGGAGGACATTTGTGAACGATGTGGGAGAGGTCCAGCCAATCATATACATATATTCCTGTCCTGCCCGAAGTTGGAGAAAGTTTGGAGGTTTTTCAGCACCATGCCAGTTATCCTGCATGTGGATTTGGAGCCCAGTCCCCTGGGGACATATTTCGGGTATCAGACTTGCCAGAGCTGCAGATGGGAGTGGGGGCAGAAGTTTTAGCCTTTGCCTTGCTGATTGCTCACAGGCGGACTCTGTTGGGGTGGAGGTCAGTCTTTCTGCCCTATGCCTCAGTATGGCTGAGAAATAGAGTTTCTGTACTTGGAGATGGTTAAGTTCATTTGGGGGGGGGGGGGGGGGGGGGCGGAGTTAGGAGTTCCACAAGAGATGGCATCTGTTTATATTACACTTTAAAGAGCTGGTTACCGTCAGTAGCTGAAAGGGATAGGAGTGACGGGGGGGGGGAAGGGGGGGTGTTTGCTCTGAATTACTGGGCCGTTGAAGGATGGGGGTTGCTTGGAGGTGTTTTGTTTGTTGTTTTACTTTATTGTGTTGAAGATTTAAAATATAAAAAAAGCAAAAAAAAATATTTTCAAAAACAAATTTCAAATCTGTTCCACGCTTTGCTCTTAAAGCCAGCCAATGAGCTCCATGTACTGAAACAATCACAGAATCTCATAGCAACCCACATCTTGGCCTTCCCACTGCAAATGGCCTTGCACCCCTCCATCCACTACCAGCAGCAACCTGCAAGCTCTCCTCACATCTCTCTCAGGCAGTCTTTATTTGTTGCTTGGCACTTTCTCTGAAAGATAGAGACACTTCAGAATAGCTTTCTACTTGTGTTATTGAATAATGTTGGTAATTGTGAGACAGATCTGTATCTGTTGAGCCTGTTACGCTGTGCATTCAGAAGTGTGTGGATAATCACTTGCCCTTTCAGTCTTGCATTTCAATGCAATTAATCAGCAGCAGCCTCCACAACGGCAAATTCTCCTAATGGTGTATGACAACAGACTATGGGAGGAATTTACATTCAAACATAATTAAATCAAATCTAATTATCATAATTAGGCTTGAGAGCCCATCCCATATTTTTAAATTCTGAGGAATTCAGGGGCAGAAGTCCCCTGTTTGCAGGTAGAGGAGCCCATAAAATTGCCCAGGTGGACTTCCCACCCACCCCTGAACTGTAGCAATTTTATAATGGACGAGTCCTTGAACAGTACAACTGGAGAGGTTCAGGGGTGGGAACGCCCTCGGCATGGCCCCTTTTCCAATCACGTGGCCCCTGTGAGAATGGGTAATTTTAAATAAATATGTGCGTGTGTGCCTATGTATATCCCGAGGAAAGATTATGGAGACCATTTGTCTGGGAGCATTAATGGATGAGAGGAGTGAAAGTGCTAACTGTATGCATTTGTAATGAAGCTATATGAAATCATTTTTTAAGTAAATAACTAAGACTTAGAGACTTGCATTAAGAGATAGAAAGGAATTTCGGGCGGGATTCTCCCAGAGCGGAGAATCGTCACCATTGGCCTGGTTGGCGCGGCGCCAGTCGCGGGCTTCTCTACGCAGCCGGCCCACCGATTCTCCGGCCCGGATGTGCCGAGCGGCCGTGAAAAAAAAAGGAGTCCCGCTGGCACAATTCTAACCTGCTCTCAGCCGGCGGGAACTCTGCGTGGAAGGGTCGGGGGTCGGCCGTGGGGGGAGGGGGGGGTCCGACCCCGGGGGGGTGCCTCCGATGTGGCCTGGCCCGCGATCGGGGCCCACTGATCGGTGGGCCTGCCTCTCTGGTTGGAGTCCTCTTTTCCTACGCGCCGGCCCCTGTAGCCCTGCGCCATTTTGTGTCGGAGCCGGCGTATTGAAGGAGACCACTGCGCATGCGCGGATCCCATGCTGCACAGTTCACGCCAGGATCGGCAGCTGGAGCATTAGGGGGCAGAATTAGTCCTGGCAGCAGTCCGTTCATGCCGTCGTAAAACGCGACGGCGTTTACGACGACGTGGACACTCTGCCGCGGGATTAGAGAATCTCGCCCTTCATTTTTTCAGCTGATAAAGTGGAAATGAGTACGAGAGATCAAATGGTATACTGTTATTTAAACATGATGTGGAGATGCCGGCGTTGGACAGGGGTGAGCACAATAAGAAGTCTTACAACACCAGGTTAAAGTCCAACAGGTGTGTTTCGATGTCACTAGCTTTCGGAGCGCTGCTCCTTCCTCAGGTGAATCAGGTGAAAGCAAGTGACATCGAAACAAACCTGTTGGGCTTTAACCTGGTGTTGTAAGACTTCTTACTGTGTTTAAACAACAGCAGTTTTTCCTTGGGTAATATTACTGGATTTTTATAGTTAAACATCAAAAGGGAGTGTTGCTTGGAATCTGTTTATTTGTGGGTCTGACAAAGGAATTCTTTTGAGGGGACTGTTTAGTAAGACTTTTTAACTGTTTTTAACTAACCTCAGTTTTCTTTTCTTCTTGTTAGTAAATCTTTTACTTTTACTTTTTAAAACCTCAAAAACTTTACAGCAATTCTTTCTGCTGTGATCAGAATGTTTTCTTCTAGATTTCAGAATACAAAATAAAAGGTATGGCTCGTAAGCCAAATTTCCCGCAGCGATTTGGTCTGTTCAGCAATTATCATCTGTGGACATAATGCACCTCCCAGGATTTTCCCCCATGCCTCTCCGTCATTTCCCCTGCCACCTCCAGGCCTTGCCTCTCCTGCTGTGAGACAGCCCAGCACTTGCCAGGTCCTGGAATCTGAGATTTAGAATCTGGGAACTGTTTGTAGTCCTAGTTCTGGTCACTGCTGCTGTTAGTGCTGCCGGAACTATTGATCTGCTGGTCAATCACATTTCTTACTGAGTGAAGGACAGAAGTCCTGTCTCCAGGCTATTAATGCTCCGCAAAGCATTAATTGACTGCAAGGCCATGAATGGCAGGAATGTGTGCGACTAATAATTAAGTGTGCAGCACTCAATAGACTGTTGTGTGCTGCATAGGTGTGCAGCTTCGAGGAAAATTGTGCCAGGTCCCTCTGAACAGTAGCATCTACAATTTTAACACCTTTTCTGCTTGTCTACTCTTACTATCAGAATTGCATTTTCCTGGTTGCCCATTTCACTAAATTACCTGTTCTTAAATATTTCAAAATCCTCTTCACTGTTTGTTAAGAGCCCCAAACTTGTGTCACCAGCAAATTGAGAGACCTCCTCCCTTTGCAAAAGTACAAATCATATAAGCCAACACTCATTTTCCCTTGACCTTTGCCTTCTAATCACCCAGGAAGATTTCAGCAGTTCTGCTGCATTTCCTGAAAGACCATGGGATCGATTCAGCGACCCCGTGAATGAATGAATATTGCTTATTGTCACAAGTAGGCTTCAAATGAAGTTACTGTGAAAAGCCCCTAGTCGCCACATTCCGGCGCCTGTTCGGGGAGGCTGGTACGGGAGTGGTGCCCGGCTCTGATCTAGGCGCAATGGGTGATTCGCGTGTAAGTCCCAAATCGGGCTCAATGCTGGGCGCCGGACCAATCACAAGTCACCTGATTCGCTCCCTCAAAGGGCGAGATCCAGATCTGAATATTTAAATGAGCCCTCGCGCCTGGGAGATTTCGCCAGGGCACCATTTAGTATTGGTCCATACAAATGTGGATCAGTCGTAATGGCACCTGGTTGGGACTCCCAGGCCTTTGGATGGTCAGGGACAGAGAAGGGTGGTACCCTGGCACTTCCCGGGCACCATGGCACTCAGCCTGGCACCCTGACAGCACCCCCCAGGCACCCTGGCTGTGCCACCTTGAAGCTTGCCAGCAGAAAATCCTTCAAAGTGCGACCTCGAGGGGAGAAACTACCCAAGGCCAAAATAAACGGCAAACTGCCGTTGGATAAAGGGTGTTTCTCAGCACTGCAGCCCCCCCAAGAAACACCCCGTTAAACATGCCATTCAGCGGACTTTAACTTGAGTTCACTGAATTGTGCCCCATATATCTGCATTTTTACCAGCAAACATTTTGAATGTCACCCTCCCAAATGTTTTTTGAACAATATGCACAATACATCCCCTTTATCCAATTAGTCACCTCTTCAAAAACAAACCTGATCAAAATCTATCAAGCACTACTTTCTTTAACAAATTGTACTGACTGTCTTTTATACACCAGTGCACGTATAAAGATTCACTTAATTTATTGGGATCTTGCAGTGCATAAGTTGGCCACCATGTTTCCTACTTTACGAAAGTAATTATACTTAAAAATACTACACTGGCTTATGTAAAAACACAATTGAATGCAAGTGCTTTCTGTCTGATTTATTCTTGTCCTTTTTGAGCAAAGGGATTGTATTAATTATATTGCATCCCCGTGGCACAGTTTGAATTAAATTATCCAATATTTCTGTTCTGGTCTTCAAAAACTTTATCGTGATTATGGTTACATCTTCTGATTTTTCAGTCAAGGCATAAAAACAAATTATTTTTCTATACAGGAACATGACTGTAAGTTAACGCAAGAAATTGTGGAATTGATTGACAGAGAGGCAGACCTTCTGATGAGGCAAGTAAAGGAATCTTACCTGGAAGGACTCAGACAGAGAATATCGACACTCTTTCTTCAGTATATCAAAACACCAACATTTAACCCAGAAGTTGCCCGATTCCTTCAGGTACAAAAAAAGTCCAATTTTTTTTGATCAACTGGGGTCAATTCAGATGTGAACATTTCTGCACTTGAGCTCTTTTATTGTGACAAAAATGTTCCCATAAGCTCCACTTTCCACTGTCTGGCTAGAGGCAGCACGAATCTTATACATCTTTGCAGAGTTGCATACACCTGTCCTTGCTGATTCTGTATCTGGCTTCAATATAGCAAGCTTTTGGAGACAGCATGATTTTATGAATAACAGGTCATGTCTAACTAAACCAGTTTTTTAGGTGTGGAGGTCACGAACATAATGGATAAGCAAGCAGCTACTGAAGTTGCCATATAAGGCTCTGGCCAGACCCCATTTGGAGTATTGTGAGCAGTTTTGGACCCCATATCAAAGGAAGGATGTACTGGCCTTGGCCAGAGGAGGTTCACAAGAATGATTCCTGGAATAAAGAGCTTGTCGTATGAGGAACGTTGAGGACTCTGGGTCTGTTGGAGTTTAGAAGGATGAGGGGGGATCTTATTGAAACTTACAGAATACTGAGAGGCCTGGATAGAGTGGACGTGGAGAGGATGTTTCCACTAGTAGGAAAAACTAGAACCAAAGGGCACAATCTCAGACTAAAGGGACGATCCTTTAAAACAGAAATGAAGAGGAATTTCTTCAGCCAGATGGTGGTGAATCTGTGGAACTCTTTGCCGCAAAAGGCTGTGGAGGCCAAATCACTGAGTGTCTTTAATTCAGAGATAGATAGGTTCTTGATTAATAAGGGGATCAGGGGTTATGGGGAGAAGGCAGAAGAATGGGAATGAGAAAAATATCAGCCATGATTGAATGGCGGAATAGACTCAATGGGCCGAGTGGCCTAATTCTGCTCCTATGTCTTATGGTCTTATTCCACACAACAAATTATTCACAAATTATAAAGGCTCATGGAATTGGAGGTTACCTTGTGACATGGGTTGGTAATTGATTGGGAGGTAGGTGACAAAGAGTAGATAGTGAACATGCTCTGATTGACATGATGTGACAAGTAGTGCTCACTCGGGATCGTACTCAGGCTTCAGCTATTCACCATTAAAAAAAATCAATAAGTTGGATGGAAGAATTGAGTTCTATATTCATGTTTCATGCCAGTTAGTTATGAAGCAGCTAGTTGTGCAGATGGGAACAGGATGTTTCAAAAGCTCAGTAAGTGAATGGGCAAAATGTTGGAAGATGAAATTTAGTGTGAGGCATCCAGTTTGGATCCAAGAAAGAAGTGCCATATGTTTTTGTTGCCAAGAGACAAGGAACTGGAGGAGCAAAGGCATTTGGGTGTTCAAATCCAAAAATCAATAAAAAGAAAAGTAATGCACAGGCACAAAAAGCAATCAAAAACACTGAAGGAATGTAAACATTTATTTACATGGGGGAGGAAGTTATGGGTCAGGCCCCACCTAGTGCACAGTGTTCAGTTTGGGCACTGTACCCAAGGAAAGATAACATAAGAAACAGGAGCAGGAGCATACAGCTGATCGATTTCCCCCCCCCCCCAACAACACCCTGACTACCAAAATACTCCCCAAATACTTCTGACCATACACCTCAACCCCGTACCTGATTATCTTGTGATCTAACCCGACCATCTGTCCTGACCCAACTACTGACCCTCCCCTTACCAACATGTGACTACCTCAAACGTGACCAGCTGCCGACTTGACTTCCCTCCCTGACCACCTCTGACCTACCTCACCCACCCTACCCATTCACTCATCCATATTAACATGCAGAGACTGGACATTTAAATTCAACATAAGGCAGCTAGTGTCTTTTCTTCATCTGACTCTACTGCACCTTGGTGATGATTGCCACTCCTCAGAAGATCTGGGCCAATATCTAGCTTTAAGGTAATTGGGGTTCATCAAAGTGTAAAAACCTCCCACACCAGTTGGATATCATGGTGCATAAATAGGTTGAATGATTGACCTCCCTTTAGGGCTTTTCCTGTTCTTCTGAAATCTTAGAATGACTTGGCACTTGGCACAGAATTATTACTTTGCAGAAGGAGGCCATTCGGACTATCTTGTCTGCATCAGCTCTCCAAATGAGCATTATGATTTAGTGCCATTTTCCTACCTTTTCCCTGTACCCTTGCACATTTATTTCTATTCTGATAATCATCTGATTCCCTCTTGAATACCTCAATTGCCTCCACCGCACTTCCAGGCAGTGCATTCCAGACACGATCGACTCGTGTGCAAAAAAAATGTTCTCACATCACATTTTCTTCTTTTGAAAATCATTTTAATCTGCGCTGTCTTGTTCTCAATTCTTTTTATGAGCAGGGACAGTTTCTCATTATCTACTCAGTCCAGCCCCCTCATGATTTTGAATATATCTATTAAATCTCCTTGTAAACTTTCTTCTCTTCAAGGAGATCAATCCCAACCTCTTCATAGAACCGTAGAACCTACAGTGCAGAAGGAGGCCATTTGGCCCATCAAGTCTACACCAGCTCTTGAAAAGAGCACCCCACATACACCCACACCTCCACCCAATCCCCATAACCCAGTAACCCCACCTAAGCTTCTTGGACACTAAGGGCAATTTAGCATGGCCAATCCACCTAACCTGCACATCTTTCAACTGTGGGAGGAAACCGGAGCTCCCGGAGGAAACCCACGCTGACACGGGGAGAATGTGCAGATTCCTCACAGCCATTGACCCAAGCCGGGAATCAAATCTGGGACCCTGGAGCTGTGAAGTAACAGTGCTAACCACTGTGCTAACTTGGCCCCCGATCTATCCTCATAACTGAAGTTACTCATCCCTGAAACTGTTCTTGTAAATGTCTTTTGCACTCTGTCCAACGTGTTCACTTTCTTCCTATCGTATGGCACCCAGAACTGTACACAATACTTCAGCTGAGATCTAACTAGTGTTGTATAAATTCAGCATAACCCCTTTGCTCTTGCACGTGATGCCCCCTTAATAAAGCACAGGATACTGTATGCTTTATTAATTGCTCTCTCCACCTGTCTTACCTCCTTTAATGATTTATGCACAAATACACGCAGGTTCTTCTGCTCCTGCACCCTCTTAAAAATTGTTCTCCTTATTTTCTATTGCCTGCCCATGTTCTTGCTACCAAAATGCATCATTTCACACTTCCCCACATAAACCTCATCGTGTCACTTTGGAAGCAATAATTCAGCTCCTTATCTACTGTAGAAGTAACAATAAGCGAATTAATTTTTAAAAATACAGTCTAAAACTGTTTTTAAAAATTGATCATTTTAGTTAATTTCTACAATATTCAGACAGCTTGCCTGTTATGAATGGATAGAAATAACACCAGGTGCTAATTCCATTTGAATTTTGTCTCTACCAACCTCTGCAGATTTATTAATTATCATGTAAAATTTAGCTATTTTGTAGAGTCAAGCAGCAGCAGGACTTCCATCTGATCAAATCCTATTAACTTATTAACAAGATAACTGATTTCAGATTATTGGCCATGGTGCATGATCAATTTCACAAAGACTTGAGTTGGGTACAATCGAGGCTTTATTGCTCTTAAGATGTGTGGCCTCCCACAGAAGCTGACGAAATGGCTGCAGCCTGGAGAACACACATATTTATACTCCGCCTACTGGGCGGAGCCAGCAGGCAGGGACTACCAACATACCTGTAGTACAGGACCTACCATACATCACCTAAGAGAGCAATTAATAAAGAATGTTTACCACATTCACCCCCTGTTAAAATTGAGTCCGGCAGGGGTGGCAGAGAACTATACACAACAAATGTTTTTCTTTTTACATTTACATTTACAATTTTTGATGGAGAGGAAACGAAATGTATTTTGAAGTCCAGTGGACCAGTTAGAGGTTTAACCAGTCCGGGGGCCTTGATGTGCCGCTGGGAACGACGTAGTGGTGGCGGCGATGCGAATGCTGGCCTGATGTCCGGTGCCTCCGGGAGCGTGCCAAAATCCTCTTAATCCTCGAGCGTGGGCAGGGGAGGACGGATGGTCCCAGGGGGGTTCCTGCTGGGAGCACCGGGGGAGGGGAGGGTGGTGCCGGGCCGGGGTGTGTGTGTGTGTGTGAGTGACCTGCTGGTGCCAGGTCCCTGAGGGAGACAGTATCCTGGCGGCTGTCGGGGTATGCCACGTAGCCATACTGGGGATTTGCATGGAGCAATTGCACCCTTTCCACCAAAGTGTCCGCCTTGTGGAGTCGGACATGCCTACGGTCCTGGAGCTGCGAGCCAAGTCGGGAGCGACACCCCGGATGTGGACTTCCTGGGGAAGGCAAAGAGACGTTCATGGGGTGTGTTAGTGGCGGTGCACAGCAGTGACCGAATGGAGTGTAGTGCATCAGGGTGGACCTGCTGCCAGCGGGAGGCCGGGAGGTTCCTGGTAAGGCCAGTTGGATGGCCTTCCATACCGTCCCATTCTCCCTCTCTACCTGTCCGTTTCCCCGGGGGTTGTAGCTTGTCATTCTGCTGGAGGCGATACCCCTGATCCGGAGATCCATCTTTTGGAAATCTTAGAGCAATAAATTGATGCACGATCAATTGCACAAAGACTTGAGTTGGGTACAACCGAGGCGGACCCAGCAGGCAGGGACTACCAACGTACCTGTTGTACAGGTCCTACCATACATCACCTAATAGAGGCGCAACAGTGGTTTACCACAGGCCACAACAATACTTAATAGTGAATGCAAATAGATCATAAAATATAATGATATACCAATATGTTTACAGCACTTCGGTTAGTTGCACTGAACATACCAATGATTGATTAAATCTGTGCATTAAAAAGTGATTTTTTTTTCTAACAATTGGTGGAGTTCTTACTGGGGCAACTGATTGGGTGAGAAATGCCACAAGACTCAGGCACACGAAAATCCTGTCCCCTTTGCCCTGCACATCAAATTCTGCCTCAGAGGTGCTGAACAGAAGGTATCACTTCTGTTGGCTTCTGCTAGACCCCTGCCAACCATTTTTGAGCATCCATGAGTTATCCTGCAAATCTTTCCTTATATTCCTCTGATTGGCGCTGATTCTCCGCTCGCCAGAGAATCGGCAGCCTGGCATCGGAGCGGCATGGTGGGATTTGCGTGTCCTCCCGGCGATTCTCCGACCCGGCGCGGGCTCGGAGAATCCTGCCAACATTGTGGGATGAAAGTGGGCCCTCCAGTAAAATTCTAATTGGAATTGGACCTACAAATGCTGACTTTAATTCACAACCTGGTTAACCCATAGCTCCTCTTCTTAGAGGAATAGGATGCCACTCCAAGGCTCCACTGTTGATGGATGCAAGCACAGGAAACACCCCTGATGTGATATCAATCCTCATCAATTGAAATTTGGGACAGGCTGTGAGAACATCCAATTATTCAGCTGTGCTGTACTTATGGTAACGTTGCTGCACCACTTTGATTTCGAGTTTAATGGCTTTTGTCATTAAGCATACTGGAATATATTAATTGGAATCAGCACACTGACAGATTGATTATTGTACTAAGAGTTTTATAACATTTTTATACTGGTCTGTACATAAATGTGAAAGTCCTAATGTAACTTCTATTTGATATTGGAGACTTGTGGTAGTTTTCATTTTTATTGGAAGATAAATCGGATCATTCTCCTTGAAGTTTCTGTGTAAAAAGTAGAAATGGAGTGATTTTCTCTTTTTAATTTTGGATTTATGTGCAATGGGAGGAATTGAAGATTTTTACTCTGTAAAATTAACTTTTGATCTCATCTATAGGTTCCACAGGATCCAATGCAATTGCGCAAAAATGTTCATTTCTGTTCAAGTTGTGGAAGTTATTTACCATCCACGGAGTTCCCCTTGTCACTAACTTCACAGGCGCTTCGAATGTGCCGACAGTGCCTTAAGATGAATAATGAAGCTCGTCGCCGTGAAGAAGCAACCATGTACAAACTGATCCTGAAGCGGCTGAGAAAAACCGAGGCAAACTTTGAAGATGGCTCACAGCTGGCATTCTTATTACAGGTGCAATATATAAGTTTTACTGCAGTAAATTTTAAATAAACATTCCACCTATATTAAAAATGTGGGTGAATATAAAGCTAGTATGCTTCTTTTATATTCTGTCTCAATCTGTTTTATCATTTTTAAAAATAGAGGAAGTTATTCCCAGTGGCTGGAGGTGACTCGTGGCATGTAATTTTAATGTCAAGTTAATGTTTTTATGTCTAAAAACCACATTTTTTTCCCCTGACGTTGGAAATCTGAACTAAAAACAGAACCTATTGGAACTACTCAGTAGTCAAACAAATGCTGACTGACCCCCTGGGTGTGACTATTGATTTCTGATACTACGTTTCAAAGAATCATTGAATTTACGTGCAGAAGGAGGCCACTCGGCCCATCGAGTCCGCACCAGCCCCTACAAAGAGCACCCTACTGAAGCCCACGTATCCCCCCTATCCCCGCAACCTAGCAACTCCCACCCAACATTTTTGGGACACTAAGGGCAATTTAGCATGGCCAATCCACCTAACCTGCACATCTTTGGACTGTGGGAGGAAACCGGAGCACCCGGAGGAAACCCACGCAGACACGAGGAGAACGTGCACACTCCACAGAGATAGTGACCCAGCCAGGAATCGAACCTGGGACCCTGAAGCTGTGAAGTAACTGCTAACCACTATGTTATCGTGCTGCCCACAATATCCTGAAGGCCTATATTTATAAAACACCTCACCACTTCTCAAATACTTCACATACAGTGAAACGTGCAATGACTATTTAAGGTAAAGGGCAGGAGGTTTATAGGGGATGTGAGGGAAAACATTTTCACCCAGATGGTGGTGGGAATCTGGAACTAACTGCCTGAAAGGGTGTTAGAGGCGGGAACTCTCACAACATTTAAGTATTTAGATGAGCAACTGAAATGCCATAGCTACAAGGCTGCGGGCCAAGTGCTGGAAAATGGGATTAGAATAAATAGGTGCTTGATGGCCAGTGTGGAGATGATGGGCTGAAGGGCCTCTTTCAATGCTGTAAAAACTCCAAGACTCTATTATAAAAGTTAACATATATAATTTTCACATGATACCAAAAGCAGAGATGAATGTGACAGTTATCTCCTTTTTATACATGAATATTGGCCAGACCAAGAGTTTCTGTTTGACTGATGTCTCCATAATAAAACAAGTTATGCAACTTTTGATAAAATAAAGATTATGTTTTAAGATTTTTGAACAATTATTTTGAAATTAAGTTACAAACCAGGCGTTATATTGGCAGGAACAAGATTTGAAACATCTGGTTGACAGTATTTGGGGTACGCAGTCTGCACTGAGTGCTTCGAACAATCTGAAAGACCTTACAATGATAAGGTGGGATAAAAGGTTTGAGTGGTCACCATGGAACTGCATCCTCCTGACAGAAGAGGAAGCTGTGGCTCATCTTAAAATTAGCAATATTGAAAAGGTGCGTACGCTGATCTCCCCACTTCTTTAAAATCTGCTATTCTTCCAATATTTTAGTATTTACTAGTTACTGTTCCTTGTTTATGGTCCCCTATTGTTGCACCCTCTAATCCTTTGCCTTTTCTGTTGGTTCATTTGTGTTTCCGCTCTAGATTTAGGCCTAGATCATCTAATGTGTCCTGGTTTTGATATGTTTTTCCCATGCACTCATTGTCCTCTCATTCTGTTCCGTCCCTTATTCTTCTTCCAGCTTCAGGACTTTTAATGTTTACGGATCAAATGAAAAGCATAGATATTTATTTGGAATATGTCAAAGAAAACCTCATCTGTTATTATTCAACCTGAAATCACAGGCTTTTGTTGTTATTCCCCATGCAGGATTATGAAGCCACGTTTATTCGCAAGATCAAGCACCGACACACTTTGGGAAAGACCTATTTTTCTCGGATTCCTGAAATAGTGAATTATGCACACACTTGCTTGATGCAAGACTTGACTTCCAAGAATGACCTCGTAGTTACAAGTTCATTTCGTGCTAAACAGAAGTCATAGTTGTTAGACAACCACATTTTAATATTTGATTTCAATTAAAAATGGCAAATTTGTTGAATAAAATGTTGTAATGCTACTCCATTCCCTCATCATAGATTATTAACAAAACTTTACAATTGGTATCTATATAGTTGATATTTTATTTCAAGCTCTTAGACGCAATGAGAAGTGAACTAAAGAGTAATTGGAATCAAATTTGAAAAACTTTTTGTATGAAGTTTTCTTCAATGTAATGGTATTAAAACCCACTATTTCTTCAATTACAAGAGTAATTCCCACAGGCACCGAGCTGCAGACAGTATCTGGGATGGTATTCTCACAGGTAAAACAACAAAGCTTTCAATCATTTTGCTATGCACTGGAAATAGTGTGGGCTACACACCATTAAATCCAGATGTCATCACAGTGGTGAAAAACACTACCTTTTCATCTTAATGCAAACAAAAGAATACAAGGTACATTTCCTGAGAAATAAAATTATACCCAAGCAAAATATTATCAATGTGGTCCTTAACTCTGTTATTCACGATACACACTTATGGAGTCACATCACTTAATAGTAACCTAAATATTTGCTGGGCCTCTGAACTAAATTAAATAACCAGTGAAAGCTTATCCTATCCCTCAGGCTGAGGAATATCTGGATACAATACTGTCAATCAAAGATCAGCTCAAAGAATATCATGTTGATAGCGATGTTAATTCTTTGATGAGCCAAATAGCACACCTTTATTCTCAGGAAAAAACATAGTTCTCATTTTAGCACTCGCCACTTCAGAAAAATATTCATCTAGTCCCGATATGTTTAAAAAAAATATTTCTATTGGTTTTCTTATGATTTTTGGAACAATAAGGAAGTGAGCACAAAGAAAGAGAAAATAAGCAGGTATGAAGACATAGGAAACATATATACAGGCAACACATATTAACATTAATCGGTTGTTACAAACATGCTATTAACTATATACATGTTGTCCCATGGGATTAAAACATACCAGGGGTGTGATTGAGGCCACCAAGGTGTGCCCTATTCTTTGCCGTGGCTGCCTCCATAGGTTTTCTTTCTCTCGGTACCTTTTGCACTCACATCCCTTGCTCTCTGGGTGATGCCTCACCTCTTCCCTTCCCCCCCCCCCCCCCCTCCCACCCTTGCCGCACTCCCCCTTATTTGTCGCTGGTCACAAACAGGTTGGTAAATTGCTTCCATGTATTGCGGAAGCCATCTTCTGATTCTCTAATGGTGAATTTTATCTTCTCCAATTTGAGTAATACTGCTATGTCGGGCAGCCAGTCTGCGACCTTGGGTGGCACTGCTGATCTCCAGTCGAGCAGGAGTCTCCGGTGGGTGATCAGGGAGGCGAATGCTAGGACTTCTGCCCCTCTCCTATAAAATACTGGCTGTTCTGATACCCAGAAGACTGCCACTAGTGGGCGTGGCGCTACCCTCACCCCCAAAACCTTGGACATGACCTTGAAAAAGGTGGTCCAGTACTCAACAAGGACAGGACCAAAACATGTGGATGTGGTTGATCGGGCCTCCCTAGCACCGTTCACATTTCTCTTCCATCTCCGGGAAGAACCCACTCATCCGTGTTCTGGTCAAGTGTTCCCTGTGCACCACCTTTAGCTGCGTTAGGCTCAGCCCTGCGCATGAGGAGATGGAGTTCATCTTATGCAGTGCTTTGATGCAGAGTCCTCCCCCATCTCCATGCCCAGGGATGAAGAATGGGAGTGATCTGAACAGGAAGAGGAATCTTGGCAGTACGTTCATCTTAATTGCCTGTACTCTTCCCACCAAGGAGAACAGGAATGAGTCCCGCCTCCGCAGGTCTCTCTTTACCTCTTCTACAAGACTTGATAGGTTCCACTTAGGGATTTGTGTCCAGTGTGGACTATCTGGATCCCCAAGGATCGAACTTTGGTTTGGGCCAACTTGAACGGTAGCTTCCCCAGCTCTGATTTCACCCCCCGGCGCGGGTTCATGAGGAAGATTTAGATCTTGCTCAGGTTGAATCTGTAAACTGAGAATGCTCTGAACTCCCTTAGGAGAGGAGTTCCATTATTCCTCCTATGCTGGCCAGGGCATTTGAGACATAGAGGATCATAGGCAGATCATCTACATTGAGTGAGACTCTGCTCCCTGTTTCCCCTCTGGATGCCTCTCCACCCCTTTGCTGATCTGGGAGCGATAACAAGTGGCTCAACTGTGAGGGAAAATAGCAGCGGGGATAAAGAGCATCCCTGCCTCGTGCCTCCATGCAGCTGGAAGTAGCCAAACCTGGGAGCTCAGTTTCTGCCCACAAATCCCGAAAGACGTGCTGTAAGGTAATTTGGACATTCTGAATTCTCCCTCTTGTGTACTTCCCCCTCCCCGGCTCACTGTTTTGCTCCACCTCCTGCCAGGCACTCGCTCCCTTTCGGGAGCTGTCCTGCGGCCCCCCACACTTTTTATTCCCATGCACTAGCATTCTCGCCAGCAGCTCTTTTTGCTCTTGGACCATGTTGCCTTACCCAACCCTCCCTTCTCACTTCAATGTACTTCATTTTGATTGGAAACTGGAGTTTCGTAATCATTGCCTGTGGTGGTTTCCCTGATTTGGGCCTTTGCCAGAGCGACTTGTGGACCTGGTCTACCTCTGGGGTTTGGCAAAGCATTTCCCTCCGACCAGCTTCCCGAGCATCTTTGAATCGTACTTGGATGGATTTCTGCCCTCTGTCCTCCGGTAGCCCGACAATTCTCAGGTATTGATGTTGGGACCTGTTCTCCTGATCTTCCAGCTTCCCCTTGAGCACTTTCTGTCCTGTTACCAACCTTGCCACCTCAGCCTCGAGTGAAGTAATCCACTCGCTATGGCTGCTTTCTCCAGGTTCCAGACTGTCGCTTCCCGGGCCTCCAGTCTCCTGTCTGTGCTATCAACGCCTTTTTAATGGGGGCCAGAGCAATTTCCATGGCTAACCTCACCGACATGAGGTCCTCTTTTATAGAGTCTTTGTGTTTCTGGAGCTCTATTGAAAGGAGCTCAATCAACTCCTCCATCGATGAGTAGGCCGGTGTTTGCGTTGGCGACCCTGCACGGTCTGCCACACCGCTCTGCTTCGCTCTGCATGAACCCTCGCTCTGAGGTCTGGGTTCTCCTTGTTGGAAGGACGTCTGCGAGAACACAACTATGGGAGGTCCCACCTCTACTGCACACTGCCCAGGAGTTTGGTGAGGGCTCCCTCGGAGAATCTAGGTTCAGGTTTCCTGGCAGTCACCCCCCCCCCCCCCCCCCCCCCCACCCCCGACTGGATCTGGAACAAGTACTACAGTGTGCTGGGGAGGTGTTTACATGGAGCTCCCCACTGATTGCAGAGATTAAGTTGCCCCGGGTTGAGTGAATTAGTGGGAGGCCACCTCGAGCATGGCATGATTCATGTGGAAAAAATTGCTAAGGAGGTTCAATATTCCGTGAAATTTGCTGCCACTGATGCAATTTCCACTAGTTTTTGCACCGGAACCGACTCTTTGCCAAATTTTGTTAAGATTCCACCCAATACGTAGAAATGAACCATTTTCTGCACCAAAATAAGAAATGTCCTGAGCAGTGGATTTCTTCTATGTGCACAGTGGGTACCACTGTTGCTTCACAGCACCAGGGTCCCAGGTTTGATTCCCAGAATGGGTCACTGTCTGTGCGGAGTCTGCACTTTCTCCCCATGTCTGCGTGGGTTTCACCCGGGTGCTGCGGTTTCCTCCCAAAATATGTGCTGTTAGGTGAATTGGACATTCTGAATTCTCCTGTGTAACCACAGGCATCGGAATGTGGCTACTGGGGGCTTTTCACAGTAACTTCATTGCAGTGTTAATGTAAGCCTACTTGTGACAATAAAGATTATTATTATAAATTACAAAACATTTTTTAAGTACAGATTCATGATTTAGTTACATATGGCGCACAGAGGAAATCGTCATCCTCAAACTTTATAGAATATCAAAGGTATTCTAAAAATATTGTACACTCATTATGGATTTGTGGATCTCTATACTCTCCTTTGTACCAGATATTCAGTTGAGAAATAAAACAAAAAAGGAAGGGATACTTATTTTTGAAGCTAGTAGCTACTTGGTGATTTTGGAGTTAAGCAACTTGTGTTCTCATTACTGATTACAAAATCACTCACACTCCTTTATGTGATTGCTTCATGACACATTAGGAAATGCAAAATTATTTTGTATCTTTTCCTTCGCCTAAATGCCGTTTCATTATTATTATTTTTCCTGCCCATCTGTTTTATCAGAGTTTAAACCAAAACAAAAGGATACCGGACAAGTCTGGTTGGTTCTGGACATTGCTAAAATCTGACCAAGAGGGTTGGCTTTTAAAAAAATACATAGATGTTTTTTTTTCAGTGCATTTTAATCTGAGGTGAGTCCCTCTGAAAGAACCATGGCTCGAGATCATTGTTTGCTGCTGCTGCTTTGCTGTACTTTAGCTAGCTTTTTTCAGGGCATTTCTGCTGTGGATCATGTCCCTGTGCTGATGTGGTCGACCTTCAGGTAAGCCTGAGACCAACATTGTAGGAAAACAAAGTCAGAAAGGTTACTGAATTGTAAGTTAATTCTTTTCCAGCAACCTACCATGGATGAGCATTCTGCTGTAAAATGAAGTCAGAGGACGTGAGCTTTTAAGTTAAATCGAAGTAAATTCCTTTGTGTGAGTAGATTCCAAGTGATGCCAGGAAAGAAATTCCAAGTATGCTATTATGAAGATTGTGTAAATATGGGCTAATTTCCTTTGGGGAAAGTGCAAGTATTAACATAAAAATGTTTCTGTTAAAAAAATAGTTGTACCTCCACATGCATGTCCAGCATTTTGGCAGTTTTTATTTTCTACATCACAATTAACCTAAATATATCAATGAGAAGGTTAAAAAGGTAGTAAGTTACAATGTAATTGTCAGTGTTTGAAGTGTAAATGGATACTTATTGCAGGTGCTTGAAATTTCTAACAATTCTGTATTAATCTTGAGATTGTGAAAACTAAAACAGGCTAGATCCAATTTTGCAACTTTTAAAATTGAATACTGTTTAGCGTTTCGTTCTCTGAGTCCTTCAGTCAATAGGCGCACTGCCAATTGTGGTGGTTATGTCTTTGTAACATACTGGGGTGCGTAGTGAGTGCGTCAACATGTATCAATGCCAACCGAAGGGTGTTTGACCAGAAATCTATTTAATGGGTGCTTAGCAATTTAGTACAAGCTTTTAAAACAGTTGAAAAATTCTCATTCTGCAAGATGGCACAGTTCATACCCGCTTACCCAATCATCACTGTTGTGCAATCCCGTAGTGCCGCAGTGGTAAGGTGATGTGGAATTGTTGCCGTGAACGCGGTGCGAGGGGAGGTGGGGGGTGCTGTGTGGTGCCCGTGTGCAGGACTGATGGTGCAAGTGGCAGTGTTCAGCGAATCCCACCCCCACAGTGCGTGAACCGTGCGGCCACCAACGCATCGCGTGCCCGCTGTCGTCACGCTGCCACCTGGACGTAACGAGTAGCCGGGCAGTGTCTGCGTCACCAGGTCATCTCCCCTCTGCATGGCAATGTTGTGCAGCGCACAGCAGACCACAACCATGCGACCGACCCTGTCGGATTGGTACTGCAGGGCCCCTCCTGATCGGTCCAGGCATCTGAAGCGCATCTTCAGCAGCCCGAAGCACCGCTCCACCACACCCCTGGTTGCTGCATGTGCCTCGTTGTGTAGGCTCTCCGCGTTGGTGTGAGGCCTCCGTATTGGCGTCAGCAGCCATGACCTCAATGGATAGACATTGTCACCCAGCAACCAGCCCCTCAGCCGGGGGGGGGGGGCATCCATCGAACATTGCGGGGATGAACGACTGTGCCAGAATGTAGATGTCATGCACACTGCCGGGGTACTTTGCACACACGTGCATGATCTTCATGTGGGAGGTCGCACACCACCTGAATGTTCATGGAGTATGCGCCCTTTCTGTTCATGAACACTTCCCTGCTGTCTGCAGGCGGGCGCATGGGGACGTGCACACCATCGATGACACCCTGGACCATCAGTATCCCGGCCACCTTGGCGAATCCACGTGCCCGTGCTTCCTGCTGTGCTCGGTCCTCGGGGAATTGAATGTACCTGTCCGCGATGGCGTGCGTACAAGGCGTCGGTGACGGCCCTGATGCACCTGTGGACCAATGCCTGTGATATCCCGGATAGGTCCCCGCTCGGCGCCTGGAAGGAACCGGTCGCATAAACGTTTAGGGCCACCGTCACCTTGACGGAGACTGGTATCGCGTGTCCTCCTCCCATTCCACGTGGTGCGAGATGTGCCACGAGCTGGCATATATGTGCGACCGTCTCCCTGCTGAACCGTAGTCTCCTCCTGCATGTGATGTCCGTTAGGGCCTCAAACGACATTCTGTCACGGTACACCCTCGGCCTTGCTGGACGCCTGTGGCGCCCTGGCACCACCATCAGTGGATCCTCCTGCTCCACCTCCTCCTCCTCCTGCTCCCCCCCAAGCACTTCCTCTGCATTCCTCGCCGTCTGGCGGTCAGTGTTCCCCTCGGCATCCCCCTGCACATTCGGGTCCTGAGCGCCTGCGGCCTGCGCTCTGCGGCCATCCCCTCTGCTGCACCGGCAACCGCTGCATCTGCAGCCACTGTGGGCCGCCCGACTCTACGTTGCCGGATGGCAAACTCCAGAGCTGCGGCTCCAACCACGGCAGTAAACATCGCTGTCTGGTTGGCATACATGGTGACCTGCAGGAGGGTGGCGGGGGGCAGAGAAACGACATGTTACACCAAGGTTCTTCCACACCTCGCCAGCCGGGTTGCATGGGATACCTGTGTGTCCCGGTGGCCTGGTTGCGCTGCAGACACTCAGCCAGCCTAACACCTGGTCACTGTCTGCGCCCAACGGTCAGTTCGCACCGTACTGCTCACCAGTGTGCCACTCGCCTGTGCCCATCAGCCACACGCAACCTGCGGCCGTGTCCTCGTCACCGTCCTGCCATATCAGGGCGGCTGACATGTGGCATCCGCGATTGGCAATACCATCCACACTCTCCCTCACCCCCCTCCCACCTGCACACTCTCCCACACCCCCCTCCCACCTGCACACTCTCCCACATGCACCCCCCCTCCCACCTGAACATTCTCCCCCCCACCTGCACACTCTCCCACACCCCCCCCACCTGCACACTCTCCCAACCCCCCCTCCCACCTGCACACTCTCCCCCCCTCCCACCTGCACACTCTCCCGCACCCCCCCTTCGGCCGCAGCCTTCTCGGGTAAGCCGACCCGGTCTCCAGGTGCTGTGGAACAGTCCGCTCACCTCCTCCCTGCTGACGACTTTAAAAAGCAGGTGTGAACGGCGACGGCCTGAACTGGAGTCACGCCGTCGGGACTTCGGCCCTGAGAATAGCAGGGGTGCTGGAGAATCGCCATTTTGGGTGTCTCGGGCGATTCTCCGGCCTGCACAGCGCGGAACTCGACGGGGCCGTTCCCGCCGCTTGGGAGAATCGCGGGAGGGCGTCGGACCGGCGTCGCAGGAAAATTTGGCAGCCCAGGCGATTCTCCCAACCGGTGGGGCGTGGAGAATCGCGCCCCTTTTATTTGGAGGACGTGAGTGGTGGAGTTGAAGGAGATGTTGTTCAGAGTAAGAACAAGCTCAGGCAGACAGAGGAAGGTGGTGGTGGTTGGAGGCTGGTTGGACCTGGGTTCAAGTAAAAAGTGGAGAGACCTCAGAACGTCCTAATGGGCGAAGCGGTGTACAGAGGTGGTGGTGGGGGGGGGGGGGGGGGGGGGGGGAGAAAGTGTAGGACCAGGAAATTGGAAACTGTTAAAGTTCTGGAGGACATGGGAAGAATTATAGATGTAGGTGGGAAGAGACTAGACAAGAGGAGATAAAGTAGAGTCAGGATTTGAAGAAATCAGTTCAGTGGGGCAGGAACAGGCTGAAACGATGGGTGTATCAGTGCAGTCCTTTGCCTGGAAGTGGGCTGCTCAGGGTTGGGGCATTGTAAGTTTAGAGGATGTGGAGGAAAGATCTCCAGTGAAGTCAAGGTCAGTGACTGTCCTGGATACAGTGGTTTTATTTTCCGTGCTGGGGCCATGATCCAGTGGAGGAAGGAGGAAGTGGCGAGAGAGTTGTCATTCAGTTTCTGCGAGGTAGAGGTTAGTCTCAGCAGCTTTGATAAAGATGTTAGACCTGGTGGAACAGAGTGCAGCCAGGTCAGAGGAAGACATTAGAATGAGTGAAGGGAGCAAAAAGATTGAGATTCCAGGTGGAAACATTTAAAAATGTCTCTGTGCTGTGGCCGAAAGAGGTGGGCGCGGAGGAGAAGGTGGCGGAACAGAAGCTTAAACTTCATTCAGATGGGGGCATACTGGAATGAAGCTGAGATCTTTTCTAAGGTTAGAGAGGGAAAGGTCGCAATGAATATAAACCTCTTTTGTTCTTTTTCCCAGCTTCCCCCATTTCACTTGCATCTCTAACTTTTCCCAGGTTTGATGAAAGGTCATTAACCTGAAATGTTAATTTTGATTCTCTCCCCACATGTGCTGGCAAACCCGATGGTATTTTCAGTACTGTCTGTTTTATTCTAAGTTAGGGATAGGCTTCACAGGAAGCACAATACTGTCCAAAATAACCAATCTCATGAATGCAATCTTGTAGACCATTATAGAATGCTAATTATCTTTAATCAACCATTGTGGCCCACTCATAGAATTTACAGTGCAGAAGGAGGCCATTCGGCCCATCGAGTCTGCACCGGCTCTTGGAAAGAGCACCCTACCCAAGGTCAACACCTCCACCCTATCCCCATACCCAGTAACCCCACCCAACACTAAGGGCAATTTATCATGGCCAATCCACCTAACCTGCACACCTTTGGACTGTGGGAGGAAACCGGAGCACCCGGAGGAAACCCACACAGACACGGGGAGGTTGTGCAGACTCCGCACAGACAGTGACCCAAGCCGGAATCGAACCTGGGACCCTGGAGCTGTGAAGCAATTGTGCTATCCACAATGCTACCATGCTGCCCCTAGTGCAAACTATAGTAGAAGGGTCTGACACACACAGGGTTAACATGGGACTGAGTACTGTACTGCCTACAGGTAAGAAAGCACATGACCTAAACCTAAGGTCAGTGTGGTGTTGGCCAGAGATGTGTTAAGACATAGGATGGAGATGGCTCCATAGCTGTACCCTTTACTGCATATTTGTATGTAGTTACAAGTTGTTAATAAAGGCTTGCTGTTAACATAGAGAAGACTACTTGAACAGATGTGTTCTGAAACCAATACCATCCCAACACAAACAGGAATACGTACGTTTTTTAATGCTCAAGTCGTGTTTGAGTTGTAAACATGTCTGGACCAGTTGAAGGAAGTTTCTTTCCTGTTCAGTTCAGTTGTTCCAGTGCAGTGACTGGTAACAGATCGTAATGTGTATAGTAACTGCTTTTACTGCCTTAAAACCTGCACAAGAATCAATGCATGAAGGTCAAAACAAAGATTACATAACTTTCATCAGCACAGCCATGATGACGCAAAGATATACCTCGAGTATCTACGGTGGTGCGGCATATAGTGTCAGAGGAATGGATTTGTCTGAATAACTTGTGGAGGCGATTGATCCCTCCTTCACCTCTTGCGTGGTCCCTGACTGCCTTTCCCTTGTTACTTTGTTCATGAAATATTTCTGCCTCAGTTTCTCCTCGTTCTCAAGACTCTTCCTTTCGAATCCTTTCTGATGTACACCTGTTACTATTTTTACATTTTTTTTTAAGAGTGCCCAATTCATTTTTTCTAATCAAGGGGCAATTTAGCGTGGCCAATCCACCTCACCTGCACATCTTTTGGGTTGTGAGGGCGAAACCCACACAAACACAGGGAGAATGTGCAAACTCCACACAGACAGTGAACCTGGGACCTCGGCACCATGAGGCAGCAGAGCTAACCACTGTGCCACCGTGCTGCCCCTGTTATTATTTGTAAAAGCTTAATCTTAAGTTTCCATTGTTTATACCTCAAATTAAAACAGGAGGATACACCCTCAAAACATACAATTGTTATCCGTACCATCAACCAAATAATTAAAGAGATGCTGGAACAGAGGTTCCTTGGATCTGAAAGTGGAAGGGCGGGATTTTCCGTCGGCGGGATCCTCTGCTTCGCACACTCACACCCGTGGATTTCCTGACGGTGTGGGGGTGACCACAATGGGAAATCCCATTGGCCAGCTGCCAGGACAGAGGATCCCACTGCCGGCAGGGGAGCACCACACCAGGATGTGACAGGACAGAGAATCCGGCCCGAAGTTTGTGATGCACTCCTGATTAAGTTACGATGACAGAATGGCAGTAATTGAATTGTGTCTGTTCTGTTCTGCGTGTTGCTGCAGGAGGTATTGGTGTTGAAAAACTAATGAAATTAATTTGCAAATGCTGTTTGATTTTTAGAGTGGGGGAAAAATGGATTTAAGTGATCACATTTTTCCCACCCCTTATCCTTATCATCTTCTTAGCCAGTCTCTCAACAGTCGAGGATGACTTGTTTCCACACGAGAAATGAGTTCTCGGGTGACCGAGGAGTCAAATGCGTGACCTACAGTCTCTGTTACAAGTGGGGCAGAGGGTGGTTTGGGGGTGGGTGGGTGAGGTGGCACTTTCTTTTCGACGCCGATGTTTAGCTGCAGCTTGTTCTGAGATGAAACTCGAGGTTTTCAGCTCTTCCCCGGATGCTTTTCCTCCACTTCGGGCCGTCTAGGGACAGGGATTCACAGTGCCAGGGTCCCAGGTTCATTTCCCCGCTGGGTCACTGTCTGTGTGGAGTCTGCACATTCTCCCTGTGTCTGCGTGGCTTTCCTCCGGGTGCTCCGGTTTCCTCCTCCAATGACATGCAGGTTAGGTGGATTGCTCATGCTAAATTGCCCTTAGTGTCCAAATAGGTTAGGAGGGGTTATTGGGTTCTGGGGATAGGGTTGAAGTGAGGGCTTAAAGTGGGTCGGTGCAGACTCAATGGGCCGAATGGCCTCCTTCTGCACTGTGTGTTCTACATGTAACTTTATATGTGTCGGTGGGGATGTTGCACTTTTTCAAGAAAGCTTTGAGGGCGTCCTTGAAGAGTATCCTCTGTCCTCCTGGGGCTCGCTTGCTGTGTCAAAACTGTGAGTAGAGTGCCTGTTTCGGCAGTCAGGATGTTGTGGTCTGCCGAGTGGAGCTGATCAAACGTGGTCAATGCTTCGATGCTGGAGATGTTGGCCTGAGCAAGAACACTGATATTGGTGTGCTTATGCTGCTAATAGATATGCAGCATCTTTCAGAGACAGTGCTGGTGGTACATCTCCAGGATTTTGAGGTGCCCCCTGTACACAGTCCACATATCTCTGAGCTATATAGGAGGGTGGGCATCAATATTGCTCAGCAGACCTCGAGCTTGGTGCTGAGTCTGAGGTACTGGTCTTCAAACACTCTCTTCCTCAAGCGGCCAAAGACTGCTGGCACGCTGAAGGCGATGTTGAACCTTGTCATCGATATCTGCCCTTGTTGACAGTACGCTCCGAAGGTATGGAAAGTGGTCCCTGAGTGTGTGCTGGTGCAAGCATCATCTATATACTGTTGTTCAAAGACAGAATATGAGATGGCCTTGGATCTGAACTGCAGGCAGTGTTAAACAGATTCCAGTATGTTCTGAGGTTTAGCACCACAGCAGCTGGGAGCTGGCTTAGTGTGAGATGGAGCATTGCAGCAAGCAGGTTCGAGAAAATCCCCTGTGCAATGGCACAGCCGTGCTTGACCCCAGTCCAAATATGAATTGTGTCTGTGGAGGATCCTTCCAGATCAGGGAAATGCTTTGGCGGGGATTTATCTGCTACTGATATCTTTGAGTCATAGAGATTTACAGCACATAAAGAGATCATTAGGCCTATCGTATCTGCACCACATCAAACATCTATTCTAATCCCATTTTCCAGCACTTGGTCCATAGCCTTTGTCATAATATACACCAGTATATTATGGTGCAGACACACCCACACACACACTGATGGACATGCAGTGGAACCAATCAGCATACACAACACCGCAGCCAATCACCAGTGAGAGCACACGCACTATAAAGACAGGGACAGGAGAGTTCCTGCTCATTCTAGTAGCAGCCAGCTCGGAGCACAGAGCTCACAGCCTGCAACACAGACATTCACCATGTGCTGAGTGCATCACCTGGTTAGGACTAGGCAAGGGTCAACAGTTAAAGCTGGTATTGCATTTACCCACAGTTCAAGTATGTTAATATAGTTAACCTTATAATAAAATAGAGTTGCACCACTTCCAGTGTTGGTGACCTGTTTGTGATCCAAAACACCCAACACATCATGGTACAAGGAGTGGTTGCATACAACCACTTCTGAGACCCACCTGCAACTAATCAATATTCCGGCATCCTGAAGTATGGAGAACATCAACCCGCCGCCGCTCCACATCGCCGGCACCTCAGCGTACAGTGACAACCAGCAACGATACCCAGGCAAGATGTTCGAGATCCGGGTTCCGCAGCAGCTCCAGTGCCACGGCGATCTCCGCGAAAACTGGCGGGCATTCCGGCAAAAGTTTGAAATCTTCCTGCTGGCAGCCGAACCAGAAGACCTGGCCGATCCTGAAAAAACAGAGCTTCACCTCACCATCGCCGGTGCCAGAGCAGAAGAAATCTTTAAAAAAGTCAAGTTCTCCAAGGGGCAAAACAGGAGCGACTTCCAGGCAGTCCTAGACAAATCCGGCAAATACTGTGAGGAAAACACACTGCAACCAGCAAGGAAATGTAAGAGAAGCGCCAGTACTCACCTCGAGGTCGAAATCCCGGAGCAGAGAACGATTTTGGTCGGCGGCCATCTTTCTAAAGGGACTGCACTTGCGCAGTTGCGCATCCCTGCGCATGTGCAATCACGAAAACGGCCATCAGTAAAGGAACCGCGATCTGCACATGTACAAATGCCTCCTACGTGCTACGTCACGCGCGTCATGATGTCAGAGGCCCCGGACCACGCCCATTTAAAGGGGAAACGTCCCAAATAAAAGAAAAAATCTTTTAAAACTGTAAAACAACCTTCCTTCACCTGGAATGACAGCACAATGCCTCAAGTTGAACCAGGAAATGAAATAAACCTCCGAAGAACCCTGCAACAAGCAGTTACCTTTTCCCAAACCAAGTCCGATTCCGACTTCCCGCAGATCAGTGACATCGAGGACCCGAGGGAGCCTTTTCGAGTCGCTGTTATAACAAAAAATAGGCTGTCCCCGAATCAAAACCACCAGCCGCTGTCGGTGCACAGCATTGATCCAGACGACGAGTGGTGTGCCACCCTGGCGGTCAACCGATCCCAGATACGATTCCGCCTGGACACTGGTGCATCCGCTAATCTCCTAGTGTGGTCAGCCTTTCAGACCCTTGGGGTTAAACCAACCATTCTTCCGTTGACCTGCCAACTAGTGGACTACAATGGCAACGTCATTCCTGCTACCGGTTCATGCCAACTCGAAGTGAAGCACAACTCGCGAAAAGCCATCCTTCCCTTCGAGATCGTGGGCTCCTCGAAGGACTCTCTGCTAGGCGCACAGGCGTGCAGACTCCTAAACCTCGTTCAATGAGTACACACTCTCTCTCCAGAGGACACGTCTACCTTCCAGGATGCGGACTTCAGGGCGCAACTCAATGCCATCACCGACCAGCACCGCGACGTTTTCGAAGGCATGGGCACGCTTCCATACACTTACAAAATCCTGCTCAAACAAGAAGCCCTCCGGCCAGCTCCGAATCTGCATTGACCCAAAGGATCTGAATCGCAACATAATGAGGAAGCATTACCCTATTCCCAAGCGCGAGGAGATCACCGTGCGAGATGGCTCGGGGCAACATCTCCACCAAACTTGACGCCTCGAAAAGATTCTGGCAAGTTCAACTAGACAGGTCCAGCAGAAAGCTGTGTACCTTTAATACTGCTACAACAGGATGCCGTTTGGGATTATATCGGCATCAGAAGTATTCCACCGGATCATGGAGCAAATGATGGAGGGCATTGAGGGTATGCGCATCTATGTGGACGACATCATCATTTGGTCCATCACCCCGCAGGAGCATATCAGTCGCCTCCAGCGCGTTTTCAAACGAATACGGGACCAAGGCCTTTGCCTCAACAGAGCCAAATGTTCCCTTGGCCAGACGGAATTCAAGCTCCTAGGGGACCACCTCTCCCGGTTGGGTGTGCGGCCGGATGCGGACAAGATGGCAGCCATCACGGCCATGCAGAAGCCTGCGGATAAGAAGGCGGTCCTCCGATTTTTGGGCATGGTCAACTTCCTGGGGAAGTTCCTCCCCAACCTCGCCTCCCATACCATACCTCTCCGGAACCTGGTCAGGAAGACGACAGATTTCCAATGGCTTCCCGCACACGAACGCGAATGGGAGGAGCTTAAGACCAAGCTTACCACGGCCCCGGTATTGGCATTTTTTGATCCCACGAAGGAAACAAAAATTTCAACGGATGCCAGCCAATCCGGCATTGGGGCGGTGCTCCTGCAACGCGATGAGGCCTCACCATGGGCCCCTGTTACATATGCGTCCCGTGCCATGACCCCCACGGAACAGCGCTATGCGCAGATCGAAAAGGAGTGCCTGGGCCTGTTGACTGGGGTCGACAAATTTCATGATTACGTGTACGTCCTCCCCCAATTCACTGTCGAGACTGACCATCGCCCGCTGGTCAACATTATACAAAAAGACCTGAATGATATGACCCCTCGTCTCCAGCGCATTTTGCTTAAACTCCGGCAGTACGATTTTCAGCTCCTATACACCCCGTTCAAGGACCTGATTATAGCCGACGCTCTGTCCAGGGCAGTCAACACCCCGTGTGACCCAGAGGGTTTGTCTGCCAGATTGACGCCCATGTGGCCTTCACGGCCTCCAATCTGCCGGCCACAGATGAACCTTCAGATGATCCACTTTTGGCGCGAGACTGCGGCTGACCCCCTACTACAGCGTGTCATGCACCACATGACGGACGGGTGGCTCAAGGGCCAATGCCCGCAGTTCTACAATATCAGAGACGATCTGGCAGTAGTCGATGGTGTCCTCCTGAAGCTGGACCGCATCGTGATCCCGCACAGCATGCGCCAGCTCGTTTTGGAACAGCTACACAAGGGCCATCTTGGCGTGGAGAAGTGCCGACAGAGGGCCCGAGAGGCTGTGTGCTGGCCCGGCATCAATGAGGACATCGTCAACACAGTGCTCAACTGCCCCTCCTGTCAGCGGTTCCAGCCGGCCCAACCACATGAGACCCTACAGCCCCATGAGTTGGTCACATCCCCTTGGTCTAAGGTAGGCGTTGACCTGTTCCATGCGCTCGGCAGGGACTATGTTCTGATTGTCGATTATTTTTCTAACTACCCGGAGGTCGTACGCCTGCATGACATCACATCATCGGCGGTCATCCGTGCCTGCAAGGAGACCTTTGCTTGTCACGGCACCCCACTCACTGTGATGTCGGACAATGGACCCTGCTTCGCGAGCCAGGAATGGTCCAACTTTGCCAGCAGGTACAACTTTGTGCATGTGACATCTAGTCCTCTGCACCCCCAATCCAATGGCAAAGTGGAAAGGGGCAGCCACATCGTCAAACAGCTCCTCTGCAAGGCTGCCGATGCAGGATCCGACTTCTACCTCGCCTTGCTGGCCTATCGTTCGGCCGCACTCTCCACGGGCCTGTCGCCAGCCCAGCTGCTCATGGGTCGCACCCTCAGGACCACGGTGCCGTCCATTCACGTCCCAGACCTCAACCACGTTCCGGTCCTTCAGCGGATGCAACAATCTCATGCACAACACAAGGTGGCGCATGACGCTCGGGCGACTGATCTCCCTGCTCTGGCGCCGGATGACAATGTCCGCATCCATCTTCTGGAGGGTGGCTGGTCTGCAACTGCTGTGGTTCTTCAGCAGGTGTCTCCCCGCTCGTTCCTGGCTCGTCTGCCAGATGGTTTCATTCGCCGCCGCAACCGGCGTGCCCTTCGTCTCGTTCCACGCTCACTAAGTGATCCTCCACCGGTGCCACGCCCTCCTGTTGTCCCCAACCTGGACTATGTGGAGATTCCGAATACTCTGCATCCTCCTCACTCTGCCGTGGCCCAGCCCGTTCCTCAGCCGGTGGCTCCTGACCCACCCTGGAGGCGGTCAACCAGAATTCGTCGCCCACCTCAGAGACTTGACTTATGAGTTTTACGATGTTGGACTCTTTGATCTGTTCTGTTGTCCTGTGTCATCGTTCCAGTAGTTTGTATATAATGTTCATTTCGTTGTTGGTGTGACACCCTATTTCTCGGCACCAGGCACCTTCCTGTGTAAATAGATTAGCCTCATGTACATAGTCATGTAAATAACACGCACACACATAGTCAGGTACATTCACTACACAATATTTATTGTCACGCAGGCACATATTCTTTATATAAAAGGGGGGATGTCATAATATACACCAGTATATCATGGTGCAGACACACACACACACACACTGATGGACATGCAGTGGGACCAATCAGCATACACAACACTGCAGCCAATCACCAGTGAGAGCACACGCACTATAAAGACAGGGGACAGGAGAGTTTCTGCTCATTCTAGTAGCAGCCAATTCGGAGCACAGAGCTCACAGCCTGCAACACAGACATTCACCATGTGCTGAGTGCATCACCTGGTTAGGACTAGGCAAGGGTCAACAGTTAAAGCTGGTATTGCATTTACCCACAGTTCAAGTATGTTACTATAGTTAACCTTATAATAAAATAGAGTTGCAGAACTTCCAGTGTTGGTGACCTGTTTCTGATCCAGAATACCCAACACATCAGCCTTGAAGCTATGGGCCTTGATGCTCATCTGAATGCTTCTTAAATGTTGTGAGGGTTCCCGCCTCCACCACCCTTCAAGGCAGCGAGTTCCAGATTCCCATCACCCTCTGGATGAAAAAGTATTTTCGTTGGCGTCGTCAGGTCCAGTCCCTCAAGAGCAAAAGCACAAAACACTGACAAGTGCCAGAAAATCTGGAGAAAACAATCTGGCTGTTCCACCGATTTTCAGTCAGGACCTGACACTTTGCTATTTTGGGGGAAAATTCCTCCCTAAGTTGCTATACGTTACTGACTACCATCTACCGCTGTGATTAGTAAATGGTTTTGTACAGTTTTTTTTACATTGCTTTGAGTGGTTTCAAACCAGGTTAGTCACAGGTGGACGATTGGGCATTCTGCTAAGAGTATTTATTTCAGCCCTATTAATAAAACTGCACAGCTTTCTTAAAGACATCAAGGAGCAGTTTGCAATGAAAAGAAACATCAAGTAAATGATTACATTCTGTTACAACATTTGATTGCACTGGTTCAAGAACTATTTCACTTTTTATGATTATGCAAACGACTTCTATTAGCAACTTGAACTGTGACCTCACCACTGCAACTTCAAGCAACGTTTTTGAAAACAGAAAATCTACCCCCCTGTTCGGCCTCAACATTCACTATTGTTATCCTGGGATGATATGAACAACATGGATGAACAGCTTTCAATCATTGCCATACTTCCCAAAGCATGAAACTGCCAACTCCTTTTGTGTTGAACCTTTAATTGAAAGGTCCATTTTTCAGTTTGACAATTGAAAACAAACTAGAAGTGAATACACGGTAGATCCTTTACAGGGCCAGTTCTGAATAAGTTAACACTTCATGCTTAAACACCTGCCTCATCTCCTTTTACAGATATTTGGCATACCTAACCTAAATACTCAAAACCACTCCTGCCTGTTCTCAGAAATAGAAACATCCAAAGGAACAAAGTGTGGAACAGGATAATCATTTGCCTCCTCCATAGAAAAGTATGTCTACACAGGAATAGACTCTTAAACTAACCAGATTTTAAAATGCATTCAAACATTTCCAAATGACAAGGTAAATTGAATGCATTAACTACAAAAATTAATACCTTTGGTTGCTAACAACACCTTACATTTATAAAGCAGTTTAATGCTGCTTCATCAAAAAAGTGGACACGGAGCCAGAGGAGGGGATGTTAAGAGACATAATCAACAGGTCAAGGGGTGAGTTTTAAAGAGTGCATTTGATGCAAAGACATAGCACAGAAACAGGCAATGCCATCTCCACTGGTTCATGCTGATGTTTATGTTCCACATTGACCTTCATCATCTCACCTTCCCAGCATATCCTTCTATTCCTTTCTCCTTTATCTGTTCATTTAGTTTTGCCTGAAATGCTTCTATCTTCTTCTACTCAATGTCTTTTTATAGGGTTCTCTATTAAAAGCTCATGAAACACCACCAAATACATTTTAAGTTAACGTTATCGTGCAACTGATAATTCCTACATTACAACAGTGATGACACTTCAAAAGTAATTTATTGGCTGTGAAGTGCTTTGAGACATCCTGGAAAAGGACACTTTTATTTAAATTGTTTCTGTCCGTGTGGAGTTTGCACATTCTCCCCCTGTTTGCATAGGTCTGTCCCCTACAACCCAAAGATGTGCAGGCTAGTTGGATTGGCCACTCTAAATTGCCCCTTAATTGGAAGAAAAAATAATTGGGTACTTGAAATTTAAAAAAAATTAAATTGTTTCTTTCTTTTTATAAAACATGTCTGCAGCTACTTGAAGCCAGCCTGACTGCTTATGCATTTGCATTATCGCCTTGAAGCTGTATTTCTCTGCTCTGTCGAATTGTTAGGAATATAATTTGCTTTGCAGGTGCTCTTTCTGCAAGATATTAGCTTTTGGCCTCCAGAATTTACTCGGCATTTTCAGAAAGCCTAGGATACCATCAGCCAAACCCACAACCTCTGCAACTTAAAAGGACAAGGGCATCAAATGAATCAGTTCACACCTCCAAGCTTCCCTTCAAGTCACACGCCATCTTGACTTGGGCAAACATCACCATCTCTTCATCGTTATTAGTTAAAGCCCTGGGCCTTCCCAGTTAACAGCATTGTGGGAACAGCTTCATTAAACTGACAGTGGCAGTTTAAGAATTTGGTTCACCACCACTTTCTCAGCTAGGAATAAGAGGCAATAAATGCTGAACTTTCTGGTGCCAGCCAAATCCCAGGGATGAATAAAGAAATCACTTTTTATGAACTTTTATATTAATCTTTGTTCAATAAGTACATCAAGTGTCATGGAGCAATGGCAGGTTAGTGGCAGGGCAGCACGGTAGCACAAGTGGATAGCACTGTGGCTTCACAGCGCCAGGGTCCCAGGTTCAATTCCCCGCTGGGTCACTGTCCGTGCGGAGACTGCACGTTCTCCCCGTGTCTGCGTGGGTTTCCTCCGGGTGCTCCGGTTTCCTTCCACAGTTCAAAGATGTGCAGGTCAGGTGGATTGGCCATGATAAATTGCCCTTAGTGTCCAAAATTGCCCTTAGTGTTGGGCGGGGTTACTGGGTTATCGGGATAGGGTGGAGGTGTGGACCATGGGCCGAATGGCCTCCTTCTGCACTGTAAATTCTATGATTCTAGTGAACTGGAGGTTAAAATCAAAAAGTCAATGTTGTTGACTCTTAAATGCCCTCTGAAATAGCCTAATAAATCACTCAGTTATATAAAACCTCTGCATAGTCAATACCAAAAGAAATGAAACCAGAGGGACAAATGGCATCAACCCAAGCAAAAGAAACAACAACAGCAAACCCAGCCCTGTATGCCCTGCAAGGTCCTCTCGACTAATGTCTGAGGGTTTGTGCCAAAACTGGGTATGATTCATGCTCACTGAATCATACCTTACAGGTCCCAGACGCCACCATCGCCATCCCTGGCTATGACCTATCCCACCGGCAGACCATGGTGACACCATGGTATATAGTCGGGAGGGAGTTGCCTTGGGAGTCCTCAACATCAAATCTTGACCCCCATGAAGTCCCATGGCATCAGGTCAAACATGGATAAGCAAACCTCCTGCAGATTACCACATCAGTACTCCTCCATGTTGAACACCACTTGGAGGAAGCACTGAGGATGGCAAGGGTGCAGAATGTACTCTGGGTGAGGGACTTCAATGTCCATCACCAAGAGTGGCTCAGTAGCAGCACTACAGAGCGAGCTGGCCGAGTTCTAAAGGACCTAGTTCTTAAACTAAGTCTGCAACAGGTGGTGAGGGAACCAACAAAAGACCTCATCCTCACTAACTTTCCTGCTGAAGATGCATCTGATCATGACAGTAGCATTGGAGTGACTACTACACAGGCACAGGCCTTCTGGAGATGAAGACCTGTATTCACATTTAGGATACCCTCCACCATGTTGCGTGGCACTACCAATATGTTATATGGGATAGACTTCAAACAGGTAAAAATGAGGTGTCAACCTGGAGAAGCTACAACATAGGAGTATTTGCATGCCAAACAGCATATGCTGCAAGTAATAGAGCAAAGTGATTCCAGAATAATGGATCAGGTCTAAGCTCTCCAGTTCTGCCACATCTAGCTCTGAGTGGTGGTGGACAATTAAGCAATTCGCTGGAGTAGGAGGCTCCACAAATATCCCCATCCTCAATGATGGAGGAGCCTAGCTCATCTGTGCATAAGATAAGGCTGAAGCATTCACAAAAACCTTCAGCAAGTAGTGCCGAGGGAATTATCCATCCGATGTCTACCTTGATTATCAGTAAAGTGACATTCACACCATACAAGTACCAGACAATGACAATCTCCAACAAGAGAGAATCTAACTTTTGTCCCTTAACATTCAATAGCATTACACGCACTATCAACATCCTGGGGTTACTATTGACCAGAAACTGAACTGGACCAGCCATATAAATACTATGGTTACAACATGCAGGTCAAAGGCTAGGAATCCTGCGGCGAGTAACTCTCCTGCTGACTCCACAAAGCCTGTGCACCATCTACAAGGCACAAGTCAGGAGTGTGATGGAACACACTCCACTTGCCTGGATGAGCGCAGTTCCAACAACACTCGAAGACCTCAACACTATCCAGGGCAAAGCAACCTTTTTGATTGGCACCCCTTCCACAAACATTCACTCTCTCCATCCACTGACAAACAGTGACGGCCGTGTGTACCATCTACAAGATGCACTGCAGGAACTCACTAAGGCTCCTCAGGCAGCACCTTCCAAACCCACAACCATTACCATCCAGAAGGGCAAGTGCAGCAGATACATGGAAACCCCACCACCTGGAAGTTCTCCTCCAAGCCACCACCATCCTGACTTGGAAATATAACACCATTCCGCCACTCTTTCTGGGTTAAAATCCTGGAACTCCCTCACGAACAGCGCTGTGGGAGTAAAGGGCTCAAGAAGTCAACTCACCACCATCTTCGCAAGGGCAATTCGTAATGGGCAATAAATGGTCCAGCCAGCAGTGTCCTCATCCCATAAATGAATTTTTAGAAATGATCTAATTGACTAGTGGAGCATGCTCAAGGAATTGAATGGTCTACTTCTGTTCTAACCTCTCTAAATGCTTACTAATGGAAACTCTGGGGTGCCATTGAACTACATAGGTGCATGATTCAAGTGCCTGAAGATTATAATAATCATAGAATTGCTTCAATTTCATTGCTGTGAATATGTGAAGCAATCTCCGCTGCTGTGTAAATGATATCAAAAACAGTCACCCCGGAAGTTGCTATGGAGATGTAACCGGAGAGTTATGCCTGCAATTATGCTCCTTCACATGCACCCATTTTATCAATGTTTACTTATACCTTAATTCCTGCCAATCAGAATGTAAGAATGTGCACAAACAATTCAGTGTGTATAATTAGGGACGGGATTCTCCGATCACCGCGCCAAAATCGTGTTCGGCGATTGGCCGGAGAGTCCCCGTTTATGCCGGAGGCGGGGGTGGCGCCGTTTTTGTGATGCTCCACCCCCTCGGGGAGTACACGGCACAGGGATGGATGGCCTCAGAACGTCACCTGGCCCTCCCCAGATGTTCCGCCTCCGATGGGCCGTGTTCCCGATGGCGTCGCTCACGTGTGCTCACACCATTTGGGGACCTTGCGAGGTGGCTGCAGATTGAGTCCAACAGTCGGTGGGGGGGGGGGGGGGCAGCCATTCCACTGGCAGTGGGGTCTTCGTCAGGGGCTGGAGGGACTAGTAGTGGGTGGTCCTGGGGTGGCGAGGCTGGTCACAGGGGGACAGTTTTTGTCAGGCCAGGTCTGTGCACGACCAGCACCATGTTGCATGGCGCAGCCACTGTAGGCCGCCGCGAGGCGCATACGCATCCACGGACCTGGCCATTCTCTGGCCGTATCCGCAGGTAAAGCCGGGGGCTTTATGCTGCACAGCTGCTAGCCCCCCACCAGACGGAGGTTCGGTGCGGGGACAGTGCCGCATTTCTGGTCGTAAAACCAATCATGCGGACATAGCCGCAGGATCGGAGAATCCAACCCTAGGGCTTTAGGAAAGCACCAAACTCACACCAAATATTATTTTTTTAAGCGTGAAAAATTAAAGTTTCAAGCCATCTATATAATTCATGCACATTTGTCTGTGTGTTAAAATAGGGAGAAATGGGGCTCTGGTACAATTTTGGCACTGCACAATTGTTATATTGTCAGGAAGCTTTCATAGTTCAAAACTGTATTTTTCAGGGTCAGGTCAACGTTGAGTGTTCCAATATAGTCACAATTAGAAGAAAGAGTAAAAGCTCAAGAAAAATGTTCATGCAATGTTTTGATTTTATTTCACACATGCATCTGATTTTACTGTCACAATAAAAAAAATCTTTTGGTTAATAGCCAAATGAAGCATGCAAATGAGTTTGCTTTTCTGTGAGTTGAGGAGTATTCATATTTAAGTGAATTATTTGTTTTAATTGCATGAGAGTACTAACACAAACCCCCTTTGAAATGTATTGTGATTCATTTACAGCTCTTTGTGGAATATGAAAAGTGCAACATTCGAGGGTCATATCGTTAAAAACCAAGAGCTGCATTCATTCCTGAAACCAATTTTTAAGCAAGGCTCTCAAAATGTTATTTTCTTTTTTCAGAACGAGGTTAGTAACAGCGATTAGTAACAGCTATTATCCCTCCCAGTATCACCATAGTTCATGGATCAATCTTTGTGAAATGATTTCTGATCTGTCCTCCTTAATCTTTTCGTTTGTTCCTCAGCTGAGTGTCGAAGACTTCACACGTTATGGTCCTGATTACGATGGCAAAGAAATATTTTGCAATATCCAGGTAAATATAACCAAATGTCACAATACCCTGCCACACAGGGATCTGCAATTGTATAAATGAGATCTATGATTATATTCTATACATTTCATTCAAAGCTGCTAACCACGGCCATTTAGAAAATCGAACTCTCTCTTAACTCTGTTATTGTAATACACAAACAACAAGGATGGCCTTCCATGTCCAACTGCTTTGATCAGCTGCGTGAGATCTATGCAACATTTGATGAAGTGTTGGGTTTTGGCACCTTTGCCATCCTCTGGTGTCAATGTAGTTGCGTGGTCCCTTTAAGGGGCATGCTCTCGTGGTCCATGTGACCCGAATGGGGACAGAGTCCCGTAACGCATGATTGTCAGGGTGTTTCCCAGTGCTCGAGCGCCGAGAAACACCCTGCTATCTAACACCCATCCAGGTAGATCGGGGTCCTCAGCCGGGAACACATGGCTGATGCCTCACTTAGTCCCATTTTCTGCACTGAGGAGATCCGCTCGCCAGAATTACTCAGTGCAGTGAGAGTATCAGGACACCATTTTTAAATGCGACCCCTGAACTCCCCACCCACAAGCCCAAACTCACTATAAGGGGGTTCTCGGCCAACCGCAACCCCCACGCAGCACACCTGCCCTTATCCCTGCCACGCAAAAAATGCTTGGCACCCTGACAGTGCCCCTATCAGCTGGCAGTGCCACATGGGCACCTTGGCAGTGCCAGGTTGGCACCCAGGTGACACTTCCAGGATGTCAGGATGGCCGTGCCAGGGTGCCCAGGTAGAACCAGAGTGCCAGGGTGCTGCCCTGCCCAGAGGGAGTGCATCTGGAGGAGTCTGGTCCCAACCAACCCCCCCACCCCCCTCCCCCCTGGTCCCGACCCCCACCCACCTCCCCCACAAGTGCCATTCAGTCTGCCCCTGTTAGTGGAGACCAGTGCTGGACGGCGCTTGCCTGAGGTCTCAAAGTTAGATTCCACGCCCCGATTGGAACTCCAGAGTGTATATTAGAGTGAGACTACCTGTCTCACTCTAATGTGCAGACTTCCAGAAAATGACCCGCCCAGAATGGGCAGGCTTCACATTGCAACATCTCGCGAGAACACATTAGATCTCGCGAGGCACAGCGAGGGATCTCCGGGCATTTACTGATCGCGTTCCGCCACGCTGCTTTTCGGTCGCAGCACCTTCACCTTTGTTTGCCCCGGGTGGCCACTGTGTACCTCATTTAAGAGGTCTTCCCTCACTGGCGGTGGAACATTGATCCGTGAGCCCCACAGGATTATGCCATCCTCACAGGTAAGTTCATCTCGGTGGGTTAAGCAGGGTCTCAACTGTTTGGAATTTTCTTGTGCCACCTGGTCTGTATAAACTGTTTAACCATAGACAATATTGGATCCTGCTGGGTCCAGTTTCGGATGTAGCCAGCTGACACTGGCAAGGTGTCCAAGAAGTTCTGCACCAAGATCTCTTGAGGTACTGCTGGCAGCACACTTTTCAGTAGGGGGAGTCCGCTCAATGCATCCACATTGGAGGTTTGAGTGCCAGGTTGTGCTGGAAAGTATAGTCTTTGGCCAGTAGCAGAAAGGCCCAACATTGCACCCTAATGGAGGTGAATATGGGTATTGGTTTGTTCTCTCTCAGGAGGCCCAATAGTGGCTTATGGTCGGTGCTTATTACAAATCGCCACCCGTAGACAGTTGATTGAACTTTTTCACACCATAGATGACTGTTATCCATCTTTCTAAATTTGAGCATAGTTTCAGTCCGCCTCCGAGAGAGTTCTGGAGGCAAAGGCAATGGGCCGCTCAGATCCATCCTCCATCTTGTGGGACAGCACTGCCCCTATCCCGTATGGAGAAGCACCGCATGTGGGGACAAAAGTTTCCCAGGGTCGAAATAAATGAAGACGTTTGAGGGTGGCAGAGCTTGTTTTACCGAGCGGGAGGCTTTCTCTTGTGGCTCTCTCCATTGCCACTGTTGTTGTTTCCGTAGCAGCTGGTGTAATGGTGCCAATGGCGTGGGCAAATGCGGAATGACCCTGCTGTAATAGTTCACCATGACAAGGAAGGATTTCAGTTCAGGTACATCCCTGGGTGTTGGGACCTCTTGGCTAGCTTTAACCTTTTCCTTGAGAGGATGGACACCTGTTGCATCCACTCGGAAATACAATGTACGTAGCTCCTGAGGCCTGGAATGTACACTTTTCACATTTGATGCGGATTCCTACATCTTGGAATCTCTTTAACACCTCATCCAAACTTGCCATGTGCTTTGACAGAGTCATCGGACTCGAAACGTTAGCTCTTTCCTCTCCCTACAGATGCTGCCCTCTTGCTGAGATTTTCCAGCATTTTCTCTTTCGTTTGTCATGTGCTCTTTATGGTTACTTCCTGTTACTAAAACATCGTTGAGGTGGACCATCACTACTGGAATGCCCTGAAGGAGGTTTTCCATGGTGCGCTGAAAAATAGTGCAGGCTGAGGCAATGCCAAATAATCCTGGGGATCGGGGATCTATCCACCTGGGCAGCTTGATTGATAGTTAGATTATAGTCCTCACAGATTCTTATCGATGATCAAGCTTTCGGATGGGGACTATTGAGGCTGCCCACTCAGAGAATTGCGCTGGTTAAATTATGCCTCACTCTTCTAATCGCTTTAGCTCAGCTTCGACCAATTGATGCAGGACATGGGGCACTGGTCTGGCTCTAAAAAAACTTTGGTGTCGAATCTGGATTGACACAAATTTTGGCCTTCACGCCCTTGATTCAGCCAAACTCAATGTGGAACACGCCCTTGTATCTTTGCAGCATGTCTTGCAGAACGCTGTTTGAGATTTTCCAAATTTCCAGTCAATTCAGTTTGATTTTCTGTAGCCAGTTCCTTCCCACTAGACTGGGTCTATAACCATCTACCACAACCAGGGGCAGCTGGGCCTCTTGCTCTTTATAAGCCACTGGCGGTCCCAAGGATTTTCAGGGTTTCTGCCATGTAAGTGGACAGCTTGGCCATGGTGCTTCACCAATTCAGGGTCTGAGCCCCTTCACGATTGTAATCAAACGTCTGCTCCCCCACAACCATCACCGCGGCTCCTGTGTCAAAGTCAATTTTCAATTCATGTATTGAATGATTTTGATGGGAGATGTCTTGTTTACCTGGACATTAATGGCAGCACATTGGCACAATGGTTAGCACTGCTGCCTCACAGCGTCAGGGACCGGGGTTCAATTCTGGCTTTGGGTGACTGTGTGAAGTTTGTGTGCAGGATTCTCCGACCCCCGCCGGGTCGGAGAATCCCCGGGGGGGGGGGGGCGGCGTAAATCCCACCCCGCCGCTCCGACGCCAGCTGCCGTATTCTCCAGCGCCAGTTTTCGGGCAGGGGCGGGGTTTACGCCATGCCAGATGGGAGTCATTTGCAGCGGCCCCCGGGAATTCTCCGCGCCCCGTTGGGCCGAGCCGACATCAGTTCCTGGCCAGTCCCCCTGGCGTGAAATGGACATGATCCCACATGACGGGACCTGGCTGGTAGGCCGTCTAGTGGAGTTCTCAGGGGGGCGCGGGGGCATCCGGCCCTGGGGGGGGGGCCCATGGTGGCCTGGCCTGCGATCGGGGTCCACCGATCTGCGGGCGGGCCTGTACTGTGGGGGCACTCCTTCCTTCCGCTCCGGCCTCTGTAGGGCTCTGCCATGGCCGGCGCGGAGAAGAACCCACCCTGCGCATGCGCAGGAACACGCCAGCCGGTCTGCGCATGCGCGGAACCACGCCGGTGGTTCTGCGCATGCGCCAACTCACGCCGGCCCTTCGGTGCCAGTTGGCGCGACACCAACCCCTCCGGTGCCAGCCTAGCCAGCCTAGCCCCGGAAGTGCAGAGGATTCCGCAACATCCAGTTGGCCCAACGCCGGAGAGGTTCGGGCTGTTCTTGGTGCCGGCGTCAGGCTATCCCGCCAATTGCGGGAGAACCCCACCCAGTATGTTCTCCCGGTGTCTGCTTGGGTTTCCTCCGGATGCTCCAGTTTCCTCTCACAGTCCAAAGATGTGCGGGTTAGGTGTATTGGCCATGATAAATTGCCCCGTAGTGCCCAAAGAGGTGTAGGTCGGATGGGGTTACGAGGTTCGGATGGGGTGAGTGAGCCTAGGTAGGGTACTCTTTCACAAGGTTGTTGCAGACTCGATGGGCTGAAAGACCTCCTTGTACACTGTCAGATTCTATCATTCAGCTGGTGCACTGCGTGCCCCTCCTCAGTGTTCTTCTCCACTTGGTTCAGTGGCATCGTGGATTGCTGTTGCTGTTTTTCTTTTTGTATTGGCGTTGTTGCACGATCAATTACTGCAAAGACGAGGTTAAAGCATAACTGAAGGCTTTAATAGACTAGAACTGTTCCCCAGCAGCTCAGGTACAGAATGAGGACAGCTGGGACAGCACCGACTCTTACACCCGCCTATCTGGGCGGGGCTACATACTATACAGCCAATGGTAAACCCCCAGGTTTGACCAATGGATCTTCAGCCTCTCAGGTGCTGCAATATCTGATAATACCACATTCACCCCCTGTTAAAAAGAGTCCCGCGGGGGTCGTGGCCAGCGGCTACAACTGTATTCAACATGGTATGATCAGATATGGAGGTACCGTGATACCTCTTTATCGTAGAGAATATTTACAATCATGGCAGATATATACAGTCAGTGTTTATTATTTACAGTTACAGATCGGTTAAGATGAAGCTTTCAGTCTGTCGGGTGCCCTGGTCGTCCTCTGTGATCGTCTGGGCCTCGGTGGTGATTCCGGTGGGTGTCCAGGCGTCTGCAACTCCGGGAGCGTGGCTTTGGCCTCCATGGCAGCTTCGTCACCCCGAGACAGCGCTGGTGGGGAGAGCAGTTGACCTGGGAGGGGGACGCCTGTAGGGGGAGTCGGTGGGTGGGTGGGCCCAGGCAGGAGCGGCGGGAGGACTGACCCTCCTGTGAGGTGCTGCAGAGGGGGGGTGGGGGTGGTGGTTGGGGTGCGCGTGGGGTTCCGGCGGGCGCCAGGTCCCGTCGGGAGACCGTATCTTGTCGGCCGTCAGGGAACGCCACGTAGGCGTACTGGGGGTTAGCGTGCAGCAGATGGACCCTCTCGACCAACGCGCCCGACTTGTGCACCCGCACGTGTTTTCGGAGCAGGATGGATCCGGGTGTCGCTAGCCAGGTCGGGAGCGCGGTCACAGAGGAAGACTTCCTGGGGAAGACAAGGAGACGTTCATGAGGTGTCTGATTGGTGGTCGTACAGAGCAATGACCGGATGGAGTGGAGGGCCTCCTTGAGGACTTCTTGCCAGCGGGAGACTGGGAGTTTCCTGGACCGTAGGGCCAGTAGGACGGTCTTCCAGACCTTCCGTTCTCCCTCTCTACCTGCCCGTTTTCCCGGGGGTTGTAACTGGTTGTCCTGCTCGAGGCAATGCCCTTGCTGAGCAGGAATTGACGCAGTTCGTCGCTCATAAAGGAGGACCACCTATCACTGTGTATGTAAGCGGGGAAACCGAACAGTGCAAAGATACCATGGAGGGCGTTGATGAAGGTGGTGGCGGTAATGTCGGGGCAGGGGATGGCGAACGGGAACCGTGAGTACTCGTCAATCACGTTCAGGAAACACGTGTTGCGGTCAGTGGAGGGGAGGGGGCCTTTGAAGTCCATGCTGAGGCGTTCAAAGGGACGGGAAGCCTTTATCAGGTGCGCCCTCTCTGGCCGGTAGAAATGAAATGAAAAAAAAAATGAAATGAGAATTGCTTATTGTCACAAATGCTTCAAATGAAGTTACCGTGAAAAGCCCCTAGTCGCCACATTCCGGCGCCTGTTCGGGGAGGCTGTTACGGGAAGTGCGGTTTGCACTCTGCGCAGATTTGGCAGTCCCTGGTGGCTGTCCTGACCTCCTCGATGGAGTAGGGCAGGTTGCGGGTCTTAACAAAGTGGAAAAAGCGAGTGACCCCCGGGTGGCAGAGGTCCTCGTGGAGGGCTTGGAGGCGGTCCACTTGTGCGTTGGCACATGTGCCGCGGGACAGGGCGTCAGGAGGCTCGTTTAGCTTCCCGGGACGATACAAGATCTCATAGTTGTAGGTGGAGAGTTCGATCCTACACTGCAAGATCTTGTCGTTTTTTTATCTTGCACCGCTGTGCATTATCGAACATGAACGCCACCGACCATGGGCCAGTGAGGAGAGTGAATCTCCTGCCGGCCAGGTAATGCCTCCAATGTCGCACAGCTTCTACTATAGCTTGGGCCTCCTTTTCGACTGAGGAGTGGCGGATTTCGGAAGCATGGAGGGTACGGGAGAAGAAGGCCACAGGTCTGCCCACTTAGTTGAGGGTGGCCGCCAGAGCTACGTCGGACGCATTGCTCTCGACCTGGAAGGGGCGGGACTCGTCGATGGCGTGCATCGTGGCCTTTGCAATGTCTGCTTTGATGCGGCTGAAGGCCTGGCGGGCCTCCATCGACAGGGGGAAGGTTGTGGATTGGATCAGGGGACGGGCTTTGTCTGCGTAGTTAGGGACCCACTGGGAGTAGTAACTAAAAAACCCGAGGCAGCGCTACAGGGCCTTGAGGCAGTGAGGGAGGGGGAACTCCATGAGGGGGCGCATGCGTTCAGGTTCTTGGCGTATAACTCCATTTCGCACTACGTAGCCCAGAATGGCTAGACGGTCGGTGCTAAATATGCATTTATCCTTATTGTACGTTAAGTTAAGGATTTTAGCGGTCTGGAGGAATTTTCGGAGGTTGGTGTCGTAGTCCTGCTGGTCATGGCCGCAGATGGTGACGTTATCGAGATACGGAAACATTGCGCGAAAGCCGTACCGGTCAACCATTCGGTCCGTCTCACGTTGGAAGACCGAGACCCCGTTAGTGACACCGAAGGGGACCCTTAAAAAATGATAGAGCCGCCCATCTGCCTCGAAGGCAGTGAATTTGCGGTCGGTCGTGCAGAGGGGTAGCTGGTGGTAGGCGGACTTGAGATCCACCGTGGAGAAGACCTTATAATGCGTGATCCTGTTTACCAGGTCGGATATGTGGGGGAAAGGTACGTGTCCAGCTGCGTAAACCTGTTGATGGTCTGACTGTAGTCAATGACCATCCTATGCTTCTCCCTGGTCTTTACCACCACTACGTGGGCTCTCCAGGGACTGTTGCTGGCTTCAATGACCCGTTCCCTTAGTAGCCTTTGGACCTCCGACCTAATGAAGGTCCGGTCCTGGGCACTGTACCGTCTGCTCCTGGTGGCGACGGGTTTGCAATCCGGGGTGAGGTTCGCAAACAGGGAAGGCGGGTCGACCTTAAGGGTCGCGAGGCCGCAGACAGTAAGGGGGGTATAGGGCCGCCGAATTTGAAGGTCAGGCTTTGCAGGTTACACCGGAAGTCCAACCCCAGGAGTGTAGCCGCGCAGAGGTGCGGAAGGACATAAAGGCGAAAATTGTTGAATTTCCTTCCTTGGACTGTGAAGTTTGCTAGGCAGAACCCCTTTATCTCCACTGAGTGGGAACCGGAGGCCAGGGAGATTCTTCGATTCACAGGGTGGGTAAAAAGTGAACAGCGCCTTACCGTGTCGGGGTATATAAAGCTCTCCGTACTCCCAGAGTCGACCAGGCAGGACGTCTCGTGGCTGTTGATGAAGACCGCCATCGTTGCTGTTGAGCGTGTTCAATGCCGAGTTTGGTCCAGAGTCACCGAGGCCAGACGCAGTAGCTGTGAATTTTGATCGGGCAGTGTATAGTCGGCTGGGCTGGGGTCCTGGGGCCCCATCCAAGATGGTGTCTCCCATAGGTCGCACACGGTGGTCGGAGATGGACAAAATGGCGGCGCCCATCCGTCCAGCATGGTGCCCGGAGAACAAGATGGCGGCGCCCGTGAGCCGCACGTGGCCCTAGGATACGGGGGTGGCGGTGACTGCTGGCCACCTGGGGCCCAAGGAGAAGTTCACTGTGGCAGCCCGGAGTCGCCGCTGGAGACCGCGGCCACCGCTCGTGCCTGGCAGACCCCCACAAAATGGCCCTTCTTGCCGCACCCTTTGCAGGTGGATGTGCAGGCCGGGCAGCGCTGGCGCTTTTCTTGCCCTCAGAAGAAACAGCGGGGCCCATCGGAGTTGGCGGGCTGCCTTACAGCGCAGGCCTGCGGGGACAGGGGGAAGGTCTGTGGGGCTGCCGCTGTGGGATACCATGCTGCCCAGGGGGCCGCCGCACAGTCGGGCACATAGGATTGTGCGTTCCTGGAGGCAACGTCCATGGACCCTGACACGGCCCGTGCCTCCCCAAGTCCCAGGGTGTCTTTCTCTAAAAGACGCTGGCGGATCTCTGAGGAGCTCATACCTGCTACGAAGGCATCCCAGATTAGGAGTTCCGTGTGGTCGCTCGCCGAAACATGCGGGCAGCCACAGCTTCTTCCCAGCACCAGTAGTGCACAGCAGAACTCCTCCAATGATTCCCCGGGGCTGTGTCATCTCGTTGCAAGCAGGTGACGTGCGTAGACCTGGTTTAGTGGGTGGATATAATGTCCTTTAAAAGTTTGATTGCTGCATCAGTCTTCCGCCTCCTCGATGAGGGTGTAGATCCCAGGGCTTACCCTGGAGTGCAGGATATGCAGCTTCTGCTCCCCCGTGGGTGTGCCTCCAGCCGTCTCAAGATAGCCTTTGAAACACGCCAGCCAGTGTTTGAAAATCGCCGCTGAGTTTGCCGCGTGGGGACTGAGTTGCAGACACTCCGGCTTGATTCGGAGATCCATCTTCTCTGCTTAAGTGTAGTCTATTAAATTGATGCACGATCAATTACTGCAAAGACGAGGTTAAAGCATAACTGAAGGCTTTAATAGACTAGAACTGTACCCCAGCAGCTCAGGTACAGAATGAGGGCTGCTGGGACGGCACCGTCTCTTATACCCCGCCTATCTGGGCGGAGCTACATACTATACAGCCAATGGTAAACCCCTAGGTTTTACCAATGGAACTTCAGCCTCTCAGGTGCTGCAATGCCTGATAATACCACAGGCACGTTCTGCTTTGCGCAGCAATGGAATTGAACATGGCCTCCACGATTACAGCGGAAGCACAAAAACCCGTGACAATGGAAAGTTTCCTGGGGATTGTCTCCCTCACATCGATAGCAGTCCACTTCTGACTTGGGTTGACAACCCGTTCTTTTCTCGGTCCTCTGACTTCGATCCGGTCCGGAGGACCGTGTCTGGTTCCCTCCTGTGCTCATTGATCCCGCCAAATGGATCCCGGCCATACTAACCCATACTTGATTCACTTCCCTTCCAGCATGCTTTGTAGCTCATTGCCACCTTTTTCAGTGCATTCCGTTGCCTGAATTACCTCGACCGCCTTTTTCTAACATGTTTGCATTTTCAGTTTGAGTTTCTTTTGGATGTTGAGTTTATGGACTCCACAACCGAAACAGTGGTGCAGCATTTTGTGAGAACAAAGCGGTTCCGAACTCAAAGTGCTCAGCGAACCGGCGAAGTCTGGCTCTGAAGGCTGAGATGGACTCTTCAGTGTCCCTGGCAGCGGAATTGAACTTGTACCACTGGAGGATTATTGAGGTCTAAAAGTGCAGCATACACCACCTTGAATGGCCGAGCAGGCTCGAGAGGCTGAATGGCCTAGTCCTGTTCCTATGTGCCTGTGTTCCAGCAGGCCAGATATTCTGAATGCCCAGGCTAAAGTATGTACTTGAGGATTTGGGGTACTGCTCATTATTCCTTGCTTGTCGTGTATGAGCACTCAACATCAGGGTAATGTAAGGGGCTAGATTCTCCATCGTCGGGATCCTCCGCTTCGCTGGCAGCGCACTCACGCCTGCGGATTTCCCGATGACGTGGGGGTGCCCACAATGGAAAACCCCATTGGCTAGCTGGCAGGGCGGAGGATCCGGCTGCTGGCGGGGGCGCACCGCACCATTAAATGGGCAAGGCAGGACGGAGAATCTCGCCCTCGGAGTGAGATTTTTGATCAGTAAGATTCATTTCCTAGCACACTGAAACTTCCTCATTTTAAGTAAACGATATCACATTGAGCCAAAATGAGTGAATTTGTCTCTAAACGAGTGAAATTTGGACAATTCAGTATGCAAACTAACAAGTAATCACTGCATGTCTAATTGAAACAACTGCAGACTACCTTGCCATTATTAAATCTTGTCAGCTCGAACCAACTACATTGGCCTCAAACTATTGTCCATGGTGATTCTCAAATCATTCTCAAATCAGCGTAAAATCTCTGTCACGATCACGGATTTTAAATATTAATGGACAATAAGAACTATCGTTTTTGAAGTTTTTAAATGTTTTCTAATTAGTGGGGCAATTTAGCAGGGCTAATTACCGTGCCACCCCGAATGCTGCTGTGATTTGATTACAAGGTTCAAATCACTGATAAACCAAACATCATTGGCAGGACAGGATAGGATGATTGATTTCTCACATTTAATCTATGTCCAAGCGGAGGCTGCAAGTGATTGAAGGGATTATTCATAAACTGTTGAATGCTGTTTCAGTTAACTGTCTGACCTATCGCAAACAATTAAATCAGCTTCCAGTCAGGAGAATTATTCCTGACACTGGCAGCGCAGTTAACTGACGGCACCTTTCCTCGGGTTGAGTTCAGGTTGTTTAATGAAGTGTGACTGAAGTCATCGCTTTAGGGCGACCTTTTCTCCGTGCCGAGAAATTGAAACTTGCAAAGAAGCGTCACAAAATGGCATTATGCCGATTGAAAGGGAGCTGGATCCTCGTGGCAAGTGGAAAATGATGGGAAAGGCAAAGATATCTGCCAATTATCTCCACTGAAGCAGCTTTCAACTATTCATCGCTAATAGAATTTACTTGGCAGCTTTTATTAAGGTTGCGCCACAGAAAAGGATGCTTCTTCGGCACAAAATTACCGACTCAAGTTGAAGGGGAAGCAAAGAGGAAGAAAAGTTCTTCTATTTTTGTAGTGAAAATGTAGAAACGAAAATTCAGAATCTGAGCTGGCAGCAATTTTGCTGCGATTGAGATTGCGACGCACGCATTCGATTATAGGAATGAGAAAATCACCTAAAATGGCAGAAATATAAAAGGAAGAACGCGGGAAGGCGAGAAATCTGACAGCACTCGCAGCGTAACTTTCAAATAATTTCGTTTATGTTGGAATTGGCTGAATTAATGTGTCATTTTAAATTATTTATTCCATCTGTCGGGTCAAATAAAACCCCAGACTTAATCTTCACAGAAAATATGGAAAAATAGAGAATCTCAAGACTAGAAAGTGGCATATTCCACCCTCCTGTTAGCCTAGCAATTGTAATCAATCATTTGTTTCTCTTCAAAGATATTTGCTCAGTGTTACCAATTGGAAGATGGGAACTTAGGTTCTGATTTGTGCTTTATTCTTAATTTCCCTTGGTATATTAGACTCATTAGTTCTAATGGTTGTGAATGAATAACAGTCACATGTGTAATGCTGTATATTGTCTGCCTGAAGCTGAGAGTTATGCTGCAGTTTACAGTCTAAATGTGCAAGAAATTGAGGAAAAATGTGCTGAACTTTTTAAATGTAAAGGAAATGAGCCCCCTGGGGTGCATACTGTGGACGCCTGTAATGTTGATTTACACCATAAGAACATAGCAAATAGAAGTTGCAGTCGGCTATTTGGTGCTTCTGGGCTGCTCTGCTATTCAGGAAGATCATGGCCAATCCATCTTCCTGCACTATCCATAAATCCCTTAACAACCAGCTGATGCACGATCAATGACCACTAAAACGAGGTTGTAGTCCAACTGAAGGCTTTAATAAGCTAGATGTTTCCCCCAGCAGCTCAGGTACAGAATGAGGGCTGCTGGGACGGCACGGGTTCTTATACCCTGCCTATCAGGGCGGAGCTATTATGCACTCTAGTCAATGGCAAGCATATAGGTTCTACCAATGGTACTTCAGCCTCTCAGTTACCGTAATACCTATAATGCCACACCAACCATGTATCAACCTCGTTATGGAATATATTCAATGACTGAGCATATTCTCGGGGATAGAGAGTCCCAAAGATCCCTAACCCTTTAAGTGAAGAAATTTCTCCTGGTCTCAGCTGAAACAGTCTTGACCACACTCTCAGCAACATTTTTGTTGTAATATTACAAACTCTGGGGGAAATACATACTGTGACCTTCCATAAATGTAACTTTCCAGTAAAGTGTTATTAAATGAATATTGGACTATGACATTATTTAAAAGCAAATTGTAAGATGTGAAAATATAGAATCATAGAATTCTACAGTACCAAAGGAGGCCATTAGGCACAGGGCTATCAGTTTGAAAGAGATATTCAATCGAGCCCTAGGCCCAAACATTTTCCCCAGAACCCTGCAAATTAGCCTGCTTTAAGTACATATCCAATTATCTTTCAAAAGTTCCTCTGGAATCTAATTCCACCACCTTTCCAGGTACTTGCCCGTACCTTCCGAGATTGTTGGATTGGCACTGCATCCAGAATTTTCCCCAACCCTATGCTGCTCCACATTTCTACCAGGGTCTTCCATGCCCAGCAGTCCTGAAAATGTGGAGCACAGAATCCCGTAAAGAACTCCTTTCAGATCATAGTGGAGTGGGGGAAAGTGAAACCCAGATTTAAAGCTCAAGCTGTGTATGTTAAGTTTGAATGTTAGAGAATGAATGCTTGTGAGCAAATGCTAGTGAACGAATGCTAGTGAACAAATGCTCGTGAATGAGTGCTAGCGTTGATTGTTAATGAATGAGTTAGTGGATGAGTGAGTAGGCGGGTGAGGGGTGTTGAGTAGGTGGATAAGTGGATCGGGGTAGGTGGTAGGGGTAGGTGGGCACGTGAGTATAAGGTAGATAGGTGAATGGGTAGTCAGGTCAGGGGGTGTCAGGTCAGGAGGGTAGTAGGTTGGTCATGAGGCTAGTTGGGGGCTTGGGGGAGTCAGATGGTTGGGATATGGTCAGATGCTCAGGGTAGTAGTTGGGTGTTTGGGGCGGTAGTCAGATGATCAGGAGGGTATTGAGGGGAAGGGATGTGGATTTGAGGATCAGAAGGGTAGTTGGATGGTTGAGATGGTAGTCACAGGAGGAAGGGGTAGTGGTATGGTCAGGGGGCGGTCGGGGGGTAGTTGGATGATCTGGGTGGTAGCCATGCGGGGTTTGGGATATGGCTGTCAGGGAGAGGAGGGGGTTAGGGATGTATTTTGAGGATGTCAGGAGGATGATTAAGGGGTCCAATTGTGTGGTTACCCAGGAATTAGACTAGGTTTTAACCCACCTAATATTTCCTGAGCAACTAGATAGGCAGGTACATTACATCTGACCCAAGTCTCTAAATGTAACTCAGGGTCAGAAGTATTTGCAAGGCTCCCAAGGAGCAGGGGAATTGCCTGTCGGAAATTGAAATATCCCGAAAAGTTCCCAGAAACGTTTGCACATCGGGACTCCACAAGGTCCTGACATCTCAGTCATATGTCCCGTCTCCAAATAGAAGGGAAGATTTGGCTGAATATATTCTAGATTCCTCTGTGTGAAAAACACACTCTTCATTTCCCCACCAGTTCCTATGTCAATTATTTTAAATGATGACCTCTGGTTACTTACCATTACCAGAGGAAATAGTTTCTTCCTACTGGCTCTATCAAAAACCTCAACATTTTGAATATTTCTATTTGGCTCTTCTTGACCTGCTCTGCTCTAAGGGAAACAATTCCAATTTCTCCAATTTATCTATATAACTGAAGTCCCTCAACTCTGGTATTATCCTGATAAACATCCTCTATGCCCTTGGACATCCTTCCTAAATACCTATAGTTTCTAATCCCTCAGTTCTTGCATCCACCTCAAAATAGTACCATTTTGACTAAATTGCTTGTCCATTTTATTGTTCCTACTGATCCTCATTAAATGGCATCTCCCATGTGGCTGCGCATTTCCACCATTATGCTTACATTCTTCTGAAGTATACTCGTTTTATTCTGTCATGGGATGTGGGCTTCGCTGGCAAGGCTGGCATTTGTTGCCCATCCCTAATCGTCCTTGAACTGAATGTCTTGCTAGGCCACTTCAGAGGGCAGTTCGGAGTTACACATGTCACTGTGGGTTTGATGTCACATGTAGGCCAGGATGGCAGATTTTCTTCCCATAAGGCCTTTCCCAGAAATGGGTTTTTACAATTGCTGATAGTTTCAAAGTCAACATTACTGAGACTAGCTTTCAATTCCCACTGGCATTGTAAGATTTGAACTGGTGTCCTTAGGGCATTAGCCTGGCTCTCTGGATTACTGGTCGAGCAGCAGTACCTCCCCACTACTATCCCCCCTTACTATTTCCCACGTTGCTAAGTTTTGTATCATCGTCAAATTTCAAAGTTACGGGGCGGGATTCTCTGATCCTGAGGCTAAGTGTTGACGCCGCCGTAAACACCATCGTGTTTTACGACGGCGTCAACAGGCCCCTAGGAGCAGCGATCCTGCACCGCACAGGGGGTCAGCATGGCACTGGGGCGACTCACGCAGCTCCAGCTGCTGATACTGCCGTCAGAATGGGCGTCACAGGTCTGCGCATGCGCGCTACGGCCGGCACGAGTTTGCGCATGCGTGCTATGGCCGTCACAAATTCGCTCATGTGCATGGGTTGCCTTCTCCACACCGGCCCCGACGCAACATGGCAGAGAGCTACAGGGGCCCAGCGCGGAGGGAAATATGCCTCCACCAAGCCTGCCCGCCGATCAGTAGGCCCCGATCGCAGGTCAGGCCACCGTGGAGTCCCCCCAGGGTCGGTTCCCCCCTCCTCCCCACCAGGCCGCCCCCCGCAGCATGAACGGCGATGTCCCGCCGGGTAGGACCACATGTAAACAGCGCCGGCGGGACTCGGCCTATCTCGGAGGGCACTTGCACTTGGCACTCCTACCGCGTAGAGCGGCCCCCGACTAGCACCGCACTGACCGCTGGCGTCAATGGTGCCAATTCTCCGGTCACCGGAGAATCGGTGGACCGGCGTTGGGGCGGCATCGCGTGAATCGCGCCCCCTCACGGCGATTCTCCGACCCGGCCCGGGTTCGGAGAATCCCGTCCACGCTTCCTAGGCACAAGTCCAGAACATTTATATACAACACAAACATGGCTCAAACACCCTACTGTCTGCCCCCCCATCCATAACCAAGATAACTTTAATCCTTTCTCTTTTCTGAATATTTGTAACATGGTACTTTATCAAATGCATTTTTAATGTCCATATATGCATGCGCTACACTGCTATTATTCCTCTCTGTTACTTCATCAAAGAATTCAATTAGAACTTAATCAGAAACATTTGGCCTTAACAAATTCATAAAAGCAAATTACTGCGGATGCTGGAATCTGAAACGAAAGGGAAAATGCTGAAAAATCTCAGCAGGTCTGGCAGCATCTGTAGGGCGAGAAAAGCCCTAACGTTTCGAGTCCGATGACTCTTTGTCAAAGCTAACAGACAGAGAAAGTGTGAAATATAGACAGAGTAAGTGTGAAATATTTCCCACTTTGTCTGTTAGCTTTGACAAAGAGTCATCGGACTTGAAACGTTAGGGCTTTTCTCTCCCTACAGATGCTGCCAGACCTGCTGAGATTTACCAGCATTTTCTCTTTCTTAACAAATCCATGCTGGCTTGTCCTTATTCGCAATATATTCACGCATTCGTTCCTTTTCTAACTCTTAATTCTGATCATGTCAGTACAGCTGTAAATTAAACATAAGCTCAAAGAAACTCTGTCCTTTGCTGTGCTGGGTTTCTGGGTGCATGCTTTATGTTATCTTTGTTTAAATATGTATTCCTTTGTGTTATATGATTTATTTAACTACTCCCAGATCTCTTATGAACAGAGTGATAAACCTCTAAGTCCTTCTGAGCGTTTAAGCCAACATATAAAAGAGAGGTCCATCATCAGCCTTGAATCCATTAAGCAGCTTTCCCAATACCTTGTCCTTAAGCTCCAGTCTGACATGTGATATGCTTATTTTCATTGAAGCTACTTAGCTTTGTAAATGTTAAATCAATCCCAATGCCATCAGCGGCACCAGAAGATCCTGTTGATGCCAATCGAGCTGCCTCCGTCGCCAGAAAACATGCCCCGGGGGCGAGGGAGGGGGGTGGTGGAAGGGGGGGAAGGTAGAAAATCCCACCAAGTGTTTAACATCGTCTCCCCTATCATAACCATTCATTCTGAATTATTTTCTTCTTTCCTCACCCTTCACTTTTCTAGTTTAGATGTTTCTTAATTAGAGTCTGATGGACTTTTTTTTTGGTTTTGCCTATTTCTCTTACGTAAGCCACGCTTTCCACGACACCCATCTCAAATCGAGACTTTCATGAGCTAATCCAAGTGACCAGGATTGCACACGCCCCCGGAACATGTTGCTTCTGGTTACTGTGTCGATGACAGTCAGCATTTCCACCATAATATCTGTTTAAATGGGTCCATGTTTCCTCGCCCTGTTCCCTCTTGTTAAAATCATACAACCCTCAGCAGCAGGGCAGGCTGACTGAGTGAATGCCTATTTGGCCTTCCTTTGCATTACTAAATCCTAATTTTTGAAATGGAAATTCAGGAGACATTTTCGGTTTAATTCCTTGGCAAGCATAAAACTTTAAAAGTTTCTTAACAAAGGCCTTTGATATTACACCAAATTTAGATTACGTTCAAAACTAATATACCTAGTAATTAAGGCCTGTTCAGTCTATGTATTTCTAGATCCATAAACAAGCAGAGGAAATTATACTCCAAACTGAATTGAAATATGGAAAACATATGTTTGCTGAATGAGGTTTTGTATATCATCAGGTGTTTGAATGCTCTCCTTTACAGGCAAATGGATTTGTGGTTTATTCTTTAAATCTGATCAGTGGAATATATATTTTTTCCAGCAATTGCTTGAATTCTCAAACTCATCCCTGGTTCTGCCTGCTGTTGATTGGAGGGCCATAAAACATCTGCAGGAAAATCAAAATTGGACTAAAGTTCAAATTGACCATTTTGAAGAGTTTGACCTGAATATAGATCCTTCAAATCCAAACTTAATCAGCATAAACTTAAGACCAGTCAACAGGTATGTGTTTAAATTCCTAACCTAATCTATAGGCACCTACTTTTTCAATTGTGATGAAATAAAGGAACTTCTGACTGAATAAGAACTGTGAAAAACCTTTTGATATATTCCAGTGAAAGATCTTCATTGATCCTTTTGTTGATAATAATAATCTTTATTATTGTTGGAAGTAGGCTGACAATAACACTGCAATGAAGTTACTGTGAAAAGCCCCTAGTCACCACATTCCGGCGCCTGTTCGGGTACACTGAGGGAGAATTCAGAATGTCCAATTCACCTAACAAGCACGTCTTTCGGGACTTGTGGGAGGAAACCGGAGCACCTGGAGGAAACCCGTGCAGACACAGGGAGAATGTGCAGACTCTGCACAGATAGCGACCCAAACCGGGAATCAAACCCAGGTGCCTGGAGCATTGAAGCAACAGTGCTAACCGTGCTGCCCATCACTGAAAGTGAATGCTAAGTTATTGAATAAATATGCACATCACTAGATTTGAAAGAGTTGAGCCTGATGATATACAGTAAATACACTTAGTTCATTTTTTATTTGGTTCATAGTTTGTGTCCATTAATACATAATGTGAACAGACTTGGGGCCAGAAGAGGACTATCCCAATGAAGAGAAGGACATGAAAACCTATACTGCATCCTCCAAATATAATATTCTGAAGTTTGTTCAAAGATGCATTGCTGGAGCAGAATAGAGAAAGAATCACATTTTAGTTAAGTCCCTGTCTAACGTATGAGCACGTCACACTTGCTTCATACTTATTATAATAGGTTGGCATCCTGCCATCTGTGAGAGATGATGGGAATGCAGCCTCAGAACTTTGTTGAGGATGGCTTCTGTACATTTTTGACAACTGAAAAGGTGATTCTGGAAAGGCAAAGCTGCCACAAGTACCACACATTAAGTCAGTTTTTGCCAGGAGTATGATGTGATGTCTGCTGATGCTTTGTTTATTGGGCTGGCCTCTGCTTTGAAGCTTCTGAAATCACATGTGGTCATTGTAATGATATGTATAGTGCCAGTGTAGTAAAGGGTTAATATGTGAAACTATGTGTAAATCAAACACTAGATGGCGTTACTAATTCATTGTATATAAGACAGCATCTCCAGGATTCTGGGAGAAACTGAAGAGAACATGATGAGAGCAGAGTGAGAAATGATTGTAGAGACATAGCACAAGGTCAAGTCATAGTGCAGTTCAATAGATAGAATATTGATTACCGTGCCACAGGTTCAGTATTACTAGTAAGTAAGTGTGCGAACCTAATCAAAGTTAGTCGTGTAAAATAAATTAGTTTTGATTCAAACTTCATATTTTTATATTCTTTGTCAACACTACGTATCTGGCTATCTTGGAGGCAAAGGCAAGGAATATAACAGTCATGGTGGCAAACCGCTGCCCACAGATATTGTTGCCATTGTAGGATCATCAGCCCAAGCTTCCCACTTGTGATGATCGATGTTGAGGGCTTCCATGTCGCTATTGACAGCATCCTTGAAGTGGAACTTTGGGCACCCTGCCCTCTTGGCACGGGCTACCTCTCCATAAGCGTTTACTTGGGTTTGCAGTCATCTTCATTCTGTACACATGCCAGAAAACCCTTCTAATCCTGATGATCATTAGTATGCTTGGTATGTTTGATCAGCGGGATCTTCTGGTCCTGCCCATGGCGACCCCCCACCATGGACTCCCCAGCGGGGTGAGTGCAAGCAACAGGAAACCAATCCTGCCTTCAGAGTCAAAATCTTATCTTAAACATGGAAATTTATGTAGAATATTTGGTTAATTTAAATAATGCTGCTGAGCCTTTTGGCAAAGAAGCAAAGTATTGTAATATTTTCTGAAGCTTTATAAGTTTCGTGATGTTTCTAGTTTCCAAAGCCGAGGGAATAACGTTTCTTCCAGATATGCATTTATTATGAAACTGGGGTTTTACTTATTCATTTTGAATATGTAGAAGAAACATAACTTAAATTTAATAACCTTTCAGTGACACAGGGCAGAATTTGTTCAAACCTCTTTCAAGTATTTTCTGGGGAAACATGCATCATTTCCTCAAATTCCTTTGACTAACCAAAAGCAATTCCATGGGAGTCCGTGAGTGTCTTCTAGTACTTTTGATGAAGACTATAATTTAATTCAGGTGAAGGGTAAGTAGTTGAGTTTTAAAAAAATGTCTTTGACAATGGAAGGAGTGTATATATATATAAATATATATTTTCAATGAGCCTTTGAGAGTTAGCATGTTCTAAGTGAAGATGTTCATGTCAATCATCTGGGATGCTAGGTAGGACTCCAGAGGGTTCGTAGGCGCTCTTGTTCAGTGGCCTGTGATTATTACAACATTGAGGTACACTGTCACCCTAGACAGCCCTTAAGAATATTTTCCATGAGGCGCCGAATGATAGCACATGCAGACGAGACTCCGAAGGGCAGGCGTGTATATTCATACAGGCCCTTATGGGCGTTAATGTGACGTACTGTCTGGATGTTTCATCTAGTTTGAGCTGAAGGTAGGCATGGCTCATATCCAGTTTTGTGAAGGTTTGACGAGCTGCCAATTTGGCATACAAACCCTCTATTGCGGCATGGCATGCCTATCCAGCTGTGAGATTTTGTTGACTGTTAGTTTGTAATCTCTACAAAGACGGACTGACATATTAGGCTTCAGAAGGCAGACCACTGTCTCAGTTCACTCAGCGGACTGTACTGGCCATATTATCTCAAGGCTTTCCAACCATTTGAGTTCAGTTTCTACCTTCGCAAGCATATGGCAGTAAAATCCGAAACAAAGTGCTTTCTGAGCTGGAATTGGAAGAGTTAGACTCAGAAAAAGGTCTGGAGACTTTATTACATTATATGGATAAGATTTATAAGAAAGATGACTTGTTAAGTGCTTATGAAGCATGGTCGGATTTTGATAAGTTCCGGAAAATGGAGGATATCTCCATGGAAGACTATATAATGGAATTTGGCAGGCTATATAAAAGGCTGCAGAAACACAACCTGGAATTTCCACAGTCTGTGTTGGCCTTTAAATTACTTGACTGTGCTAGAGTGAGCAATATGGATAGGCTCCTGGTTTTGACAGGAGTTCAGTTTACTGATAAGGATACCTTATTTGAACAGATGACAAAAGCTTTACAAAAGTTTCTGGGGAAACATTTGATTCCGATGGCTCTGATGACCCAAATAGGTCAGCCTGCAATAAGGCAGAATATGGAATTTACACTACTAACAGGATGGCAAAATCGTATGGCGACGAACAGGGCTCAAGACTATAGAAGGAGACCGAGACAAGGCAATTATGAAGACAGAAACCCAGTTAGAACCTCCAATAGGAAGATGAACCCCAGAAATGCATGGGGCATGATAAATCGATGTTTTTGATGTGACTCTCAATACCATTATGCTTTCAACTGTCCAACTCGTTATGATAGAGTGTTTGAAGCGACACATGACACGGAAGAGTCAGAAGAGGAAAAAGATAGTGACCAGAAAGAAGGCATTGTCCTCTTGACAAGCAGGCTGCACATCTACTGTGTGTGGAATTGACTGGTTAAAATGTTACCTGGACTCCTTGAATGCTGAAAATCGTAACAAGGTTAAGGAATTTGAAAGTTCCACAAGTTTCAGGTTTGGGGATGATAATACTCTGAAGTCGCTGAAAAGAGTGGTGATCCCTTGCAATATTGCCGGAGTGAATCATTTCATTAGCATGGATGTTGTATCAAGTGAGATACCTTTGCTTCTGAGCAGACCGTCGATGAAGAAAGCACACATGAAACTGGATATGGAACAGGATAAGGCAACAGTTTTTGGAAAGACGGTGGACTTACAATTTACACAGTCGGGACACTATTGTATTCCATTACTGACAAATAATATTTCAAGTAGAGTGGTTAAGGATGTGTTAATGGCAGGTGAAAATCAGACTTTAGCTGATAAAAAGCTTGTGGTATTAAAACTGCATAGGCAATTTGCACATCCGTCTCCTCGGAGGCTGAAAAATTTATTAAAGGCTGCAGGGGTAAGGGATGACGACTATACTAAACTGATAGAACAGGTTAGTGACTGCTGTGAAGTGTGTAGGAAGTCCAGAAGGACACCAGCACGACCGATAGTAACCCTACCTTTGGCCAGGGATTTTAACAACATTGTGGCCATGGACCTTAAGATCTGGGATAAAACAAATAATATATTTATTTTGCATTTTGTAGATTTAGCAACCAGATTTAGTCAATCAACGATTGTACGAAGTAAAGAAAAGAGAGTAATTCTAGTTCAAATCGTGGAAAAATGGATAGGGACAGGAATGGGTCCACCGGCAAAATTCCTTACGGACAATGGGGGTGAATTTGCTAATGATGAGTTCAGGGATATGTGTGAAAACATGAATATCAGAGTTATGAATACAGCTGCAGAAAGCCCATTTAGTAATGGTGTCTGTGAAAGAAATCATGCTGTCATCGATGACATGCTTCAGAAAATTTTGGCAGATCGACCAAATTGCAGGCTAAATTCAGCTTCAGCATGGGCAGTACATGCAAAGAATTCATTGCAGATGGTTGGGGGCTATAGTCCTTATCAATTAGTGTTTGGTAGAAATCCTAAAATTCCATCCATTTTGGATGACCAGCCTCCAGCTTGAGAGGGGACTACAATTAGCTCTGGTTTTGCTGAACATTTAAATGCATTACATAGCAGTAGAAACGTTTTTTTGGAAGCTGAAGTCTCTGAAAGAATTCGCAGAGCTTTAAGACATAACGTACGGCCATCAGATGCCGTTTTTCAGCAAGGAGGCATGGTATACTATAAGAGAGACAATTCTAATGAATGGAAAGGCCCAGGGAAGATCATAGGCATAGATGGCAAAACAATTATTTTGCAACATAGTAATCAAACTGTTAGGGTCCATTCATCAAGGATAATGGGTACAGATTACAAATTTTCAAATTTAGACAGAGCAGACAGACATGATGAGGAACCAGAGTCACCTGGTACGCATGTGTTACAGAACTATGAGGACCAATTAACTGATATAGACAGGGTTTCTGTGGAAGAACACAACACCTCTGATGAATTAGAACAGGCCATTTTTCCAAAAGGGCAACTGCCAAAAGTTGGTACAAAAGTGACATACTTGCCTGAAGGGTCTAGCCAATGGAAGGATGCAACTGTTATTAGTAGAGCAGGGAAGGTCACTGGAAAGTATAAACATTGGTTGAATGTACAGCATTCGGGGGAAGGAGTCAAGACAATGGATTGGGAAAACGAAGTTCGAAAATGGAGGGCACAGAAACGCAGTGCCAGCTCAGATAGTACATCGGATAGTGAACAGGTCCGCAGGAAAAGGTCGAGAACTATTGAAAGGACATCCCACAGCAGAAGGGAAAGATCAAGCAGTAGTAGTACAGAACGAGATACCAGGTGGGAGATGGGACGTAGTTTATCAAGTTCTCGGAACATGAGTAGGACTACGAATACTAATAGGCGTAGAAGCCCACATGCATGTGAGATTTTGGTGGCTACAAATAAATTAGATGAAAAAGTTATCAAAGAAGCTAAACAGCAAGAATTGCATAGTTGGTGTGAATTTGGGGTATCCACGGAAGTACCAGATAGGGGACAAAAGAGCTCTAACCCACAGATGGATTTGCACGGAAAAGGTTCTTCCGGATGGAACTTATAAGGCAAAGGCCAGGCTTGTGGCAAGGGGATTTGAAGAAAACTTAGAAGATCAGGATTTAAGAGTAGATTCACCTACAGCAGGAAAGGTTATTTTAAAGATCTTCTTGGCTCTATTAGCCACAAAGGCATGGGAATGCAAATCTATAGATATAAAAGCTGCCTTTTTGCAGGGGCATCACTTCCAGAGAGACATTTTTCTCCGTCCTCCTGAAGAAGCAGCTAACACAGAAGGGGTACTCTGGAAGTTGAACAAATGTGTATATGGATTAAATGATGCATCTAGAGTCTGGTATTTTTCGGTAAGGTCAGTTTTGTTAAAGTTAGGCTGTTGCCAGTTGAAAGCAGATCCTGCAATGTTTTACTGGCACTATAAGGGAAATCTTTCTGGCATTTTTATGATGCATGTCGATGATTTTTTGTGGGGTGGGACTAGTGATTTTGAAGCTATTGTAATCTCTGGTTTGAGGAACGAATTCAGGGTTGGAAGTCAGGCTTCCGGTGCATTTAAATATATTGGACTGGAAATTGGACTTGAAACTCATAGTTTATAGTGATGCGTCCTACGCAAATTTATGTGATGGGGTTTCAAGCGCAGGAGTTTTATAATTTTCCTTTTGGGGAACAATGGTAAATGTTGTCCGCTTGTGTGGGAAACAAAGAAAATAGGAAAGTGGTAAAAAGCACTTTGGCTGCTGAAATGTTAAGCCTTGTAGAGGTGGTGGATATGGCTTTTTATATAAGTATGATATTGACAGAAATTTTGGGATTAGGGGATTTGGGTAATATACTTATTGACTGTCACATTGACAATAAATTCCTGTGGGAAAATGTGCACACTACAAAATGTGTCAATGAAAAGAGGTTACGGATAGACATCGCAAGTTTGAAGCAGATGTTGGACAGAGGGGAAATAACAAAAATTAAATGGGTCGACAGGAGCTATCAACTGTCAGACTGTTTTGCGAAAAGAGGGGCGAGTTCACAGAAACTTTTGGATATTGTTCATGAAGGACACTTGTTTCTGTGACTGTTTTTTACTTTCTCGTCCAAACAAAAAAAAGGGGGGGAAATCATGGGCGTCATTCTCCGACAACCCGCCGGGTCGGAGAATGGCCGTTGGCCGCCCCCGCCGAAGTCTCCGCTCCTGGAGATTGGGCGGGGGCGGGAATCCGGCCGCGCCGGTTGGCGGGACCCCCCGCTGGATTCTCCGGCCCGGATGGGCCGAAGTTCCGCCCAGAAATTGCCTGTCCCGCCGGCGTAAATCAAACCTGGTATTTACCGGCGGGACCAGGCGGTGTGGGCGGGCTCCGGGGTCCTGGGGGGGGGGCGCGGGGTGATCTGACCCTGGGGGGTGCCCCCACGGTGGCCTGGCCCGCGATCGGGGCCCACCAATCCGCGGGCGGGCCTGTGCCGTGGGGGCACTCTTTCCCTTCCGCCTCCACCACGGCTTCCACAATGGCGGAGGAGGAAGAGACTCTCCCCACTGCGCATGCGCGGGAAACTGACAGCGGCCGCTGACGCTCCCTCGCATGCGCTGGGAAACTGACAGCAGCCGCTGATGCTCCCGCGCATGCGCCGCATTTCCGCGCCAGCTGGCGGGGAAACAAACTCCATTTCCGCCAGCTGGCGGGGCGGAAATTCCTCCGCCGTCGGCCTAGCCCCTCAATGTTGGGGCTAGGCCGCCAAAGATGCGGAGCATTCCACACCTTTGGGCCGGCGCGATGCCCGTCTGATTGGCGCCGGCTTTGGCGCCAGTTGGCGGACATCCCGCCGTTGGGGGAGAATTACGCCCCATGTGTGTGTTTTTGAGTTTCTTGAAATTTTGTTTTCATCTAATTATTATTTTTCTCCAAGGAAGGGGAGACTGTTAAGTAATGGGTTAAGAGACATTGCAATTAGTTGTCTCATTTATGTTAAGTATCCATTAATTGACACTGATATGTAAAGGGGCTTCAGGTGGCCTCTGTCAGGTGATGTATAGTGAGAGTTTTGTGCAAAGGCTGTTGGAATGAAATAAATGTGTGTTTGTGAAAAAGGAGCAGAACTTTAGACAAAATGTCTAACATTCTAGAAGATTAATCTTGATGGTTAGCATTGATATTATAAGACAGTGGTCAGTCCAGCTGTCAGCGCCACACAATGCTTTTGTTACACATCCTGCCAGACCCTCTGCCTGATGATAACATGGCCAATTAGATGCCAAATGTAGAACAGGGGTGCATCCAAGATGTCTTTGTGGTGTTATCATAACTGTCAGCACTGCAAGTGTTGATGAAGTGTCGAGAGTCGCTCTCTCAATCTAACCTGTGTTGGTCCAGTGGCAAGATGAATCTAGATGGCTGAAGATAGAACTGGAAGATAGAGCTGGCCGTGGGTGACCAGGATATCTTCTGTGTCATGTCAAGCTCTACCTGTTCCACAGCACGGAGCTGACCCACCTTCAAGGTCATTGCAGCTTTGTTTGGTCTCATTTGCGCAGTCCGCCCGAGTCACATTATGCCATCCATCCTGAAATAAGCAACACAAAGAGCACCACAGTCTTATTGTGATTATGGAAAAGGGTGTTGCTGATAAAGAACTCATAGAATTATCATAGAATTTACAGTGCAGAAGGAGGCCATTCGGCCCATCGAGTCTGCACCGGCTCTTGGAAAGAGCACCCTACCCAAGGTCAATAACCCAGTAACTCCACCCAACACCAAGGGCAATTTTGGACACTAAGGGCAATTTATCATGGCCAATCCACCTAACCTGCACATCTTTGGACTGTGGGAGGAAACCGGAGCACCCGGAGGAAACCCACGCAGACACGGGGAGAATGTGCAGACTCCGCACAGACAGTGACCCAAGCCGGAATCGAACTTGGGACCCTGGAGCTGTGAAGCAATTGTGCTATCCACAATGCTACCGTGCTGCCCCATGTTTAATGCAAGTCATCAGCAAGAGGAGGCCATTGTTGGTGCAACTGTCAACCCCCTATTTTCCCCAATGACCCTGTCCCACATCTGGTGATAGCACAAACTCTTGCATTGAAGAATGATTAGTTTGTCTGACTTTGGTACAGAGGCAACCTAGGAGTGGAGGTCATCATAGAATTTATCCTTAGCATCATCAGGGTTGGTAATGGTAGTGGTTTTACACACTGATGAGAGTTACCTGCGAGTTGGAATTTAAGCCCCATCAGGTGATCATTAGCATCCTTGAGAAGGCAAGTCAACTTACTGACAAGGTAGTCCATGACAATAGCCAACTTTGTGCCAGTCTTCCTTTCATGGCCATTACAAGAGAATATGTAACCGGGAGCAATTTCCTTCAGATTCTAAGCCAGAGCTTCTGAGTTCCACTTCTGTTTCCTTTCAGTGAAATATGGCCATATTGCCTGGACTATCTGTGTGTTAGTTCACATTTGTAGCTCCCAATGAATCCACACCTGCTGCTATGTTAATCGCCCATCACCACAGGACTTGTGGCACAAAGCTGACAGGTGATAAATGTGACTTGCATGCAAAGTAGATTATAGGCAGCCTCACTCTCTCAATCTAACCTGTGTTGGTCCAGTGGCAAGATGAATCTAGATGGCTGAAGATAGAACTGGAAGATAAGGCTGGCCGTGGGTGACCAGGATATCTTCTGTGTCATGTCAAACTCTACCCGTTCCACAGCACGGAGCTGACCCACCTTCAAATTATTGGAGCTTAGTTTGGTCTCATCTGCCCAGCCGCTCGAGTCACTCTTCGCATGCCAAGGAAGATAAGCCCCTAAGTCACTGAGGTTAGGTCACCCAGCACCTACCCGCACCTGAAATTAAAGGTGGTTTACCAGGGTGTGGCTTCTGTCACATGCTGACAACTACTTGGGGTCATAGGTGGGGAGGCTGGGTGAACGTGAGGACCAATACAAAGTGAGTCATTTCAAAAGATTGTAGCCAGCCCACACATCATAGAATTTACAGTGCAGAAGGAGGCCATTCGGCCCATCGAGTCTGCACCAGCTCTTAGAAAGAGCACCCTACCCAAGGTCAACACCTCCACCCTATCCCCATAACCCCACCCAACACTAAGGGCAATTTTGGACACTAAGAGCAATTTATCATGGCCAATCCACCTAATCTGCACATCTTTGGACTGTGGGAGGAAACCGGAGCACCCGGAGGAAACCCACGCACACACGGGGAGGATGTGCAGACTCCGCACAGACAGTGACCCAAGCCAGAATCGAACCTGGGACCCTGGAGCTGTGAAGCAATTGTGCAATCCACAATGCTACCGTGCTGCCCGCATGAGAAGTGCTATCCCTCGCTTGCACCCAGAGTGCAGCTGAAGGCAGCCATGAATGAATTTTGAAACATGGGTGTCAATGAGTGCAAGTAATTAAATTGTGGGTGGCATGTGGTGCAGTGGTTAGCACTGGGACTGCGGCGCTGAGTAACCGGATTCGAATCTCGGCCCTGGGTCACTGTCCGTGTGGAGTTTGCGCATTCTCCCCATGTCTTCGTGGGTTTCACCCCCATAACCCAAAGATGTGCAGGTTGGTGGATTGGCCATGCTAAATTGCCCCTAAATTGGAAAAGAAAAAATAATTGGGAACTCTAAATTTATTTTAAAAAAGTAATTGAATTGTGCCAATAAATATCACTGTTACACAATGGTATTAACAAATGTCTTTGTCTTAACTAACAGGACAATTGATTTGAAATTGGCACAGACTCTAGTTGACAATGGTAAGATTGATTTTTTACTTTGTTACTTTTTCTTGGTTTAAGAATGTTAAAGACTGAATTTACATTTCTTGCCTACCCAGTGGGTTTTGAGAGATGTACAGGGCACAATCATTACTCTACAAGCGAAGCTAGAAGGTGGAGGGAGGTTAGGGAGGAGGGGGGGCAGAGGTGCGTCAAGTGTTTTTTCTAGGAGAGGTGTGTTGACAGCTGATTTAAAAGAAAGGGGAATGACACTCAAAGAGAGAAAATCGTTAACTATATTAGTTAACATGGGAGCACGAGGGGAAGTAGAATGATCCATGTTGTTCAGTCTGAATAGGATCCAAGGACCATCAGGTGCATCTGAAGGACAAGGTGAGCTCAGAAATGGCAGGAGGGGCGACAGGAGATATACTGGAGGAAGATGCAAGATCAGGGGAAAGATGGGTTGCGGGGGGGGGGGGGCATTAAAGTTTTTTAGCCAGGTCGTCTAGTGGAAGGTAAAGATGTGCCAGAGACAGCTTATCAGATGGTCTTAATTCCAGCCTTCAGAACAGTGACCACGACACCACACAACCCTGCCATGACCATCTCTGCAAGACTGGCCAGATCATCGACATGGATACCACCATTACGTGAGAACACCACCTACTAGGTACGCGGTACATACTCCTGCGACTTGGCCAACGTTGTCTACCTAATACGCTGCAGGAAAGGATGTCCCGAAGCGTGGTACATTGGCGAGACCATGCAGACGCTGCATCAACGAATGAACGGACATCGCGTGACAATCACCAGGCAGGAATGTTCCCTTCCAGTCAGGGAACACTTCAGCAGTCAAGGGCATTCAGTCTCTGATCTCCGGGTAAGCGTTCTCCAAGGTGGCCTTCAGGACGCCCGACAACGCAGAATCGCCGAGCAGAAACTTATAGCCAAGTTCCGCACACATGAGTGCGGCCTCAACCGGGACCTGGGATTCATGTTGCATTACATTCATCCCCCACCATCTGGCCTGCGAAATCCTAACTAACTGACACAATTCACACCTCTTTAACCTGGGGTTACCCCATCTCTGAATCTGTAAAGATTTAATCACCTGCTAATGCTCGTATTCCAAGCATTATCTGGCATCTTTGAATCTGTCTATATATATGTTTCTGGAACATACCTCTTCATTCACCTGAGGAAGGAGCAGCGCTCCGAAAGCTAGTGACATCGAAACAAACCTGTTGGACTTTAACCTGGTGTTGTAAGACTTCTTACTGTGCTCACCCCAGTCCAACTCCGGCATCTCCACATCTTAATTCTAGTGACAGAGCATGAGCTTCTCACACTTATCGTTTTAGGTGTGGGTGGGAGGGACAGTGGAGAAAGGTTTGGAAAGATTGTTTGCAGTAGAGAAAGTAAGCCTGGGACTATCTTTCCATTCAGGATGATTCTGCGAACTGTTTAAGCAGTCCAGAAAATGTGACTCGGTTGTACGTTAATTGATCCACCAGGTCTGGCAGTGAATGGCTAAACTAGTTGTCCACTATATTCTTTGATGTCTGTGTTCCCTGGACTTAAGATAGCAGAGATGAGGGCCATACCGGGTTAACAACCAGAGTTAGAGAGTAATGGATTTACTGTGAAATGGGCATCAAAGGTGCATGGTTAAATAAATCAGTAGCTGCAAAAAATGTTGTGAATGGACGGCCAAACGTTTGATAGTTCAAATTTTGAAAACACAGTTGTTCGTGAATAGTTTAGGGTTGGGACATGAAAGGGGGATGTAGGTGGTGGGTGCTACAGGTATTCAGAGATCACCTTGTATGTAATTGATATGATGGGAGTAGCAAGACCAGAAAGGAAGGCAAGGTCAAAATTGAGGTGGTGAATATTGGTTAGGGAGCTTAGGAGAAGGGAGTGATTTAGGGAGATGGAGGGCAGTGAGCTCAGAGGGGAGAGAGTATAGTGAGTTGAGATGAAAGTTGAAATTGCACAGGATCAGAGGTTGTTCATGCAGTGGCTGAGGGGAGAAAGCAGGAAAGATATCCCAGTGAGAACTTTTTTTACCTCACTTGTGAGAGGACAATGATGTTGAAAAAGAGATGGGAAGGACAGAACAAGGTGAACTAAACAATGGTCGGGGTTTTCCGGCACTTCACACCGATGGGACCTTCCCCCCCCCCTATGCACACACACACACACACACGCACACACACACGCACACGCACACGCACGCACACACACACACGCACACACACACACACGCACACACACACACGCACACACGCACACACGCACACACACACACACACGCACACACACACACACGCGCACACACACACACACACACACACGCACACACACACACACACACACACGCACACGCACACGCACACACACACACACAACGGGTTCCTTGGTGGCACGGCCAGCGAGCAACACAAATGGCCATTGACCCTAGTGGGACCGGAAGATTCCACTAGCAGCTAATGGTGAGCCGCGTCCATCAATGGAAAACACGCTATGCAGGGAGGGGGGCGACGGGGAAATCCCAGCTAATGTTTAAAGGAAGATCCTTTTCAATAGTTGTTTTAAACAGCTGTCTTAGCAATGGTATGGCTACCATGGGAGACCAGGGGCGGGATTCTCCGAGCCTCCGCATCAAAATCGCGATCTGCGCGGGGGCGGAGAATGGGCGTTGACACCGAAATCTGGCACGACCCTGCTCCTGGGATTCTCCGGTCCCTGGAGAATCGCCGCAAATCGCGCGTGCGCGGCCTACGTGGTGCTGGTCGGGGGCCATTGACAGAGGACTCAGCAGCGATTCTCCAAGTGTGACTGGTCGAGTTCCCGACGGCAGGGTCTCTCATGGTTCCACCCATTGGGAACGCGGCGTGGCGGCTGTGGACTCAGTCCGCGGCGCCCTGGTGGGGGGGCGGGGAGATCCTACACCGGCAGGGTCCTCACAGATGGCCAGGCTATCGATCGGGGGCAATCGATCCACGGGCTAACGCAATCTTGGGGGGGGGGGGCTTATCTTTTTGATGCCGGTCCGTGGTGTGGGTCCGCCATGTCGCGCGGGGTGGCCGACACTGGCCACCACCCTGCGCATGCGCGGATCCCCGAACGGAAATGCAGGGCCCCGTATCGGCAGCCGGAGCTGCCAGTCCAGAGTGATTTGCCTGCATTTTCATGCTGGAGTGGGGACATAGCCCCATTATTGGAAAATCCCGCCTCAGGAGGGGAAGTTGAGTGATCAGCAGTTTTGTGGAAATAAGATCGAGGGAACAGGAGGTGCATCTCATGGACGTGTAGTTGTTTTGGAAAACAAGTGGGTAGATATTGAGGTTTGCAATGAAGAAGTGATTACTTTTTCTAAAAATAAATTAATTTGAAGTTTTTGGGAAGGAAATGTAATTAAGTATGTTTTCAGAGTCTGATGAATAATGATGATCCATCTTCTGCTCGCTTCATTCCTCCATTCTGGAAGTGAATTTTAGTGAAACTTTTACACAAAGTAGACTACAGGTGCACTTTAACTGGAAAAAAAGAGTCCGGTTGCAGGCACGTTTAGCGGTGTGTTTCTCTGCACCTGCAGTGCCAAGAAAGGCCTCGCTATTTAACGGCACTGTCCTGTTTTTTTTGTTGTCTCGGTGGGAACGCCCTGTCAATGTTGCGCTTCCATCATTGCTCATCAGTGCAGGAAGACCTGGTTTAGCACAGTGGACTAAGACAGCTGGCTTGTAATGCAGAACAAGGCCAGCAGCGTGGGTTCAATTCCTGTTCCAGCCTCCCCGAACAGGCGCCGGAATGTGGCGACTAGGGGCTTTTCACAGTAACTTTATTGAAGCCTACTTGTGACAAGCAATAATTATTATTAGGCTTCCCCCGAGATTCAACGGCCTCGTCGTGTCATCAAGTCAGACGCGACGAGGCTGTTAAATCACACCCAAAGTTTTGCCATCGTCATTTTGGAGGAGATCAGTGAACCATCACTGATCTCCTCCAAAAACAGGAACAACTAAAATCACATCAAAGGTTTAGACTTGCCATCTCATTTTCTTCTCTAGCTGGGACTCCACAGTTGGCAAAATGACAGTTGTCTTCATAGATCTGCTGACAAGATCTCAATGTTTTATTATTTTCTTACTCTTCCTACCCGCGCCCCTCAGTTCAATATTTTTAGGTGTCCAAGCAAAGAAGGTGTTAATTCTCAAAACAATCACACTCATGCACTATCTGAACGATTAACTAATCAGTGTGTAAAGGTACAACAATTTTAGTTGTTCTCATTCAACACGTTTAAAAATTGGGTAAAATACAGTAAAATACACAATGTTGTGTGCTTGACTTTAAAATTGTGAATGTGAGTCTATTATATTTGGGAACTTTTCTGTATAAATATTTATAAGTGAAGATTCAGCCCAATATCTTATTTCAGATAAATATTCATTCAGAAAGCCAAGCCGGTATTCATTCGCCTCAAGTTGATAGCCTAAATGTACTTCAACCATGTTAGCATTGAGTGACCTATTTTTGTTTTTAAATGTTACGTTCTGGATTTCATAAAGCATTCAAATTTCATTTCTAGATAAAGTAATTGGGATGGTATCTCGTACTTTGAGAAAGAAAGGACTACACTTTTCTGGCATTTATACAGCTATGAGACCTAGTGTGGTGAGTAATAACATAGAAACAAAGCTTCGGAGTTCCAATTATGGCGAGAAATTCCTTCATGTGGAGCATTAACCCATTAGCCATTCATATGCTAATATAAGCGGTTTGAACATTTTAGATTCTAGAAATGTCTGGACGAGAGATGTCTAGGGTCTCTAAACCAACATTTTGTATCTAGATAATTTTATCTTGAAAGTCCTTGGCATCCCATTTAAGAATGCAGTCATTCTCAGACATATTACATAACATTGAAAGAACTTACTAACTAATAGGTTGAAAGTACAAAACTATAAGCAGTAATAGAAAACTTATCTAAGCACTTATTATATTACACGGAAAGAGTATAACCCATTCAGGACCTCAGTGACAATCTGTGAGCCAAAAGACGTAGGTGAGGTTTTAAATAGGTTTTTTGCATCTGGTTCACTATGGTTCACATCAGAGAGGGGGACTGTGATATAACTGAACAGATTAGTATTGGGAGTTAGGAAGTACTGATTGGTTTAGTGGGCTTAAAAGTGGATAAATCCCCAGACCCAGATGAGATGAATCCCAGGCTACTGTGGGAGGCAAGGGAGGATATTGCCTCAGGAGTTCTGCCGCCAATTTTCAAATCCTCTCTGGCCACATGGCCACAGGAAAGGTGATGGAGGATTGGAGGACATTATTCAAGAAGGGAGGTAGGGAAAAATATGTTAATTACAGGCCAGTGAGTGTAACTTCAGTGGTAGGAAAATTATTGGAAAACATTTTGAGGGACAGAATTAATCTCCAGTTGGAGAGGGAATGATTAATCAGAGATAGTCAACGCGGTTTTGTCAGGGGGACATCATGTATAACAAACTTGATTGAATTTTTCGAGGAGGTGACTAGGTGTGTAGATGAGGACGATGCAATTGAGGATGTCCACATGGACTTCAGTAAGGCTTTTGACAAGGTCCCGCATGGGAGACTGATCAAGAAGGTCCAAGACAATTTGGGATCCATGACAATTTGACAAATTGGAATCAAAATAGGCTTACTGGCAAGAGGCTGAGGGTGATGGTCGAAGATTGTTTTGTGACTGGGAGCCTGTGTCCAGTGGTACCACAGGGGTCGGTTTGGGTCCTTGCTGTTTATAGTACATTAGTGACTTAGACGTGGAAGTAGGAGATATGATCAGTAAGTTCACAGGTAGTGTGGTAAATCATGAGGAAGAAAGCGTTAGATTACAGGATGACGTAGACGGGCTGGTCAGATGGGAATAACAGCGGCAAATGGAATTTAACCTTGTAAAGTGTGAAGTGATCTCTTTTGGGAGGACTTACAAGGCAAGGGAATGTAGAGCGACACTTGGAAATAGGAGGCCCAGAGTGACCTTGGGGTGCATGTCCAAAGATCCCTGAGGGCAGCAGGACAGGTAGATAAGGTGATTAGGAAGGCATATGGGATACTTGCCTTTACAATATAAGAGCAGTAAGATTATGATGGAGCTGTATAAGATGCTCATTAGGCCATAGTTGGAGTACTGTGTGCAATTCTGGTTGGCATGCTATAGGAAGGATTTGATTGCACTAGCAAGGGTGCGGCAGAGATTCACCAGGATGTTGAGAGTCTATGAAGAGAGGCTGGCTAGGCTGGGGTTATTTTCCTTAGAGCAGAGAAAGGGGAAACCTAGTTGAGGTGTACAAAATTATGAGGGACATAAATAGGGTAGATAGGAAAGATCTTTCCCCTTAGTGGAGGGGTCAATACTCAGGGGGAATAGATTTAATGTAATGGGTCGGATACTTAGAGGGGATTTGAGGAAAGATATTTTCACCCAGAGGGTGGTGGGGATCTGGCAGACAGGGCGTTAGAGATGGGAATCCTTACAACATTTAAGAAACATTTAGATGAACACTTGAAGCACCATAGCACACAAGGCTGTGGACCAAGTGCTGGAAAATGGGATTAGAATAGATAGGTGCTTGAACCATGGGACCGTAGCGCTTCTATTTGTGCTGTAGGGATTTGGGACAGGTGGGAATCTCTCTGTTACGTTTTTCTCAAGCTATAATTTAGATTAGCCTTGATTTCTGACTTAGAATTTTAAACTCCAAGTTAGTTATGGAGCCTAGTTCACAGAATTTACCTAGCAGTGGCAGTTATCTGTCAACCAATTTAAAGTGAATTGGTGTTAATCGCTGTAGCAGGGAGCTGACTTAGCAGTTGAAACTTAAGCAAAAATTATCTGCCCTTTCTAAAATTAGACAAGTTTTACTATCACACAGAATGGGAGCAGGCCTGAGTGTGACAAATATAAGGGCTAACGGGAATTCTGTGCGGATGAGAAAGGACGTGCTGCAATTTATATATTTCTTTCAAGTGAGTGTTCCATTCCAAGCCTTAATTAGATGAGCAGGCATGTGATTGTTTGATATTTTAAGATTTTGGGGCTAAGTTAATGGGCTCGTCGCGCCCGACTTGGTAACATGACGGGGTTGTTAAATCGCGCAAGCTTGGCTCGTCGACCGGCAGGAAGTGAGGTAAGTGTAACCTCGGCGAGGCATTCCCAAACGAGACTAAAAAACCCCAACAGAGTCCTATTAGAAAGCGGGGTCAGTTTCGGCACTGCAGGCTCCAAGAAAGACCCCGCTATACTCTCCCAAAACAGGACTCTCTTTTGTGCGTTAAATCGTGCCCATTATCTCTCTAAATTTGGGTAACTGGGATACTGGGGAGATATTGCATTAATTTCATAGCTTAATTTGTTGAACTACTGTGTATAACTACAGACTACTGTTGAATGGTATTTTTAAAATTAAAACCTAATTAGTTAAGTTAAACACAATGAAGATGGCGTGGCAGATGACATGTTGCAGCCGTTAGCATGTGGAAGCTGATGGACACCTTCCAGACTCAAAACGTTAGCCCCCTTTTATCTCCACAGATGCTGTCAGACCTGCTGAGATTGTCCAGTATTTTCTATTTTTGTTTCAGATTCCAGCATCCACTTTTAACCACATCTGTGGTAACTGTCTGCAGCTCCAGGAACATTGGCTCCGGGTTGATGATCCTGAGTCCGAGCTTTGAGCACTGTGGTGAATCAGGGAGGGAGAAAATGGCCTGGATCCTTTGTTCCAGGAGGCAGTCACACCTGTTAAGCAAGATTTAGTTCATGCTCAGGTTCAAGATGGTATGACTCTGAGTAAGGCAGGTATGGGGATCCAGGAGGTGGCAATTGAGGAGCCTCAGCCCTTGCAATTGTCCAACACGTTTGTGTGGACAATAACAGGGACTGCAGGATGGGCGAGTAAACTGACCACAGCACCATGGTGCAGGGAGGCATTCAATTGGGGAAAGTAAAAAGGAACATAGTTTTGGTCGGGAGCAACACAGGTACTGGGTGAATACTGTTTTCAGCAGCCAAGGGGGTCAGTCCTAATGGCTGTGTTGCCCGCCTAGTGCCAGGGTTAAGGACATCTTGTCAGGGCTAAAGGGGAACTTTGCGAGGGGAAGGATCCAGTTGTCATGGCCCAATGTGGGTAAAATGATATAGCGAGAATTAAGAAAGAGGGAGTACGTGCAGCTAGGGATTAAATTAAACAGCAGAACCACAAAGGTGGTAATCTCTGGATTACTACCTGAGTCACGAACAAATTGGCAAAGGATAAATAAGGTTAGCGAATTGAAATTGTGGTTTAAAGATCGGCTTGGGAGGAATGGATTTTGATTCATAAGGTGCTGGCACTGGCAATGGGAAAAGAGGGTGCCACATCATTGCGATGGCCTCCACCTAAACCACACTGGGACCAGTGTATGGCAAATTGTATAACTAGGGCTGCAGAGAGGGCTTCAAACTAAGTAGAGAAAGTAGAGGGCAAGGGGTGGGGGCGGGGTGGGGGGAGGGTAGTCATGCGAGGAGAGATTTGGAAAGTTATGGACAAAGAATAAGGCAATAGTGCAGGGCAACAATGAGAGTAATGATAAGCAGAGCGTGCCGGGAAGGTACAGAGTGTAAATATTTAAGACAGCACCAATAAATAAAGTCAGAGGAGGGAGAAATTGCCTGGAGACAGAATTAAAGGCTTCTCATCTGGAATGCATGCAGAATTCCTTCCAAGAAAATTAAATGGCAGCACAAATAAAAATAACTGAGTGTTCAAGATTGAGTTGGACAGATTTTTTTATCAACAAGGGAGTTAAGGGTTATTGGACTCAGTCCAGAAAATGGAGTTAATGGCACAATCTAATCATCCGTGATCTTAGCGAATGGCCGAACAGGATTGTTGGGTCAAATTGCCTTCACCTGCTTCTATTTCCTGTCATCTTATTACCATTTTTAACTGTATCCTCCTGAAGCAGTAGATAGGGTTTACCTTTTCTACCTGAATTAATGCCAAAAAAAACTGCCTCTCGATCATGTCCTTTCAAAGCTGAGGAGGCCAAATTTCTCACGTTTCTTTCTAAATCAGTCCACCAACCCTGGGAATCTGCCTCACAGCTGGTCATTGCATTATCCACATCTTTTGAATTCAAAATTGTTTTTGTTTGTTATCAGTGCCAAATGGCATTCTGTTTCCATTGCAATCTATCGCGCAAGCTTTGGAGCCCTTTACGAAAGCTTTTTTGGGCCTGCACGATATTTTTTACCGATCAGTAAAAATGCTGCAGCTATAACATAACATGTTGTTCAAATGTGGATCAGACATCACACTTAAAAGATAATCACTCCTTTGCCATCTGTGATCAGCATTCATCCTGGTCTTGGTTTCTGATTTCTAGTTTGAAACCATAATTAATAACTGCTCCATCGTGGGCAAAATGACAGCTGATGATCATTGGTGTTGGCTGTATTCCAGCTTCCAATGTGACAGGTGTCCAACAGACTAACTTGCACCACAGCATCTTTAGAAAAAAACACACAAAAGGGGAGAAATTAAACTTCAACATCTGTTTTAGAAATCTGGCGGCACGGTGTCACAGTGGTTAGCACTGTTCGATTCCGATCTTGGACATCTGTGTGGACGTTCTCCCTGTGCCTGCGTGGGTTTCCTCCGGGTGCTCCGGTTTCCTTCCACAGTCCAAAGATGTACAGGTTAGGTGGATTGGCCGTGCTAAATTGCCCCTTAGTGTTCTAAAATGTGCAGGTTAGGTGGGGTCATGTGGATAGGTTGGAGGAGTGGGCCTAGGTGGGGTGTCTTCTGGAGGGTCAGTGCAGTTTTGATGGGCCGGATGGACTCCTTCTGCAATGTTGGGATTCTATGACAGATTAAGATCCACAATCTTGGGCTGAATCTTCCAAGGAGTGGCAATTACCGTTAGAGCTCCGGATTTCTGGCCTCAACCTCCGAACTGAGCCTCTTCAGAAATGGACACAAGGGACTCCCTCAAAGGAGTTACTAGCCCCTCTTGCCCACCAATAGCTCATGCAGTTAAAGCTACTGAGCTGTTCACCATTCCCCTATCTTCGCCTGCAGACCAATGAATTGTGATGGAGGTGGCTTGAGCCCGAAAGTGGGGAAGGTGGTGGGCCGGCCACACGCTTCATTTCATGTACCACACCCCCTTCAAATAAGCCAGGAGAGCGGCCACAAACTTCATCCCGCGGATCATGAAGTAAGACTATGCAGTATGGCAATGATAGCTTATTTAGCCAAAGTAAGGATCCAGATATCGATGGCTGGTACACGGGAGAGTGAGTCATTTGTTAGCGTCAATGGCTGCTACTGTTTGTCATCAAATTGCTTTATCAGACATGATCTCTTTACTCTTTCAGGTTATTAGAAAGTCTAATGATGGAATGTTTCAAACTGGACGGAGGTTAATGACCACAGATTCAATAAGCCCTGTTCCATACGCACCCCTGAATGTGACTAATGGCACAAACACATGCATTCTCTTTCATGCTACCAGTCTGCTGCTAACAGCCAATGGAACATTAATCAACTTGACTAATGAAACTTTTATTTCCAATTCCGTGGACTCCAGTGGCTCCGTATGTTCAACCACTAATACCACGTAAGTTGAAGAAATGGCAGTACTAAAGTTAAACATAGTTTCTTCAGTCGGAGCCGCTGAATTTTTTTCCCAATGTAAGGCCATATACATGTTTGGAAACATGTTCCTGATCAACTTTGTAATGATCTGAAGCTTATTTTTACCTACATGGATATAGATTTGTAGCAGCTGATGACTTAAAGGAATGAGTGGGGATGAGAGAAGATTTCATTTCTTATTCATTTTATATTGAACCTCATATTTTGGTAATATCTCGAAGGTATGCTGTTCCCCTACACATCAACCTCATATTGTAACGTAGAATCATTTATGGCACAGACAGAGGCCATTTAGGCTATTCTGGCTCTCTGTGGAGCTATCGGCTGGGATTCTCCGTTATGGAGTCTCTCATCAGCGGAGAATGAGACTGGTCTTCTCTGGTGCGAGGAACAGTGCCCAGGTGTGAGTCACAGTCCTTATCCATGCAAATTTATGCATGGTGGAGACCAAGTTAGATTTCATTCAAATTCTGGTATTGGGCTGCCATTTTGAGTGTGTGGCCCAATCCCAGTATCCAGCAGTGGGCCCCTCCCCCAACCACACATCATGAACCCCCCCCCCCCTCCCCCACTGATAGGAAGAGCACCCCTAACCCCTTATCAGGGAACGCACTCTCTTCCCTCACCATGGAAATTATGGGTCACCTCCCACTCTCCCACCACACATGAATCAGTGTGACCCCCCCTCCCCCCACACGATTCCCTCAGCTTCCCATCCCCAGCCTCAGCCCTGTCTCAGCCCCCTCAGCACCTGGTCACCCCTTCCACCCATCCATCATCAACCCCTTCAGCCACCCACTTCAGCCACCTTCTTCAGTCCCCACCATCAGCATTGCCAATGGTTCACTGCCCCCTGACAGCCTGGCAGTGAAGCCCATCCCTGGTGCGGTGGACCCCAAAAGGGGTCAGTCCATAGGTAATGTGCCCCTCTGCTGCTGCCAGTTTGCAGAGGGAAGGTTCCTAAGGGTCGTGGGGGTTGGGTGGGCTCAGGCTGTGGGTGAAGGGTTTACTCCGGGCCTCCCCCATCCCAGGATGGCGGCCCATGTCTGGTCTGCCCCTTCCAACCCTGGACAACCTGACGATCACCCTAGCCTGTGATTGACAGCTTAATGGTTTCAGACCAGAAAGCACTCAGCTGCCTTGATGTGGTCAGGTGCTGTCATATCAAAGCATTGTGGTTAGGATCAATGGAGGGTACTTGAGATGCAGTCAGGCTTGCAGGGAAGATAAATAAACAAATCCCCTAAGAAGCTGTGTGCTGTCCAATAAAATCATCAATCACTGGCTAGTGAAATGTATTACTCTGTGAATTTGAATGGATGCTGAGCATTTCAATGGGTGTCAGAGGAATGAAGCTTTTTTAAGTGTTGTGACCTTTCGAGGTAACAACTGATTCTTGTAACAGCTGCTGTTATAAAGGCATTTATCTGAAGGCGCAGATGTTAGGAAAGGGAAAGTGGTCTTGCATTGATTCGTCACTGAACTACCTGGACTGCTCATCAGCTGTCAGGCAGAGCAAGGTGAGGAGACAACTTCGGAGTTTAAAACATCTGACCAAAACGATGAGGTTGAGCAGAGAGCTGCCTGAGATCACTGTGTCAAGGGCGATGTTCAGGTTGCCCAGGGATGGGACAGACCAGACACGGGACCTCCATGCCAGTGGGGGTTCCCCGGATCAGTCCCTCACCCCCAGCTGGACCCCACCCACCCAATCCCCAAGACTCTTGGGGGACCCACCCTCTGCAGCCTGGCAGCAGCAGCGTGGCACATTACCTGATGGACTGACCCCTCTTGACCCTCCTCAGGGTCCACCTCGCCAGGGCTGTGCTTGGCCATAATTACACAAAAGCCAGCCCAGTGAACTTCCTGCTGCGGGGGTCAGACCAACACGTGGGTGTGGTGATATGCCTGTAAGCAATTTGTAGATAGCTGGTGGAGCGATCTCTGACCAGCAGGTGCCGGTACAGATCCATCATGCAGTCTTGAGACAGTGATCATGTGACCAGGCACTCAGATATAAGTGTGGGCACGTCCAGTGATCCCCAGATGGTTATAAGATTTATAGGAGTACAGTTGTGCATAGGGGCAGTTCCGTGGATATAACTAAACTCCATGGTAACTTGCTCTGTGTCAGATCGTTATCTTACCACGTGTGATTTAATAAAGATCCTGGTTTGGACAAGTTATAAGTCGTTTCCATGCTAGACATTGAACACCAAACACACCAGCTAGGGGAGGTGGGCGGAGGGAGAATCCGGCTTTCAGCATGTTAATTGCATGCTAATGCATGCCGATCACTATTTTGCATTTTCCCACCAGTGTGGGGCTAGTAGCCCACTATGGCCTGTGGCAGGGGAATGAAGAATGGGAATGGGTCTGATGCCTGGCGCGATCCTGTTTTCTGCAAACGCTCCATCCTCTGCCCGATCGGGATTTCCGATTGCAGCGGGCGAGAATGGAGAATCCCAGCTGATGGCCGATGCACAAAACCTTAAACCTGTGCTCCCCCCCCCACTCCTCCATGTCCTTGTATCACCAGCTAATGGGAACAGATTTTTCTTGTCCACTTATACAAACCTGTCATAATCTTGTACACCTCTATCAGATCTCCCCTCAATCTCCTTTGACCGAAGCTGAACCACCCCAGCTTGTCCAACCTAATTTTGTGGCCAGAACCCCACCCAGAACCATTCCAGCAATCACTGTGGTCAAAACCCAACTCACTTCTTCTTTACATACATAGATACATAGAAGATAGGAGCAGGAGGAGGCCTTTTGGCCCTTGGAGTAGCTCCGCCATTCATCACGATCATGGCTGATCATCCAACTCAATAGTCTAATCCTGCTTTCTCCCCATAGCCTTTGATCCCATTCTCCCCAAGTGCTATATCCAGCCGCCTCTTGAATATATTCAATGTTTTAGTATCAACTATTTCCTGTGGTAATGAATTCCACAGTCTCACCATTCTTTGGGTGAAGAAATGTCTCTGTATATCTGTCCGAAATGGTTTACCCTGAATCCTCAGGCTGTGATCCATGGTTCTGGACACACCCAGCATTGGAAACTTCTTCCCTTCATCTACCCTGTTAGAATTTTCTAAGACTCGATGAGATCTCCCCTCATTCTTCTGAACTCCAGCGAGAACAATCCCAACCTAGTCAATATCTCCTCATATGACAGTCCCGCCATCCCTGGAATCAGTCTGGTAAACCTTCGCTGCACTCCCTCGAGAGCAAGAACATCCTTCCTCAGAGAAGGAGACCAAAACTGCACACACTACTCCAGGTGTGGCCTCACCAAGGCCCTGTACAATTGCAGCAATACATCCCTGCTTCTATACTCGAAACCTCTCGCAATGAAGGCCAACATACCATTTGCCTTCTTTACCGTCTGCTGCACCTACATGATTACCTTCAGCAACTGGTGCCCAGGACAAGGACACCCAGGTCCCGCTGCACACTCCCCTCTCCCAATTTACAACCATTCAGGTAGTAATCTGCCTTCCTGTTTTTGCTTCCAAAGTGAATAACCTCACACTTTGGGGTATTTGTGATGGAAATCAACATAGGGGTTATGTCACCAGCAAATGAGAATATACAATCGATGAAGTGCAATTGTTATTCACTTTTGGATAGATAGTACACACCTCGCACAGATTCTGAACATCTGGGGAGCCACAGGCTGACTTTGCTGAATAGTGTGAGGGTGGTTCACTCTATACTCGACTGTCCCACTGAGAGTATTGCAAAGTGAAATACTACTGAATAGATGCCGGCACTCAAAAGATCACTGATCGCCCTTAACGTTATGCTGCACCAAAGTGGGAGGAACTGACCCAATTTGTTGAATGAGTTTGGAAGTCCAGTTGAAATATATCCTAAGAGAAAGGATTATTTTGTGGTTGAGGGCTCCGCTGCACCAAAGACCAGCATCAGAGCAGCAGGAATTAACATTTGAATACTGGGCGGGATTCTCCGGTCTGCGAGTCTCGGGTTTCTCAACAGTGCGCCGTTCGCTGGCAGCGTGATTCTATTTGTCAATGGGATTTTACATCAAAACCATCCCACGCTGCCGGGAAACCCGTGGGCGGGAATGCTCTGCCGGTGGGAAAATTAATCACAATGACCAGAGAATTCCAGCCTACACTCAGAATCTGGGACTAAACCAGGAACACATATAGCAGTCACAGAATCCCCACAGTGCAGTTTGAGGCCATTTGGCCCATCGAGTTTCCACCAACCTTACGAAAACGTGCTCTCCCTGCCAACTGAGCTACACATTTTTTGGAGACTATCGTGTAATTTAACTAACCTGGACATCTTGGCACTGTGGGAAGAAACCCACACGGAAATGGGGAAAACGTGCAAACTCCACACAGGCAATCACCCAAGGTCGGAATTGAATCCGGGTTCCTGGTGCTGTGAGGTAGCAGCGCTAACCACTGTGTTAATCTGCTGCCCTGAATATCTGGTATGCACAAGGTTGGTGAGGTAAGTGTAGTGCGTGCACTGGATTGGATTGGATTGGATTTGTTTATTGTCACGTGTAGCGAGGTACAGTGAAAAGTATTTTTCTGCGAGCAGCTCAACTGATCATTAAGTACATGGGAAGAAAAGGGAACAAAAGAAAATACATAATAGGGCAACACAAGATATACAATGTAACTACATAAGCACTGGCATCGGATGAAGCATACAGGGTGTAGTGTTAATGAGATCAGTCCATAAGAGGGTCATTTAGGAGTCTGGTGACAGTGGGGAAGAAGCTGTTTTTGAGTCTGTTCGTGCGTGTTCTCAGACTTCTGTATCTCCTGCCCGATGGAAGAAGGTGGAAGAGTGAGTAAGCCGGGTGGGAGGGATCTTTGATTATGCTGCCCGCTTTCCCCAGGCAGCGGGAGGTGTAGATGGAGTCAATGGATGGGAGTCAGGTTCGTGTGATGGACTGGGCGGTGTTCACGACTCTCTGAAGTTTCTTGCGGTCCTGGGCCAAGCAATTGCCGTACCAGGCTGTGATGCAGCCCGATAGGATGCTTTCTATGGTCCATCTGTAAAAGTTGGTAAGGGTTAATGTGGACATGCCGCATTTCCTTAGTTTCCTGAGGAAGTATAGGCGCTGTTGTGCTTTCTTGGTGGTAGTGTCGACGTGGGTGGATCAGGACAGATTTTTGGAGATGGCACCCCTAGGAATTTGAAACTGCTAACCATCTCCACCTCGGCCCATTGATGCTTACAGGGGTGTGTACAGTACTTTGCTTCCTGAAGTCAATGACCAGCTCTTTAGTTTTGCTGGCATTGAGGGAGAGGTTGTTGTCGCTACACCACTCCACTAGGTTCTCTATCTCCCTCCTGTATTCTGACTCGTCGTTATTTGAGATCCGGCCCACTATGGTAGTATCGTCAGCAAACTTAGATGGAGTTGGAACCAAGTTTTGCCACACAGTCGTGTGTGTACAGGGAGTAGAGTAGGGGGCTAAGTACGCAGCCTTGCGGGGCCCCGGTATTGAGGACTATTGTGGAGGAGGTGTTGTTGTTCATTCTTACTGATTGTGGTCTGTTGGTCAGAAAATCGAGGATCCAGTTGCAGAGTGAGGAGCTAAGTCCTAGGTTTTGGAGCTTTGATATGAGCTTGGCTGGGATTATGGCGTTGAAGGCGGAGCTGTAGTCAATAAATAGGAGTCTAATGTAGGAGTCTTTGTTTTCGAGATGCTCTAGGGATGAGTGTACGGCCAGGGAAATGGCGTCTGATGTGGAATGATTGCAACGATATGCGAATTGCAGTGGATCAAGGCGTTCTGGGAGTATGGAGGTGATGCGCTTCATGATCAACCTCGCGAAGCACTTCATTACGACTGAAGTCAGGGCCAACGGACGGTAGTCATTGAGGCACGTTGCCTGGTTCTTCTTTGGTACCGGTATGATGGTGGTCTTCTTGAAGCAGATGGGGTCCTCGGAGTGGAGTAGGGATAGGTTAAAGATGTCTGCGAATACCTCTGCCAGCTGGTTCGCGCAGGCTCTGAGTGCACGACCAGGGATCCCGTCCGGGCCCGTCGCCTTCCGAGGGTTCACTTTCAGGAAGGCCGATCTGACTTCGGAAGCTGTGATGGTGGGTATGGGTGAATTATGGGCTGCTGGGGCACTCGACAGCGGATTGTTGGTTACCTGCTCGAACCGAGCATAGAATGCATTGAGTTCATCGGGGAGGAGTGCGCTGCTGCCAGAGATACTGCTCGGCTTCGCTTTGTAGCCTGTTATGTTGTTTATTGTCTTTTTAATGTTGACCCACAATGCGACTGAACTGAACTTTACTCTGAATGTGGTGCATAATATCACAGCAGCCATAGAGCGCACTTTGCTAGCTTTCTCTTTTTTGAAATGCCCAAGAATGTTTATCTTCTTCTTGGGCACTGTGTAATGTTGCTAATGTCATTGTTGTGATTTCTCAGACCTGAACTGAATTATAAACCTAGATTTGATGTTCTCCAGTCCTGAAGTGAGGCTTGGACACATATAGCTATTTATCAAATATTACTTTTCAATAATATTTTTATTCCCATTTCCCAAATTTCTGATTTTATAAGTCATTAGCCATTCTAGAGGTATCCAAACTGTGCTTATCATGTGCTTTCAAATTTGTAGCTCAGATTTTTGAACTTCAGTTTTAAAAATTGCTTTGACAAAGACACCTCATATTTTTATGTACCTTACTTTAGGTTATCCCTCAAGTATGCACTACAACAAAATCCAAGTATCCGTGTTAACACTCTGGAAATCAGGTAAGCCTAGCTGCCATTTCTGATTAGGTGTCAGGATTTGCTTTCATGCAATCAAAAGGTTTTCAAAAACTCTTTAATACAATAATAACTTAAACTAGGCCGACACCAGACATAAAGTGGTGACTGGCTTCTGACATTAATGCGTCCCTGGTTCGATAGCAGCTTCTGGTGAAGCTGGGTTGCCGGGGAGCTGGGTAGCAAAGAGCAGGCTGTGTAGGCCCTGAAGAAGGTGGATTAGGTTTCAACAGGAGAGCATTATGGAGCGTGCTGATTGCACCAATAAAAATCTCTAAGTGGGAGAGATGGTCTGAATTTCAATTCTGAGAAGCAAGCAGGAGACATGGGCCAAACTAATCAGAATTCTCATCCACCAGGCTCTGAGAAGTAACTTTTTTGTGGAGGTCTTTGAGAGGATTGGGCAATTATTCAAGTGATCCAACTGGAAACAGTTGGGAGGAGAATGTGGCTAGAAACCTCTGGAACTAGAGGTGGGAGAAGGAACAACTTTGAGTAGCAAGGCTGGAGCTGGAGCCAATACCCACAACCTAAATGATACCTCTTGAGCAGTAGGAAGGTGGGCAGGTTAGAAAAGGATGGCACTGAATTGTGTCACTCTGCAATGCCGACAGCAGCGACTCTCAAATAACAGGAACTGGGGCGAAATTCTCCTCCAATGGCGCGATGTCCGCCGACAGGCGCCAAAAACGGCGCCAATCAGACGGGCAATCAGACCAGAATGGTCCGCATCTTTGGGGGCCGAGCCCCAATATTGAGGGGCTAGGCCGGCGCCGGAGGGATTTCCGCCCCGCCAGCTGGCGGAAATGGCGTTTGTTGCCCCGCCAGCTGGCGGAAATGGCGTTTGGTGCCCCGCCAGCTGGCGCGGAAATGCGGCGCATGCACGGGAGCATCAGCGGGCGCCGACAGTTTCCCGCGCATGCGCAGTGGGGAGAGTCTCTTCCGCCTCCGCCATGGTGGAGGCCGTGGCGGAGGCGGAAGGGAAAGAGTGCCTCCACGGCACAGGCCCGACCGCGGATCGGTGGGACCCGATCGCGGGCCAGGCCACTGTGGGGGCACCCCCGGGGTCAGATCACCCCGCGCCCCCCCCAGGACCCCGGAGCCCGCCCACGCCGCCTGGTCCCGCTGGTAAATACCAGCTTTGATTTACGCCGGCGGGACAGGCAATTTCTGGGCGGGACTTCGGCCCATCCAGGCCGCAGAATTGAGCGGGGGGTCCCGCCAACCGGCGCGGCCCGATTCCCGCCCCCGCCCAATCTCCGGTACCGGAGACTTCGGCGGGGGCGGGGGCGGGATTCACGGTGGCCAACGGCCATTCTCCGACCCCCCGCCGGGTCGGAGAATGACGCCCCTGATGTCCAGAGCAGAAAGAGCTATAGGGCACAATTTTTTAAAACAATGATATTTTCTCATGGAGATGATAGAGGGTTGTTTGGTATTGTCTGGCACTAATTTTTTATAATATTTGTATTTTGTATTATACAACAGAGTTGTGCATAGTAAATTGATGAATGCGGTCCTTTCTTAACTATTGCTTAACTATTGCTTGTGCCTTTTTGCTGCTATTTCTCTGCCTTTCCTCTGCTCCTCACCCATGACTATTTCTTATCTGCTAATTTCTTCTCTGTTTTTATTGTCATTTGAAGAAAAATTGTCAAGAGAGCCTAACAATCCAATGATAAATCTGTCACATGAACAAGATATTTTGGGGGAGCATATTACAGAAAAACAGAATTATAGAATCATACAGCACAAAAAAGGCCCTTCGGTCCATCAGGCCTGCACCGACAAAAAAAGCTACTCTGAACTACAGTAATCCTACTTCCCAGCACTTGGCCCGTAGCCTTGAATGTTATGACATTTCACGTGCGTTTTGAAGGTTGTGAGGTTTCCTGCCTCGACTACCTTCCCAGGCAGTGCATTCCAGATTCCCACCTCTGTGCAAAAAGTACTTTTCCTCAAATCCCCTCTGAACTTCCTGTCTTTCACCTAAACATTCTGCCTCCTTGCTATTGACCCTTCAACTTTGAACAAATAATTTACCAAGTGATAAGACATTGCCGAAATAAAACCGTTTTGTTTTCCTTCAAAGGTTTTTAATGAGGAACAAGTTCTACGCTGGATCAGCTCGAAACTGGTTCAGGTTGGATTTTGTTGAAATTGTGCAGGACGAGCAAAACGTCGCAATGTTTAATGTGTCCGGAGTCTCAGCACCTCAGGAGTATTCCTTCCACTGTCAGTTAGTGGGGACCAGTAGGCTTTACGGTGCAACATTTATTCCTGCAAACAAGGCAGCTGAAGCCTGGACCATCGCCATCTCTGAATTTCAGGTAAATAGGTGACACTGAACAAATTTATTATTAACAAATGCAGTTGTTGATTTAATGATCGATGTGAGAAATATGAAGATAGTTACCTTCTAACAAACCTTACATCATTCATATAAATAAAAGCAAAGTACTGCGGTGTCGGAAATCTGAAATATAAAATGCTGGAAAAAGCCAGCAGTTCAGTCTATGGAGGGAAACTCTGCTTCAGGACTTGAAATATTCATACCTCTTAAACAAAGTAACAAATTGATTTGGAATCATAATGATTAAAATTATCAGCATATTAAGTCTTATGTATTTGGAATCTCTGGCTTGTGAGCCTGTCACTTCAATGGGCTATGAGCGATTTTTCACACCTCTGTGTTAGTAACCATGCTTTAGATCTTTTTCCTTTGTCTCTGTTTAATTATTTTCTGCACAATTGTCCTGAGATGTATCGTGCACTAATTGGGTCGAGAGAATCTTTTTCTTGAATGTGGTGACGCTGGACAGAAATATCTGTTTAATAAGCGAACCTACCTATCGGGCAGATGTGGTAGCAATTTTAGTGAAATGAATGGAGTTTCAAGATCTGAAACATGTGGGCTAAGTCCAAGATTTGATTTCAATACTTAATGATTTTACGGATTCTCTACAGTTGATAAGTCCTACTCCTCTGACCCGTCAAATCAATGCCTCTTTTCATTGGTTCCCATCTCCTGGAAATCAGACTTGTGAAGCTCCAGGACAAATCTGGGAGTGTTGGCAACTCAGTTCTTCATGCAATTGCCATGTTTGGACCCAGGGCAGATTTACCAACACCAGGGGCATTGCATTTTTCTTCTGCAGAGGCTGAGCGGTTTTGTTTATTGACATAGAAACATGATTAAGCCATTTAGTTCCATAAATCTGCTCCACCATTCAACCATTATGTTGAGTTAGATTGATGTGCAATCTAACTCAACATACCCAACTTTGCCCCATATGATTTGGTACCCTTGGCTAACAAAAGTCTATCTATCTCAGTTTGAAAATTAACAATTGATTTAGCCAATTCTGTGACCAGAACTAAAATTGAGACCTGATGGTCAAGTCCCACAGCACAAATGGTATATATTTGGCATTGTCAACAGTTTCAATTGGAGACACTAAATGAAATCTTAGTTCCACAATAGTTTGCTGTGTTGGGTGAGTTGCCTTGGAAGACACTCTGTCATTAGGCAGCATGAGAGGGAAATAATGATCGGGTTGCATCTCTGCCATCAAATGATCTCATCGGGTTTCAGAGTTTTCCTTTTGTTACCCGAGAAACTGTAAACAAGTTGCTCTGAACAATGAATCTTTAAACCACCTTCAACAAAAAGTGCAGTAACGCACCTGCTAGTGCATTGCTGACACTTCCACACATGGTGTGAACAGAGGTTGTCATTACACAGTCCCATGTGGAGTAGAACATGGCAGAATGTGCTTCCTAATACATGAGTGAGGCACATCTCACTGTCATATGTCTGCATTTGGTTTCTGCCACTTAAGAAGAATTGAAGAAGTAACTCTTTAATTATAGAGAGTGAACCTTATGTCGCACATCTCACAACCTTGGGATGTCCCAAAGCATTTCACAGTTAAGAAAGTACTCTTTGAAATATATTATACCGTTGTATTGATGGAAATGAGGCAGCCAATTTGCTCACAGCAAGGTCCCACTAACAGCAATGATACAAATAATGATCTGTTTCTTTTAGTAGCATTGGTTGAGGGAAAGGTGTTGGTCATGGAGACCAGGACAATGGGAAAACTCTCCCATTGATCTTTGAATAGTGCCAGATGATCTTTTCGGTCTACCTGAGGGAGCAATTGAGCCTCAATTTAGCATCCCATTGGAAAACTGACACCTCCAACAGAGCAGGACAGCCTCCATGCTACATTGTAGTGTCCATTTCAATTATGTACTTAAATCTCTGAAGAGAGTCTTGTACCTACAACAGTCTGACTCCAGGCTGAGTGTTTCGATTGAATTATAGCTGATGTCGAATTGGTCAAAATTGAATGGTGATTTTGGGGTTGGTGTACCAAAAATCTTGGAAACGCAAGTGCTGGAAATACTGAGCAGGTCAGGCAGGAGCTGTGGAAGGTAAAACAGGGTCAACATTTCATGTCGATGGAAATGTTAACCCCGTTTCTCTTTCCATAATTGCAGCCTGACCTGCTCAGTATTTCCAACATTTTATACTTTTATTTCAGATTTCCAACACCTGCAGTACTTTGCTGTTTTATAGTTTTTTGTTTGTGTCCAATTTTAAAATACACCTGGTGATGAAAGCCTAAAGTTTGTTATGGAAACACCTTAGGTGAAGCCGATTCTAGATCAAGCTTCCAAGACAATGGAACAAATTACAAGGTGTGTTGCATTGATCTGTACAGAAGCCAAAGAAAGCCTATGTGCTCTAAACTTGGTCTTGACTAAAATACTGATCGGTGCTTCAAATGTTTTTTAATATCTTTCTTTTCTCCTCAACAGATTCAGGGTTTCAATGTGGAGAACAACCTATTTGCTTATGCAAGTGACTGTACCTCTTTCTTCACTCGTGCAATTTGGATGGCCCTAGTGACATCACTGGTTCTTTTGTACATCCTGACCTATGGCATCCACATGATCATGCAGTTGACAACTAATGACCGTTTTGATGATCCCAAAGGCCAGGCTCTAACAGTCCCCCAGACTGACTGAGTTTGTGATTGGAGCTGAATCCACCACATGTCCTTCAATAGTCTTTCTCATTACTTGAATCAAATTTACGCAACATATTATTTTACAGATTTCACCATTCACAGAGTGATGATGCTAGTTATAATTTCGGAGCATTGGATTCAGCCTGAACATTTGTTTATACTGGAAGCTCAAGAGAAAATTGACCAGAGGAAAATACACTCAAATTGCTCAATCATTACAGTTTTCAAACAATCAAAGAGTAGTATTGTGAAAGGCCATAAATATGTTCACTGGTGTAGTGGGAATGTTTGACAGAGGAAGACAATTTGGATATAAGAAAGAAGGGAGAAGATAAAGGATAAAATCACATGAACAAATGCTAGTGAAATGCGGTTGTTGAAGCTAATTTGGGTCTGCCTTAGAGAAAAGAGCCTGAAGTCTTATCTTGTTCCATCTGTACATAGGGGATTTCCCAATTCTCTTCCCGCACCTATGGGTGCACGAAGGCAGACTTTCATTCGTTTCCATGGCTAATAATTCCTGGACAGGTCGCCAGGGCTTTATAGGTTGAGGGGGGCCACTCCACATCAAGAGTGGCTGACCAGGAGTCTCTCTCGTTCTTGTCGCCAGTCATTGGCGTGTTTGGAAGGATTTGCGGTTGATGCACTCAACCAGTTTGACTGTGTTATGAACTCACTTTCCTTAGCCATCCTGGGATGGGGCTCGAGCTTCTGGCTCAGAGACAGGGATGCTACCACTGTGCCACAAGCCTTCCATACATAGGGATAGGGAAAACAAATTCCAAACAAAAACGATGTGGAACAACTGATCAATACTCGTGGCATGATGGATTGTTTTATATAAACCACCAATTAGTGTGCATTTTAGTGATACAAGTTAAATTAACTTAAATTCAAACTAGCCATGATGATGGTATAAGAGATGGCCCAAAGTCAGGGGAAACTCCTTTTTATGAAAGAAAATTGAAGTATAACATTTCAAAGTAAGAACCCAGATTGAGAGTGGATTAACTTATTAAATAAATTCTAGTGGAACCATCAATCAGTCTTCCACATGCCAATTGGACAATTGATTCACTTGCATTAACAGATGCACTGTGTTACTGCTATCTTCGCACCCTTGGGATTTGGGTTCACATCCATTACAAACAGGTGAAATTAAAATTTCATTCTATAATGGTCTTAAGCGCCATCGAATTTTTGTTGGTTACCAGAAAATAAAACCTGTCACCAACAGATAAAATTTAACAGCCCAAGATGACTCTGAATGATTTATTTTAACATCTTTTGCACAGGTTTTAAAATGACAATGTAGATTTAGTTGGAGCACCGCCTGGCAAATTATTTTTCTTTAACTTTGCTCAGGAAGAAAAGCATCATTGGGTGCAATCTCTGATTACAATCCAGCATCACATTGTGTGTAAAACTAATCTGTTCCAGATTTGAATGGTAGAGGGTCACTGACTCTAAAAGTTAATGCAGAGCTACCAAGGCCATTTTGCAACACTTTCAATGCACAAATGGAACATTCGCCTGTCTGTTTAGTTTTTGGTAGTGACGTTAACAAAATAATCTGTGCAAACGCATCACATTCATGCCTCCATTTGTCAATATGACTGCAGAATTTGACACAGAATAATCTCAACTCATTGATTTTTCTCAGGTCACCATTTAGCAATGTAGAGTGTAAGAATTAGCCGCTCCGTAATTTCATTTTTCTGCTACATTACGATATTTTTAATTTACAGGAGAATGGAGGAAACATGATAAAAGTTAGTGCCTGTTTGCAATTCTTGTATAAATGTAACTCATAGATGATAGAGCTTTGATGTGCTGCCTCCATGGTCACACCATTGAAGAAAAAATAGACCATACCAAGTTTCACTTTGCTCTGTCCATATCTGAAGCCAATTTTGAAAGACGTTTGTCCCTCTGAGTTCTACTCATTATTTTTGCAAGTAGCAAGCTGGGAGTGTGTCCACAAACTAATATGCCCCGACTATGGAACTGGGTTGCTCAAGACCATTAAAGTTCAATGTTGGTGCAACCTTAATTGTTTCTGTAGGGAAATTAAAATGGGTGGTTGTGGAATCAGGAGCTGCAACATACTTGGAATGTCATGATTGTATGATCCTCCGGAAGACGCTTCGACTTTATGGGGCAGCACGGTAGCATAGTGGTTAGCACTGAGGGCTTCACAGCACCGGGGTCCCAGGTTCAATTCCCTGCCGGGTCACTGGCTGTGCGGAGTCTGCACGTTCTCCCCGTGTCTGCGTAGGTTTCCTCCGGGTGCTCCGGTTTCCTCACACAGTCCAAAGACGTGCAGGTTAGGTGGATTGACCATGCTAAAATTGCCCTTAGTGTCCAAAAATCTTAGGAGGGGTTATTGGCCTAGAGGGAGAGGGTGGAAGTGAGGGCTTAAGTGGGTAGATGCAGACTCGATGGGCTGAATGGCCTCCTTCTGCACTGTATGTTCTATTCTATTCTGATTCTGACTGGTAATCTATAAACATGCTGATATTGATTTACGGGGAAAAGATTTATGTGACTTCAGTTAAAATAAAATCGGACACTCTTAGATTTCCAAATCATCCTATTGCCAGATGAGTTCTTTTACCATTTTGAAAAGTAGAAGTCATGGTTGAAAATATTGATAATTGCAGAAATGTCATACGATTTTTCTCTGCAATTCGTGATACCACCTGAAATGCATAAGGTGTAACCATCTTCAGTCATTTCCAGAATTGAAACAATTAGCCCTGATTGACATTGATTATTAATACCTTATTTGTTCAGAAAACCATTATAATTGTAAGTATATTTTAAAAAATTAATTCTTGGGATGTCCTTCATTCGCAAGACCAGCATGTATTGACCATCGCTAGTTATCAGATAGTTAAAACTCAATCAATAGAGTTATAAATAGGATGGAAGGTTTTCTCCCCCTGAGGAATTTGTTAAACCACTGCAAGGTGGCCTTTTGGCACATCCCTGCCTCAGAGCCAGAAGCTCTGGGTTTGAGTCCCACTTCATGACTTGATGGCCAAGGAAGGTGTGTTCACAATACGGCCAAACAGTTTGAGTATCAACCTAAAAAATCCTTTCAACACGCATCACTGGCAGGTGGTAAGAGTGGCAGAGACTCCTGGTCAGCCATGCTTGATGAGGAGTGGAGCCCCACAAGTCATAAGCCTCTAGCGACAGATGAGGGACCTGTTCCAGGACAAACCTTGCTGTGGTAACAAAGTCTGCCTTGTGCACCACTAGGTGTGGGAAAATAAACAACAATAAACTGATGCAACCATCTAATGGCTCTGTGATCATTTTTACCAATGCCAACTCTTTATTTTCAGGTTCTTTAAACTGAATTCAAGCACTCAAACAGCCATGGTGGGATTTTAACACACTTTTTAGATTATTAATCCAACATAGCCATGACATCATCCTTTGCAAAAAAAACTTTTGCACTACCCACATCTAAGATAACAACAAAATCAAAACTATCACACTGGAGGACTAGGCACCCTCCTCCCCAGAGCAAATGGATTTCCCGTTTCGCTGATGCAGAAGCTGATTCGGTTCCAATTCATCATTCTCTGCTTTCCTATGTGTGCGTGCTGGCCTCACTGTGTTATCGCTTCCCAGGATCTATGTCTGTTTCTTTATTAAAGTGATTGTGAAGATACAACCTGAACATTGCAGTCACGTGGAAGTACAGGGAATGTACAGAACAATAATAGGCCATTTGGCTCAATTGGTCTGTGCGGTGTTTAGATTCCACCTGGGTTTCGTCCCCCGCTAATTTCATCATACCATCTTGTCCCTCAATTTGATCCTTGTGTAAATATTAAGACTCCACTGAAGTATGCCAAGGCTATTTGCTTCAACCCCTCTGACTTCCACCACATTCACAGCACTTACTATATAAAGAAATTATTTGCAGGGTAGTTTTGGAAACCAAAAGAATCCTGGGCAGGATTCTCCATTCCTGAGACAAAGTGTTGATGCCAACGGAGAATCTGTGAACTTTCACGACAGAAAAATCAGCGACACACCTGCACCAATTCCACTACAATTAAGGGGCTGGCACCGGTGCCGCGTGGAACACAATCGATTCCAATGAAAAACGGTGCAGTATTCACCGGGTCCGTGATCGACACTTGAGAGGCTGACAAACTGCAGCCGCACATACATATTACACTCCCCCCACACTCCAGCCAAAAAATGGCACTGGTTGTGCTGGAGCATACCCATATAGCTGATGGGTCGTCTGGGGCCAGAGGTCACCTAGGGGGGGTGCCCTGGGGGGGACACCCACACGACCTGTGGCCCTAAGTTCACTGTGGGCTGTTAGTGGTGTGCGCAGCTGCATGAGTGCCTTGCTGGATGCAGCAATGGAGCTCTGTGCCTGTCCACCCCGGCCCCACAGCCCACTTCCTGGCCACCCCCCACTATTCCCCCATGCCCTGGCAGAAGCCCTCTGGCCAGCGGCACAACTGTCAGCAAGCTATGCCGATGTTGGACACCTTCTCTCTCCCTCAGTAGCCACACACCACGATTTTTAAAAGAACAAGTGAACCACGCCACCGGGAATTCGGCCCATCGGAGGTGGAGAATCGCGGAGGCCCTGGGGAGTACCAATCTGCCTGCTGCAAATGCATCTGTCCATCAGTAGGGAGTGACCACCACACAATCCTGAGGGAGATGAAGTGCAGTTTTCACTTTGAGGATTGTGTTGTGTGGCACTAACCAACATGGGATAGATTTTGAACAGATGTAGCAACTCATGTCTGGAGAAGCAGAATTGTACTCAGCCACAATCTGTAACCTCATAGCCCAGCAGACTCCCGATTCTGCCATTACCACCAAGCCAGGGGATTAGCCCTCGTTCAATGAGGAATGCAGGAGGGCCTGTCAGGAACAGCACCAGGCAGACCAAAAATGAGGGGCGAAATTCTCCCCCAACGGCGCGATGTCCACCGACTGGCGCCCAAAACCGCGCCAATCAGACGGGCATCGCGCCGCCCCAAAGGTGCAGAATGCTCTGCATCTTTGGGGGCCGAGCCCCAACTTTGAGGGGCTAGGCCGGCGCCGGAGGGATTTCCGCCCCGCCAGCTGGGGCGGAAATGACATGTCGGGGCGGCGCATGCGCGGGAGCGTCAGCGGCCGCTGAAAGTTTCCCGCGCATGCGCAGTGGGGAGAGTCTCTTCCGCCTCCGCCATGGTGGAGACCGTGGCGGAGGCGGAAGGGAAAGAGTGCCCCCACGGCACAGGCCCGCCCGCGGATCGGTGGGCCCCGATCGCGGGCCAGGTCACTGCGGGCCAGGTCACCGGGGTCAGATCGCCCCGCGCCCCCCCCAGGACCCCAGAGCCCGCCCACGCCGCCTTGTCCTGCCGGTAAATAGGTACTCTAATTTACGCCGGCGGGACAGGCAATTTATAGGCGGGACTTCGGCCCATCCGGGCTGGAGAATCCAGCGGGGGGGGGCCGGCCAACCGGCGCGGCCCGATTCCCGCCCCCGCCGAATATTCGGTACCGGAGACTTCGGCAACCGGCGGGGGCGGGATTCACGGCGGCCAACGGCCATTCTCCTACCCGCTGTGGGGTCGGAGAATGACGCCCGAGGTGTCAACCTGGTGAAGCTACAGCGCAGAACTACTTGCGTGCCAAACAGCTTAAGAAGCAAGTAATAGACAGACCTAAGCAATTCCAACGGAGCAGATCTAAGCTCTGCAGTCCAGTTGTGTGGTGGACAATGTAACTCCACAAATATCTCATTCCCAATGATGGGGAAGCCCTGTACAACAGTGAAAATGATCCATCTCAGTCAGCCTCCTCCAAAAGTCCCCAGCGTCACAGATGCCAGTCCTCAGCCTGTTTGATTCACTCCACTGGATATCAAGAAACGCCTGAAGGCATTTTTAATAAGGTCACGGGGAGTCCACACTGAGTGAAATAATGAACTTTGATTTATTTACAATACAGCAGACACACTTCCAGTGTAACCCTATCAGGTCTCCCTCTCTGGTTGGTGCCTTACTGGACAATGCTAAATGGAGCCTGGGTGGGAACCTCATTTAAATACAGTTTAAAACATTGCTATCTGTTTAAAGGTCCTCCCCTCCACACTACCCGCCCCTCACAGAATACTGAAACATGTTGGTGAGGTTCACAGCATATTTGTGAAGATGGGATCCTGTCGGGGTAACAAGGTAAGTATAACCTCTGAGGGAGAGGGACATGCCCCTGACCATGCCCTGGTACTTTCTGCTGGCACAGGTTGGCAATGCCAGGTTAGCCAAACTAGTAGAGCCAATCTGTGCCGGGGGGGCCCCTCTGGGCAGCCCCATTGTAGGTGTCCCCGTAGGAGGACAGTTGTTAATGACGGTGGGGGGGGGGGGGCGGGAAAATGCCTCCGAGGCTGTGGTGGTGGGGGGGAAGAGGGGAGAGAGTTTCCCCGCGACCGTGGTGCGGGGGGGGGGGGGGGGGGGGAGAGGGGAGATTGGGGAGGAGAGAGAGAGTGCCCTGAGAGTGGGGTGGTTGTGGGGGGGGAGAGGGGAGATTGGGGAGGAGAGGGAGAGTGCCCTGAGAGTGGGGTGGTGGTGGGGGGGGGAGAGGGGAGATTGGGGAGGAGAGGGAGAGTGCCCTGAGAGTGGGGTGGTGGTGGGGGGGGGAGAGGGAAAGATTGGGGATAGGGTAGAGAGTGCCCCCGAGACTGCGGTGGTGGGGGGAGAGGGGAGAGAGTGCCCCCGAGACTGTGGTGGTAGAGGAGGGGGGGAGGGAGAGAGTGCCCTCGAGGCTGCAGTGGTGGGGGGAGGGGGGAGAGAGTGCCCCAAGGCTGCAGTGGTGGGGGGAGAGGGGAGAGAGTGCCCTCGAGGCTGCAGTGGTGGGGGGAGGGGGGAGAGAGTGCCCTCGAGACTGCAGTGGTGGGGGGAGAGGGGAGAGTGTGCCCTCGAGGCTGCAGTGGTGGGGGGAGGGGGGGAGAGAGTGCCCCCAAGACTGCAGTGGTGGGGGGAGAGGGGAGAGAGTGCCCCGAGACTGCAGTGGTGGGGGGAGAGGGGAGATAGTGCCCTCGAGGCTGCAGTGGTGGGGGGAGGGGGGAGAGAGTGCCCCCAAGACTGCAGTGGTGGGGGGAGAGGGGAGAGAGTACCCCTGAGGCTGTGGTGGTGGGGGGGGGGGAGAGAGTGCCCCCGAGACTGCAGTGGTGGGGGGAGAGGGGAGTGAGTGCCCCTGAGGCTGTGGTGGTGGGGGGGGGGGGAGAGAGTGCCCCCGAGACTGCAGTGGTGGGGGGAGAGGGGAGTGAGTGCCCCTGAGGCTGTGGTGGTGGGGGGAGAGGGGAGAGAGTGCCCCCGAGACTGCAGTGGTGGGGGGAGAGGGGAGTGAGTGCCCCCGAGGCTGCAGTGGTGGGGGGAGAGAGTGCCCCCGAGGCTGCAGTGGTGGGGGGAGAGGGGAGTGAGTGCCCCCGAGGCTGCAGTGGTGGGGGGAGAGAGTGCCCCCGAGGCTGTGGTGGTGGGGGGAGAGGGGAGAGAGTGCCCCCGAGACTGCAGTGGTGGATGGAGAGGGGAGAGAGTGCCCCCGAGACTTATGGTGGTGAGTGGGCGAGAGAAGGGAGATTGAGGAGGAGAGAGAGAGTGCCCTGAGAGTGGGGTGGTTGGGGGTGGGGGGGGGGGGGAAAGAGGGAAAGATTGGGGAGAGGGGAGAGAGTGCCCCCGAGGCTGTGATGGTGGGAGGAGAGGAGAGAGAGTGCTCTCGAGACATATGGTGGTGGGGGGGAGAGAGAAGGGAGATTGGGGAGGAGAGAGAGAGTGCCCTGAGAGTGGGGTGGTGGGGGTGGGAGGGGGGGGGGGAAGAGGGAAAAATTGGGGAGAGGGGAGAGAGTGCCCCCGAGACTGCAGTGGTGGGGGGAGAGGGGAGAGAGTGCCCCGAGACTGCAGTGGTGGGGGGAGAGGGGAAATAGTGCCCTCGAGGTTGCAGTGGTGGGGGGAGGGGGGAGAGAGTGCCCCCAAGACTGCAGTGGTGGGGGGAGAGGGGAGAGAGTACCCCTGAGGCTGTGGTGGTGGGGGGAGAGGGGAGAGAGAGCCCCAGAGGCTGCAGTGGTGGGCGGAGAGGGGAGTGAGTGCCCCCGAGGCTGCAGTGGTGGGGGGGGGGGGTGGGGGAGTGCCCCCGAGACTGCGGTGGTGGGGGGGAGGGGAGAGAGTGTAGCGCACAAAGACTCCATGAGACGAATATAGTGAAGTCGATGAGGCTTTATTAAGCGTGTCTGTTCCCCAGCAGCCCGATAGTAAACTGGCCTGCGGGGGAAGGCACCGGCTTCTTATACTTCGCCTTCAGGGCGGAGCATGAGGTCAACGGCCAACCAGGACCCGGGATCTGTCAGCCAATGACATTAGGGCTTCCAGTCCCACATGACCCCCAATACATACTACCACAGAGAGTTCCCCCGAGGCTGTGGTGGTGGGGGGAGAGGGGAGAGAGTGCCCCTGAAGCTGTGGTGGTGGGGGTGGGAGGGGAGTGAGTGCCCCTGAGGCTGTGGTGGTGGGGGTGGGAGGGGAGTGAGTGCCCCTGAGGCTGTGGTGGTGGGGGGAGAGGGGAGAGAGTGCCCCGAGACTGCAGTGGTGGGGGGAGAGGGGAGAGAGTGCCCCTGAGGCTGCGGTGGTGGGGGGAGAGGGGAGAGAGTGCCCCTGAGGCTGCGGTGGTGGGGGGAGAGGGGAGAGAGTGCCCCTGAGGCTGCGGTGGTGGGGGGAGAGGGGAGAGAGTGCCCCGAGACTGCAGTGGTGGGGGGAGAGGGGAGAGAGTGCCCCTGAGGCTGCGGTGGTGGGGGGAGAGGGGAAAGAGTGCCCCGAGACTGCAGTGGTGGGGGGAGAGGGGAGAGAGTGCCCCCGAGACTGAGTGGTGGGGGGAGAGGGGAGAGAGTGCCCCCGAGACTGCGGTGGTGGGGGTGGGAGGGGAGTGAGTGCCCCTGAGGCTGTGGTGGTGGGGGGAGAGGGGAGAGAGTGCCCCTGAGGCTGTGGTGGTGGGGGGAGAGGGGAGAGAGTGCCCCGAGACTGCAGTGGTGGGGGGAGAGGTGGGAGAGAGTGCCCCGAGACTGTGGGGGGGGGGGCGGGGAAGAGTGCCCCGAGGCTGTGGTGGTGGAAGAGGAAGGGGGGGGGGTAAGTGTGCTCCCGAGACTGTGGTGGTGGTGGGGGAGGGGGGAGAGGGGTGAGAGAGTGCCCCCGAGGCTGTGGTGGTGGGGGGAGAGGGGAGAGAGTGCCCCCGAGGCTGCAGTGGTGGGGGGAGGGGAGAGAGAGTGCCACCGAGACTGCAGTGGTGGGGGGAGAGGGGAGAGAGTGCCCCCGAGGCTGTGGTGGTGGGGGGAGAGGGGAGAGAGTGCCCCCGAGGCTGTGGTGGAGGGGGGAGAAGGGAGAGAGTGCCCTCGAGGCTGTGGTGGTGGGGGGTGAGGGGAGTGCCCCCGAGACTGCAGTAGTGGGGGGAGAGGGGAGAGAGTGCCACCGAGGCTGTGGTGGTGGGGGGAGAGGGGAGAGAGTGCCCCCGAGACTGCGGTGGTGGGGGATGAGGGGAGAGAGTGACCCCGAGACTGCAGTAGTGGGGGGAGAGGGGAGAGAGTGCCCCCGAGACTGCAGTAGTGGGGGGAGAGGGGAGAGAGTGCCCCCGAGACTGCAGTAGTGGGGGGAGAGGGGAGAGAGTGCCCCCGAGGCTGTGGTGGAGGGGGGAGAAGGGAGAGAGTGCCCTCGAGGCTGTGGTGGTGGGGGGTGAGGGGAGTGCCCCCGAGACTGCAGTAGTGGGGGGAGAGGGGAGAGAGTGCCACCGAGGCTGTGGTGGTGGGGGGAGAAGGGAGAGAGTGCCCCCGAGGCTGTGGTGGTGGTGGTGGTGGTGGTGGGGGGCATGGGAAAACTCTACCGTTTGAGTCAAATGTGTTTTTCTTTCAGACTGTCCAGCATTTGCTGTTTTTATGTCTTTTTTGGGGGAGTCTTGAAATTTCATTCAAAGGGAATAAATGAATGCTTTGCTGTGTCAGTAAGTTGCTTACTTTCTTCCCGGAAGGTGGCTTATTTGAGACACACTGGGCAGTTCTCTCGCCACTCTCACACTCACCCCCATCCTCACCCCCACCCCCACCACCACCCTCACCCCCACTACCCTCACTATCTACCCGGTTTGTGGTCTAATCATGCGCCTTGTTTTGTGTCTTGCAGGGCCTGCAGATAATGGGGCGTGTCCATCTGGTATGACCTGCTCCCAGCCTGTGCCACAGCCGGAGCCCCCCGTGAGCCGAGCAGTGATGGGAGAACAGTCCGGACGGCAGCCCTCGACCCGAGACGCAGTACACCCCGGAGCTCGAGACTGAGGATGACACAGCCTTCCCGTCACAGCTGTCTCCAACACCCTCCACCATCCCAGAGACACTCGGCGGGTTGGGCACTTTAGTGAAGAGGCTCCTGGGACACTATCTGGGGTACACCATACAGCTGCTCCGGACAGCAGGTGGAGGTAGGAAGACCCGAGGAGTGAACGGCCAGGGACAGGCTGACTGCAGGAACTAGTTGCCATCCAGGCAGGTTTCGGGCTTCTGGTATGGGCAGTCCCATCGATTGTGGAGATGCAGTTGCAGAGCCAGGGACTACATGAGGGGTTGTCGGTGAGCATCTAACAACTGTAGGCACAGGTGGAGGTGTCCAACCGCATGCAGAGCAGGTGGTGGTGCTGACCATGCATGCCACCCAGGCCAACGCTGCATAGAGTTGTCTGTGATAGAGGCATTGGGGGCGAGGGTTGTGGCTATGGATCAGCATGTCCAAGGCCTGGGGCATTCTGTACAGGCGCTGGCCGAAGACATGGCTACCAACTCGCAGGCAGCCACCTGGAAATCAGGGGTGCTCCTGAGCGGGCCATGGATGAGAACGTCAGCGGCTTTGCCCAGGTGCTGGCCAATGTGACGCAGACAGAGAGGGAGGTGGCCCAGTCCTAGAGGGAGATGGCGCAGTCACTGACTGATGTAATACAGACCCACAACATGGTGGCACAGTCAATGGGTGATGTGGCGCAGTCCCAGATGGCGATGGTCCAATCCCTGTGCTCTATGGCCACCAGCATGCAGGCCCTGGTCGAGAGCAGGGAGGGCCTCCAGGGCTAGCAGCACCAGGTGGCAGGGGAGCATCAGGGGATAGCTCTGCTCGCACCCCCGTCTCATGGAGTAGCCCAGAGGCCATTGGGCACCCTGAGGAAGGAGGTGATGGGGCCCGTGCCGGTGACTCCTGCAGGGGTGATGCCAGAACACCGCAGCACCTCGGACTCCCCACCCCCTCCTGTCCCTTCGGATCTGATGGGCACCAGGCAGAACAAGGCGACATCAAGCCACCTGGGACACCTGTCAAACAATGCAGAGCACCAGAGCTCATCGTAAAGTGGGTTGTCATCATCCTCCATCCCATAGACCGGACCCAGTGTTACTGCCAATCCTGGGCCCGCACCCTGGAGTGCAGCAGGTAGGTCTCACGGTGGGCGGACTGATGCTCGAGAAGTCTTGTGATTCAAAGGCCTTGTCCTGACACCAGGTCGGGCGCTACAAGGCCATTAAATCACGCCTAAGGTAACAGTTATATTCCCGTGTTGCCTTCATGCAGTGGGGGGCTTTACTATAGGAGAGGGAGGGACTGTTGGAAGTCGGGGTAGCTCATTTTTCACCTTCTTCAGCAGCCAGTTACACAGAGCAAGAACAAGAAATGTTGGAGAATTTAAAATCAAGAATTTTGAGGCAGGTCAGTGTTATCCATTCCAGGAAATTCCATCATGTGAAAGATATGATTCAAATCTCACTACATGCCCAATTAATCTCAAAACAGTAATGTTGCCATAGTAATGGAGAAGTCAGCCATCTATTGGAGAATTTGGCTTTCGACAGCGGAGGTGACAAAGATCGATTGTTAACTTGCTGTACGATCAAGTTCTTGCTATTTGTTGCTGAGCCAACTAAAAATTAGTGTTCCTTAAAGATTGACTTGTGGAGGACTATTTAACCTTGTGAAGCGCCAGTGGATCAGAGGCAGATAGAGTTCCCAATTTACCTCTAACAATAGATTTTCTCAAGAACCTTTGATGCCACCGGAGGTTCACAATCATTTTACTGACTCCACTGTTGCTCCTACTACTGCCTCTCATTGTCAAGATAGCAAGAGATTTGGAACTGAAATATTTGTTAGGCTGAATAATTATGTAATTGTTCTTCCTGACATCTAGTATAAGTGGAGTAAGACGCTGGAACCCACCATCTGAAACAAAGACTCTTATTCCCTTTTACTTATGATTTCTTTTACCCCTTTCTTTCTTTCTGTGTTTGTCTGTCTTGTGCATGTGTAGAGGGTGGGGGCAAGTTAATGTGGGAAATTAGGAAATAAATAATAGCTAACCAGTTGTATTTGCTGCATGTTTCATTCTATTTCTTGTTATCAATAAACAGTAATTGTGTTTACATCTACAAATCTGGTGACTGTAATTATTGGGCAGCCAAGGACCAAAGACTTTGGGTATTTCCCTCAGAATTATTGGTTAATTTACTTGTATCGTCACTGCAGGTCACGTGGGGCTGGAATTGATCGCACACTAGTCCAAGGTGTTGTAACAGTGTGCTGCAAAAAGACCATAAGAACAAAAAAATACTACAAAATTAAAGTTATTCAAAGATGATGATGGGGCTACAAAGATATTTATCTTAGGTTATGAAGAAACAAATATTCAAAAAAATATTAAAAATTAAAGTAATTTGCAAAACTATTACTGTCTGAACATTATATTAGAGCAATCTGTAGTCAATCAGGCATGTTTTTAAAGCAATTATAGAGTTGGACAATTTCTTTGCTTGACGTTATGTTGTCTACAAGACATTAATTATAGCCTGTCTGTTGTCATCAAGTGGGATAGATAATATTGTTGGAAGATGACTTTCCACACACATTCATCTGATAACCAAGAATAACAAGGCAGTCAGTTCTTAATGTAGAAATAGAAATGTCAAACCAGCGGATTTCATTATTTTTATGCACTTTCCTTCCATTTTCCAAAACCTCAAAAATTAAAGCATTTTGATCTGATATGGCACAGAAATACAGACAGAATATAGGAAATGTATCAGAGAAAATGTTTTTTTTTTTGGGGGGGGGGGGATGGTTTCCTGCAACTGCGGCAGGCTTCTCGGAGGCGGGAGACGACTTGCCATTGGCGGGTCCCGCTGCCATCAATGGGAATTCCCATTGAAGCCACCCCTTGCTGCACGGTTTAGCGGTCAGCGGGACCGGAAAATCCTGCTGGCGAGAAAGGCTGGAAAATCCCCCCTCTCCCCTTTGTATATGTAGAAATGAAACTTTCGAGGCTTTTCAAAGCAACCTTTCTTCCTCCGAGCTTCTGATTTCATAAACTGCAAAACTGAAAGAAAACCAAATGACATATTCTCAAATCTCAAAGTATCAATTCTATCAGATATTTTCTGCTTTTGGTGACAAAATACTCTTTCTTTTTGCGAAACGTTCAGTGCTGAGTACACATTCAGGGTTCTATCTCTACACTGTCGAACTAGGTCATGCCTAACACATTTGATGATAACCTTTATTATTGTCACAAGTAGGCTGACATTAACACTGCAATGAAATTACTGTAAAAAGCCCCTCGTCGCCACATTCCAGCACCTGTTCGGGTACACTGAGGGAGAATTCAGAATGCCCAATTCACCTAACTAGCACGTCTTTTGAGACTTGTGGGAGGAAACCGGGGCAGCCGGAGGAAACCCGTGCAGACACAGGGAGAACGTACAGACTCCACACAGTGACTCAAGCAGGAATCGAAAGTTGGACCCTGGCGCTGTGAAGCAACAGAGCCAAGCATTATGCTACCGTGCCGCCTGATGAAAATTTTTGATAAAGTGACTGAGTATGTAGATGAAGGAAGTGCAATTGATGTAGTTTATATAATATTAGCAAAGCCTTTGACAAGGTCCTACATAGAAGACCGATTGAAAAGGTTGAAGTACGGGATTGGGAGCATGCAGGCGGGGAAGGCCCCAGGACCAGACGGATTCCCAGTTGAATTCTATAGGAAATATATGGACTTGCTGGCCCCGCTACTGATGAGAACCTTTAATGAGGTGAGGGAAAGGGGGTAGCTGTCCCCGACTATGTCAGAGGCAACGATATCGCTCCTCCTAAAGAAGGAAAAAGACCCGCTGCAATGCGGGTCCTATAGGCCTATTTCCCTCCTGAATGTGGACGCTAAGATTCTGGCCAAGGTAATGGCAACGAGGATAGAGGATTGTGTCCCGGGGGTGGTTCATGAGGACCAAACTGGGTTTGTGAAGGGGAGACAGCTGAATACAAATATACGGAGGCTGCTAGGGGTAATGATGATGCCCCCACCAGAGGGGGAAGCGGAGATAGTGGTGGCGATGGATGCCGAGAAAGCATTTGATAGAGTGGAGTGGGATTATTTGTGGGAGGTGCTGAGGAGATTTGGCTTTGGAGATGGGTATATCAGATGGGTACAGTTGCTGTATAGGGCCCTGATGGCGAGCGTGGTCACGAATGGACGGGGGTCTGATTATTTTCGGCTCCCTAGAGGGACGAGGCAAGGATGTCCTCTGTCCCCGTTATTGTTTGCCCTGGCGATTGAGCCCCTGGCCATAGCATTGAGGGGTTCCAGGAAGTGGAGGGGAGTACTCACGGGAGGAGAAGAACACCGGGTATCTCTGTATGCGGGTGATTTGTTGCTATATGTGGCGGACACGGCGGAGGGGATGCCAGAGATAATGCGGATACTTGGGGAGTTTGGGGAGTTTTCAGGGTATAAATTGAACATGGGGAAAAGTGAGTTGTTTGTGGTGCATCCAGGGGAGCAGAGCAGAGAAATAGAGAATTTACCGTTGAGGAAGGTAACAAGGGACTTTCGGTACTTGGGGATCCAGATAGCCAAGAGTTGGGGTACATTACATAGGCTTAATTTAACGCGGTTGGTGGAACAGATGGAGGAGGACTTTAAGAGATGGGACATGGTGTCCCTGTCACTGGCAGGTAGGGTGCAGGCGGTTAAAATGGTGGTCCTCCCGAGATTCCTTTTTGTGTTTGAGTGCCTCCCGGTGGTGGCCACGAAGGCTTTTTTCAAAAGAATCGAGAAGAGTATTATGAGTTTTGTGTGGGCCGGGAAGACCCCGAGAGTGAGGAGGGGATTTTTGCAGCATAGTAGGGACAGGGGGGGGGCTGGCACTACCGAGCCTAAGTGAGTACTGCTGGGCCGCCAATATTTCAGTGGTGTGTAAGTGGATGGGAGAAGAGGAGGGAGCGGCGTGGAAGAGATTGGAGAGGGCGTCCTGCAGGGGGACTAGCCTACAAGCTATGGTGACGGCACCGTTGCCGTTCTCACCGAAGAAATACACCACAAGCCCGGTGGTGGTGGCTACATTGAAAATTTGGGGGCAGTGGAGACGGCATGGGGGAAAGACGGGAGCTTCGGTGCGGTCCCCGATAAGAAATAACCATAGGTTTGTTCCGGGGAGAATGGATGGGGGATTTGGAGCATGGCAAAGAGCAGGGGTAGCACAATTGAGAGGTCTGTTCGTAGATGGGACGTTTGCGAGTCTGGGAGCGCTGACGGAAAAATATGGGTTGCCCCAAGGGAATGCATTTCGGTAAATGTAACTGAGGGCTTTTGCGAGGCAACAGGTGAGGGAATTCCCGCAGCTCCCGACGCAGGAGGTGCAGGATAGAGTGATCTCAGAGACATGGGTGGGGGATGGTAAGGTGTCGGACATATATAGGGAAATGAGGGCCGAGGGGGAGATCATGGTAGATGAGCTGAAAGGGAAATGGGAAGAAGAGCTGGGGGAGGAGATTGAGGAGGGGCTGTGGGCTGATGCCCTACGCAGGGTAAACTCATCGTCCTTGTGTGCCAGGCTAAGCCTGATACAATTTAAGGTGTTACACAGGGCGCATATGACTGGAGCACGGCTCAGTAAATTTTTTGGGGTAGAGGATAGGTGTGCGAGATGCTCAAGAAGCCCAGCGAATCACACCCACATGTTCTGGTCATGCCCGGCACTACAGGGGTTTTGGGTGGGGGTGGCAAAGGTGCTTTCGAAGGTGGTGGGGGTCCAGGTCGAACCAAGCTGGGGGTTGGCTATATTTGGGGTTGCAGAAGAGCCGGGAGTGCAGGAGGCGAGAGAGGC